>NC_134366.1:48439506-48761158 GCF_035582795.1 Mycteria americana | reverse complement strand
AGATACCCAATCTTCATACCTCCCTTTTTAAGCTATTTTCTTGACACTGACTAATGTATTAGTAAAAATAAAATAAAAGGCTTATAACAAGACTAGCTCCACTAAGTATGGTATTATAAGATCTATTTATCTGTAATTCCAGTTTCACCAACACCAGACTCCTCTGACCAGCTCTATTAAGTCTCACAGACCTGACCACCACCTGCTCTAGAGTATTTAAGGCAAGATGTTCTCACACTTGCCAACATCTAGTCTTAATACAGAACTGAGAAACTCATTTATGAACTATCAGTGGCTTCCATTAATTTTAACACCAGCATCTAACTAGATTCAGGATACTGATACATGAAGTATTGTACATGCAGTGGAAGTGACAAATTCACTAGACTGCTTTTTTGTTTAGATTAAAACTATTAAAATCATTAAGCTTTGATGCTTTACTTACTGTGCTTCTGGACAATGATTGTGACTCTCTCCCCCACTGAGAAGACTAGCACAGAGGCAATATATGCCAAAATCGAGTAACAATTAATTCTTGTACACATTTTCCTGCAGTTTAACTGAGAACAAGGCTAACAATAGCTTAGTGTTCTGAGCTGCTATGTTGAAGTCCAGCAATCATTTTTCAGTTGTCTTTGGTTCCACAGTAAGAGCAAGATGAAAAAGAATAGTTCATGCCAAAGACAAAGACATTTTAGAAGAAACAAAAAAGTTATCTTCCTTCACTCATTTTTTTAGAACCAGTGTGGCATCACCCTTACTATACTATCTACAATGTGATACATTGTAATTTTAGTACCTGAGACAATATAACCATTGACTTTGCAGAGCACATCAGGTTTTATTATTAATCAAGTTTAGTCATATTGCCAGTGTAAGCTATAGCAGCCCACTTAGTCATATAATATTAATTTCCCAAATTAAGAGAACGTTATTATTGTCACCTTTACCTCTTCCTCCTGTACTCAAGATACCTTTAAAAAGTTGACTGACTTGACACAAAAATGGAGTTAAATTTTTCTATCACTCATAAAAGCATCCAGGAAAATGAGCCCCCAATTTTAATGATCATCTTAGTATCCTGGGTACCTGATAACAGAAAATCACAACTTCAAAGGTTATTTTGAACATATTGTGGCACAGCTATTGGATATCCCATACTCAGGGCTCTCAAAGATTTAATACTGGAGAAACACCTAGTTCAGTTGTTCTATTTCTACTGGAGCAGAGGCAACAAGTACTTTGAAAGTAGCAGTTTATAAACATGTTTCATCTGGTTGAGAGAGTGAGCATGCTGAATGCAAAGTATAGTCAAATAATATGAGGTTCCTGCAGGCAAAACATTGTCCATGACTTGCAACTTCTTTTGGGAGCCTAACTAAAGCACTCCCCCCAATACCTCCATATTTTAATTAGCCTTTTCACAAGACAGAAGTTCAGCAATAGTTTCCTATTTGGTTCTTGTAGCACTGTAAGTAGCAGTGAAACAGCTTTTGGGGGAAGAGTTTAAAGCACATTTTTGTGTACTGCATGTACCAGAAATAGCAACCCCTAAAATAAAAGGGCCTGAACTGCTGCCAGGACACCCCCCACTGCAGAGTTTAAGCTACATGAATAGGTATGTTACACAAGCTGTGTTCAACTTGCATACACTTTCCACTTTTCCAGGATTTCACATTCTTCAGACAAAATTACCATCTGGGAAAACAGAAACTATTTCAGGAAACAGACACAATTCAGTCTCAAACTAACACTCGAAGAGTTAGAAACAAAGCTGTGACCTTGCAGGCATCAAAGCAATAGGCATAGCTGTAATTATACATAAGTATGCCTCAGTTTAAATAAAGTCAGAAGTTTGGACATGGGTTCAAAGTTTAGTGCAGAATTTAGATTTACTTTTTTCCTGATCATATTATTCCTCTACTATTACAAAGCTTCCATATCATTAAGTGACGGTCTAAGCTATGCTAAGGTAGCACTTCAGAGCCCCAAACAGGATTATTATTCTATTTCACTGGATGGAGGAGGAAGAGAAATGCTGATAAGAAACTGATAATTTTTTAAAAAATTTATTCCAACAAGGCTAAATACAAGGTAAAGTTCCTGGAAAGTCTATACTACACAGGGACAGATACTCACATCAAGCTCAAGTGTGACTTTCCTGGGAGACAGAAGACATACCAAGAAGATAAAAACAGAGACCAATTGGAAAAAGTGAGAGCAAAGCACTGAAAAAAACTAAGGTTCTGTTAATCTGTGGTTCTACATACCTACCTTTTAGCTTAAAGGTCTGGAGTCTGATTTCTAGTCATCTACTCATCTGTAGCTTTAAAGTTATTATTTAAATGAGTTTTTCTGCACTGAAATGTTTTAGCTGTCTAGGTTTCATCTGCCTCCTTCACTGCTGTGTGCACTAACTGGCAGAGTTTTGCTTTCAGACAGATTCTTTTTAACAAACACTAAATTTTTTCCTCTTCCCTAAACACTACTCTGCTCCTAAAGTACTACAGCCTAATTAGCTGTGGAAACTGAGATTTCTTAATCTGTTGTGCAAGAACTCGCAGTCCTTTTTGTAAGAGGAGAAAGAGATGAGATCCACCAGATCCTTAAAAGAGGATTAGTGCAGCCTGCCTCAGCAATAGCAGCACTGCCTTCTTCAGTGGTCCAGGATGCAAACAGGCTGAGAATTTCAACCTTACTACCAGAAATGATCATGATGACATTAGTGTCCATCCTCCACCTGACTGCTCCCATTCCCTCACTGAGGATAACCAGAATCTTCAACACTTGTGTTTTTCTTTTCCATCTACATTAGCATTCTCCTGTATCAATGAACGAATCTGATTCACCAGCTAGACAGGTGAGTATCAGAACAAAAGGGTTTACTCACTAACGGGGGGAAGAAAAAAAAAAGTGCTCCTTTCAGTCATAGTTTAGTCATCTTGTCATATTTCTTCAGAATATTGTCCTATTATAAGTTTTATTAGTGAGGTAGGATAATTGTTGAGTTTTTTTGGCATGAGAATAGTTTTTTGGAAGCAAATTGAGAGGTTAAACAGTTGAAGGTTAACACTTCAAGATACAGTTGAATGCCAGCTGAAGAATTATTTTATTAAGTCAGTAAGCTTCACTTACTGAGCTTCAAACCCCAGTTAAAAGAAAAGTCACCTGCTCAGTCTGAAACACAGATCTGGCTCTTAAGACCAATCCCCAGCATACTGCTTAAAATCTGGAAATACACAGTGATTCAGTCCCTCAGGACAAATACATGTTTGGAAACTATGAAAAATACCACATGACACCCCCAGGAGCGAACAATACATATGAAATAAATCTCTTTAGAAATTTATTCCAGCAAGGCTAAAATACAAGGTAAAGTTCCTGGAAAGTCTATACTACGCAGGGACAGATACTCAGCTCTGAGTCTCCAAACACTTCGAAATTTGTTGCAAGTGGAAAAAACTGTCAGTAATAATGGAAAGGACTCACTAATTTCTGGTTAAGTGTTCTGGCACTTGGCTGCCTATAGCAGGCAGGAATTAGACCAAGATGCATATCTATAAACTGAAGCAGGCTAGAGCAAAGCATAGTTTTTACATCTATAAGACTGGTCCTGTTACTTTGAACCAAGCCATGGCAGACTGTTTGAACAGCATCTTCCTAACTCAATTCAAAGATGAAACTTGAGTCACTAGCAGTCCCTTCGACAGCCTTCCTCCTTTTCTACGTATCTCACTACATGCAAGTAGCCTATATAAACAATCTTCTAATTATCAAGAAGAAAAGGCTTCGACTTCAAAGAACTTAAGTTCTAAAACAAGGAACATTTTCTGAAATACAGTATTATTTAATCAGTGCTACGTAATAGGAAACAAAGCAGCTATCTACTCAACTTCTCAGACTCACTGACATAGATCATATTTGTGAAACAGCACAAAAGGGAAAATACATTTCAGATCACACTAACTTCAAAACCAGCCACAGAGCAGAGAATAAGTGCATTAATAGGAAGACTCCAAATAAACTTATATGCCTATGTTTCCCCCCAAGCAGCATGCTCAAACATTCCCTCAGCTTGAGAGTACCAAGCTGAAAATAGAAAAAAACCCTCCCCCCCCAAACTGAAGCACTTAGACAACATTTTTATGGCCCAGAGCTTGGCCCTCAGTAGAGACACAGCTATCAAGGTGCAAGTTCCACACCACCTGACAGGAAAATCTATCCCAAAGACTGCTGGCAGCCCACTGCAGACAGAAAACCATTTACTATATCTACTTGTTTTGACTTTCAGAAAACAAAAAGCAAGTGAAAAGCATCCATGGGAGAGATTCAAAAAATCTCAGAAAAATAAGCACATTAAGAGTAGATTTCTGAAAGATACATTTAGTTCTGCTCATGCTCTTCAGGCTATTACTTCATACTATTACCACGCAAAAAAAAAAAAAAAAAAAATCTCATCTCTGTGAGAGCAAGTCTCCTCCTCATCTCTCCCACTCTTCATAAATTATTTCCCAAAGCATCTCATGATGGGTATACTTTGATCTGAGGCCAGGAGAAAAAGAATGTATTTTTTCTTAATGGACACACTGGTACTCATCTAGGAAAGAGGACAGATTCTGCCCCGCGGCTACAAAAGCTGCATTAGGTGCAGAGCACGTTCAGTGAAGCACCAGGCAGGCCGAGGCTAGAGGAAAGCCCAGCCTCTCCTCTGCTGGGAAATACAGGAAGAGAACGGCTTGAGAGTGGTTTGTAATAAAACAGGTACCACACCTGGGGATCAGGGCCGCGCGGGCCGGCTGCTCACCGCCCCAGGCCACGGGCGCCCCCCGATGCCCGCCCCTCTCCCCTCCACGGCCGGGGCAAGGCCGGGGGGCTTTGCCGGCGGAAGCATCTGCCCCCAGGCGGCAGAGAGCGCTGCCTCCAGCCCTGCCCCCGCTCCCTCACAGCCCCAACGGCCGGGCGCGCCCCACACCCACACGGCCTCGAGCAGCACCTCGGTGCCTAACGGTCCCGCTCGGGGCTGTGGAACGAGGCGGGGGCCGCCGCCTCCTCATCTCCCCCGCCGCTGGCATTTACCTGGCCGGGGAGCCTGCGCTGCCCGGACCTGCCCCCACCAGCACTGCGCTTCCCGCCGCTGCCGGCGACAAGGGCGAAGGGCCACTGAGCGGAGCCCTCGCCCCTCACCCTCCACCTGGCCAGGCGGCAGCCTTTACACCTCTCCAACTCCCTCAGAGCCTGGCGCTGGAGGCCGCCATCTTAGCTCCGGCAGCAAGACCGCCCTCTCGACGCAGTCGCCGTCAAGCCCAGGGCCGTCACGGGACGCGGTCAGCTGATATACTCCCTCCCTCTCTCTCCCCCCACCTCCCGCGGCCGCGCTGGCCCGGCCCGCGGAGCCGCCTCGCCCTCCTTCCTCCCGCCCCCTCCCCTGCCCTCCCCTGCCCTGCCGGGAACCTGCGGGGAGGCGGGAGGGCGAAGGGGGGGGGGGGGGGGGGGGGGAGTTGGGTGGCTCCGTGCGCATGCGCGAAGCCGCCGGTGTGCAAAGTCCCCCCTCCCTTCCCCATCACCTCAGGCCTGGCGAGGGAGGAGGGGTGGGCGGGGCCGGCGCGGGGCGGGCTCGCGGGCGGCGGGAGCAGGCGCTGAGGGGAGAGGTCGGGGCTGTGGCGGCAGCGGGGAAGGGATAGGCGGGTTGGGGGTTGTCCGGGGCGGTGAATGGCTCTGCTCGTCTTTTTGCTCTCTGTTGTATTTTAACCGAGTTTAGTCTGTTGGTCTAGGCTAGGTCAACTAGTCTGGGGCTAGTTGGTAGTTTCCTAAGTGCCCAGCTTTGTGATTGTGTAACTTTGCGGATATGGACAGCTGCAGCACTGCCAGTTTTCTGTTCCTTCGGCACCCTGCTGCTGCATTTTTGAGGCCTGGTACTGGTTTCATGCTCATCACAGAAGTATGTAGCAAAGGAGAGAGGTGCTTTAATTACATGCAAAATGTTACTAACGTGTAGTCTCCTTTTTGAGAATATACGTCATCAAGCCACGAAAAATAAAAAACAAAGTACACTTTAATTATGCATATTATTTGTGTGATTGTAAAAATAATGTTAAATCCCATATTAATGTTGCTGAACCACTGATTTATGTGGTTTGCTAACCACCCTCGAAAGTTGTTACAGGACTCTTAAGCTCTCCGTCAACTTCCCATATTCTCTACCAGACATAAGATTTCCCAAAGATGTTGTAAACCACAGCAGCATTATAACGGCTTGCCATGGTCACCTTAAAATGCCTAAAGATTGATGTAAATATTTTGAAATATGACTCGCGTTAGAACACGTGAGCTTACCATGCCTTTCCTTTAAAATAGTCTGCAAATGAAGAGAGAATTGATGACCAAATTATAACTGGAATTAATTATCTTGGAGAAAAAGTAAGATTAAAGTCACAGGCGGTATATTGCTATTTTTTAATATCCTTTTCATTGTCTTATAAACTATCCTTCATGTCTTACATTTTACATAAGATATTTAATACTAATAAATCATTCTTTTGATAACTCTAGTCCTCTGAATCTGGGGCACTATGGTAAAATAGCGCTAATGGGAAAATAACATTACTCTGGGGAAGCTGATAAATTACTTTTGGTCACAGAACTTTCAGGGGGAAAAAAGATTTAATGTTTTATTAACATACTAGGAATTGCAGAAATCTCATTTCAGAGGGAGGTGATATGATTCAGAAGAGTTTCTTTGAGTGCACGGAACAGTTTTTGGAGGGGCTTGGAGGGATTTTCTTCTGTTCTTGTTGATTAATTGGCTTGAAGAATTTTTTTGTTCAGGGGGGTATATTTTGTCTTAGTACTTTTTTGTGTTGTTAATACAGGTAGGTAAAATACAGCAAGTATAGCAAGAGCTTGTTAGATGTTTATTACTTGAGACCAAACAATGACATTTGCATAATGAAATTGGTGTAACAAACTAGGAATCAATATTTTCATAGCCAGATTTTAATCAGACAACATAGATTATATTTCAGCGTATTTATTCAGCTCAAGCTAGTATTTCAGTAATAAACTGTGTTTACCTGTCTATTTTCCTTTATACACTACCTCTGTTTTTGGACATGCTTTCGTGTACGTAGTGATGTTAACTTTGGTTATAATGCAGAAGAATCATAAAAGGAAAGGAGAATACAGATTAAGAGTGACAAAATATGAGAGGAAGTGGAATAATCATTTTGAAATTATTATTCAGAGAAAAAGCAAACAAGAAAGGTATGTTTAGCAGTTCACGCAGGAAGTTATGGATTTCATAACTGTTTAATCGTAAATCATGTGTGAAATTATAATTGTGTGCAGACAGCTGCATTCTAGTTTTCTTGGTAATTTTTTTCTTGTGAGATGATAATACTGGATATTTTTAGAGATATGGCGCTTTTTTTTCTGTGTACCTAAAGTTTTGTGGAAAGCCTGGAATACAAAAAATGTATTTTTAACACCATCTTCGAATTTTAAAGTTTACAATTTTATTATTAAAAGCTATTAAAAAGAAAGTGAACAAAATCCTCACTCCATTAACGTCCATGGCAGTTTTATTACTAGCTGTGACATGGGTAGTGTTTCATTTTCCCAGTCACTTACAGAGTCAGGAGCCATATTAGAGCCATTCTCATTATTAAAATAAGAATAACAAAGCACGGTTTTGATGCCTTCCTGAAAGATAAAATGTTAAGTTGCCACTTTGGAGAAGCAAACCCATCTTCATTACTTCTAGATCTTTCATCTGAAGAAGTACTGCAAATGTCAGTCTGACCTTGTCAGTTTAAATACTGTCATTTGCAAAAGAGTTCAGGCCACCTCCAATCTAGAGAACAAGGTCTCTTCTTACCATCCAATTATTGAAATCCAGAGGGAATGAAGAGTTCCAGTCCACTACTAAATAATTAACACTCCACTGGACTATTTCTGTGATCAGCACCTAATCTGAAAGACTGTGGTTTAGGATAGCTGAATTCTTCAAGCACACTACAGTACAGATATAGTAGAGAGCCAATGCTAGGATTCTCTGCACCAACAGTAAATATGAGGGCTGTAAATACAACCTGTAATAGCAGAGCTCCTATTATTTTTAAAACAAATATATTGTGATTTATATCAATAACAAAGAACAAGTTTCTACTCAGCCTGCACACAGCCAGCAAAGGACAAATTAACTCCTTTTCGCAGTACTGTCTCTAATGATGGGGCAGAATTTCCTGTCAGCTTTCTGGAGAAAGTAGAGATACCTCCACCCTTCTTCCTTGTTTACAAAAAAATAAGTTCCTAGTAGAATTGGGAATATTTGCTTCACTTTCTTACTTACAACATATTTACAGTGTAGGAGGGTGTAGGACCATCCACTCTGAGACCAAGTACTGTTTTTCTGCCATAAAGTGATGGGGATCTATACAGTCTTCTTAAAGGTTGTACCTAAGTGGTACACCACAGCTTAGTGTAAATTTAGGATAATTAAGAGGGGAATATGCTTAATAATTGTATTTTTTAGGTCACCAGATAACAATAACATTTTGATGCCTGCTTATAGGACTTGGCTGATAGAGGATAACAGAAAGATTTTCAAAGAGACAAGGGGGAGGTAAGTGTACAACTCCCACCTGAAACCAAGAAAGTAAGATGCCTTCGAAAACCTCTCTTGTGAATCTTGTCACTTTTATTCCTAGTTCGTTGCAGATGCCAAAATACAGGTTACACGGGGGGCCTTCTGGGAATCGGACCCACATTACTGGATCAGTCTTTGTTCTACTCTTTGTTATTCCAAAGGTGCATTAGGACTATGCTGACAATTTGCCAGTAGTTCAAAGCTCACATCAAATTTTTATGTATCTTGACATATTTTATCTAAAAATAAATGCAGATAATATTGATAATTTATCTTTGTAAGATTAATTAAAAGGTAACTTCTGGATGCTCCATATTAATAATTCTATATTTCTTGATAGACTCGTTAAATGATAACTTGTTTGTTATCTCAGCTAATAGCTTGATAATAACTGCAGCCTAAGCTAATTAGCTTCATGATACTGTTACTGAATTTTGTTGAATTATTAATAAGGAGCATCTTCAGTACTGTGATTCGTGCTAAACTGTGTTCATATTCATACCATTCCTTTTGGCTACAATAAGCTCTTCTCTTCTGTTTGGATAATCCTTTTATTTTCGCATTGACTTATGTGCAGTAAATATTGCCGTATTAACTTTTGATCTCTTCATCCACCCATAGCCCTGTATAACTTGGTCATTTTGGTGTGTCTTTTGAAGATAATCTACAGATTATCTTTTAACTCTTTTACCTTCCAATGGATAGGTTTCAATATGAGTTGCAATCCAGTCTTAGTAGTTTATGTGGGTATATCTCACATAAGTACAGTGAATCTCATAGATTTACTTACTATTTCAGATGTCATTCATAGTACAATGTCTTTTCATGGACCTTAATAGCAATGGACAATGGGGTAACAACTATTAACAGAATTACATTGTTTAAAAATGTGTAGTTACATTTTTTTCAGAGGAAAAATAAAGGAGAAATACATTGTTTATTGCATGTAAAAGAAAATAGCAACCCTTTCATAGAGAAAGTCCCTAACTACCTTCTCTTATGACTGCATTTAGCCAGGTTACATACATCTGAAAAACTCTGTTCACACATGTTCAGTGGAAACCTTGATAAAATATGACAATGAAAATTTCCAAATACTTAGTTCATCCTGAGGACACTTCATCTTAGTATTGCAAGCCTGCTTAAGGAAAACTACTCTTTGAAATACCTGGCTCTGGGGACCATTTTGTGATAGAAGGTACTGAACATGTCCCGGTCTTTTTGTCTTCCCAGTGTTGACACACAGCCCATGCAGTGGAATAGCCTAAAACACAGAGAGGCATTGAAGAAGGAGTAGACTTTTTTGAGAATGGCAAGGGGCCTAGGGGAAGAAGAAATTAGAGCATAAGAAAGGAAGACCAGAACTGGAAAGCAGGTGCTAGTTGAGGCCAATGTGGTAGGAGTGGGTTTTGCATATGGGAATCATAGGATGGATAAAGATCTTGAAACAGCTGAGAGGGTAGCAGGGGAGTGACCAGTTAGCTTCAACAGGCTATAGCTGAGAACTAGGAAGATAGGATGAGCTGTGAGGCTACCATTTTGGAAGATTTGAAAAAAATAGACTATGAACAGAAGAAGCACTTATGTAGGGAGAAGGGGACTTTTTCTCAAGAAGGCTGGTACAGACAACCCACAGAAGAGGGAAAATAAAGGGAGAAGAGTAAGGAGAGAAACACCTAGGTCTGGCATTAGGAGACACTGTTAATGATACAAGTAGCTGAGAGGAAAGACTGGGAATGGCTAGGGAAGTAGACAGGGACTGACCTGAAGAATACTGTGAGGAATAGGAGCTGAGTCAACATAGAATGCTAGGAAGATTCAAATGTAGAAGCAAGGAAAGGGAGAAAGGGCTTAGCAGAGCAACAGGCTGAACAAGACAGGGCAAAAGAAGCAGTACCCACAATAGTCTGCTAAAATAGGACCCATGGTTTCTCCAGGATGACTCCAGCTGAGAAACCTAATGCCCAAATGTATTTAATATCCTCTCTAGTGGATGTCAACTTAATTCTGTTGCTAGTTACTGTTAGTTCTCTTGTCAGAGATCTGTGTTGCAGATCTGGATGTGGTATATGATATAATCCCACATCATAATTATGTGGATTTTTAAAATAAACCTAAAGAATTATACATCTACACACATAAACACCTATGCAATATTGACACTATAGAACCAAAAGACTTTAAGAGTTAGAAAATTTCAGAAGATTACGATTGCCTTTGCAAATAGTTGCATGCTTACTTACCATTTTTTTTCCATGGGAACTTTACCTTATTCACTCCGCAAGGTGAAAGGACTCATTGAACCAACATGTATGCAATACTATGTTCTATCCACATTGCTCGGTTTGCTGGCCCAAGATTTACTTAGTGTATGCTATATGAACTCTATTATTCAAGCTCCAGATTTATTAATTTCCATATTGGCATTTCTGTGACATTCTTCAGTACAGTACTTGAGTGTTCCATGAACTGAATTAATTTATTTTCACAACATCCTTCTGCTTCTAATATTTGACTGCTTGAAAGTACATTAATGTTTCTTTTTCTGTATATTCTTGTGTATAATTTCAAGTATCCTAGCACAAGCTTTAAAAATCATGTGTCTCAGCAAAAACACTCCCTCTGTAAAAAGCAGAATTGCTATTTGATTCTCTCCCTGTCTCTTTTTATGGACAGTAGAACCAAAAGAGATGATAGTGTACCTTGCAGGCTTATTCAATGTATTGATCTATGTGACACCATGTCATGCCATGTTTTACATGCTTTACATATTTGAGAACATGCTCCTACCTTATGAAATTCAGACACTTTACTGTACCAAAAAATTGGCATAACTTGCATCTCTGAATTTCAATTTCTTTGTCAATTTATCTGTTAAAGGTTGATTCTTGTGGAAAGAACTGAGTTAAATTTAAATACTGGCTCAGGGATAGGAATGCTACTAATTTGAGAAACTGGAGGTTGACAGAGTGGCCAAGATTTATGTTCAGCAATTAAGGTAACAAAAAAGAAAAAAAGCCTTGCAAAAAAGTGACTTTGAACACTGTTCAAAGTTTTTCAGGAGCAGAGTGAATTAGTGGGACAGTAGGAAAATTCAGTCAGGGGGATTTTTTGGTAAAACTACTCAGGGAATCACAGTGAGATGCCTTGAATGTATCTATAGCTGCAGTGCCTTCCAGGTATTTAAATTTGGGCATCCAAACCAAAAGGACCTTTGAAAACCGAGCAACAGGTTCTCTGCTTAGGCGTGGCAGTTTTCAGCAGTGAGAGTTATGAGGGAGTCACTTATATATGCTTGATTCCCCACTGCACCCTGTACAGCATATAGAGGAAAAGTAAGTACTAATCCTCTGATTCCCCAGCCTGGGGTAAAATCCCAGAATTAGAAATAAGAGTGAGATTGTAATGCCCAATGAATATTATTGTGAACAAAGCAACAAACAGGAATTATTAACCTAGCCCACAGTGCCTCAGAGAATCAGAAAATTCTTACTATTTTTAAAGAGTAAGAATGTTCTTGAGAATATCCAGCCTTTCCTCCATGAAAAATTGTTCATGAAGCACAGAGGAGAACAGAGGAGATTATGATGACATAACTTGCAGGCCAAGCCATTGAAATTATAAACTCATGAGAAAGAATGTGAATCAGAAGGATTCTTTCATTTTTCCTTTTTTTTAAAAAACCCTCCCATAGTCTAGTAGTATGCTCTTTACCATTTAGAATGCCTGGTAGCTGAGAAATGCAGATTAACCATGTATGAATGATACAGCTCCAAGGTGGTTTTGCAAAAACAAGAGAACATTTTGTGGCCTAATGATGCTCCCCAACCTCTATGAACAGATCACTACCAATAACAGCAGCAGCAATGAAAAACCTTCTGGCTAAAAAATCCAAGTTGCGTGATATGTGGAAGTTGTCTTGCTTTTATAAAAATTTAATTTCAAGCATTATTTGTGTACCTGATAGAGACCTCCACCCCCGACAATAGCTTAATCCCCTATATGCAGGATCCACAAGCAGAACACATTTTTGTGGTGGATTTTACCAAAATATATTTTAGTTTCATTAAATTTCAATTAAAAATGGAGTGCAATTATCTGTTTACTGGCAGACGGAGAGTCCACGTTAATTCAGATCTGCTTTGCTGAGCTGTGTTCAACTTCTCAAAGCATTCAACTGTTTCATTATGAGCTTTCTTCAGACACCCCTGGCTCCAGCACCACAGCACAGAAAATGAGATGCACAACACCTGCTGCTTTCCACATTTTGGATGCTGCTGCTTCAAATCTACCCCTGCTCTCCACAAAAACTGTTTACAAGTATTTCAAAGGTTAGTATAGCTTCGTGTATATATGGTTTGTAGTATGCACATCTTACTAGGCTGCTCTCTCCTGCCATCCTTTTTTTTTACCATGGAAAATTGAAAATTTACTGTAGTGGCTTTGCTTTCACCTCACTTTGGTCAAAATGCCTAAAAATCATCAGCGATGGTATTTTAGACTATATTACCATGTGTAGCTTTACATCTTGGTGTAAACTCCCACCACGAAGGATGGCACACAAGGCCACCCTGTCCCTGCACAGAAAAGCTGGCATGTCACACACTGATGGTGCAATGTACATCTGATTTAATCGCTGTTTAAACCTGAAACTCCTGATGGAGCCAGAAAAAGCCTTGATCCTGGGAGATGTTTCAAGTGAGCTGTGCCTCCTCCTTGATGCAGACAGATCTCAGATCTGAAAGGTCATGCACAATTACCCTAGAGTCCTTGACTCTGAATCTCCAGATAACTCCCAACCTTATGTAGGCTCTCCTCTTCCCTCTGACAACTTTCAGGACTTGATTTCAGTGAAGTACAAGATTTGTCCTTCAGAAGTACTGGCTAAAATGAGAGCCATGACTTAACGTGGAAAAAAATACGACATTCATTCTTCGAAATTAAGCATCAGAACGCAAACTGCTAGGAAAAAAAAATACTAAGAATGCCTCACTATGCAGGCCATCTAAAGATTTCCAGACTATATTGTTATTCAATCCATGGTTTGGGACCTCTCTAATTAGGACAAAATTGTGACAGTGGAGCACGTAGAGACTGGCACGAGGAATAATTTTGTATTGTGATTCCACTGTATATTACAATCGTTATATCATGCTTGTGTTGTGATTTCAGCATAATGCTGTATGACTCCCCTAAAGCAAAATCCAACACAATGTCAAATATCTACAAATAAGTAAATCTGGTATTAAAACATTAAACCCTCCTGCCATCTCAGACCTGTTGGATAGACCAAAGCCTATAGGTCAGGACAGGCAGCCACCAAGTCTCCTTGGTACTACAGGGCCAACAAGCTCCAGCTGGCCCACAAGTCACTGACCTCATCCCTGAAGCACCAAGGAGACCTTGAGCAAGCAGGATCCAGACAAACAGAGGTGAGTAGCTGCTGTCCTTTGGGTAGCACATTGAGGAGGCTCTTTGCTGAACCATGGACCAGATCATGCAGCTTGGCAGGAGAAGGCAGCAGATTAAGAAATGTGTCATCTGGGACGTTGTCTTCGGCATGTGAATCATTGCTGGTGCTCATGCAAATAATGACACAGTGGAGCCAGTAGAGCAAAATGATAGGGTTGAGCCCACGGAGGCATATGTTCTCACCCTCGTGCACAGGCAAGGGGTCTGGTCATTCATACGAAGCCTGTGTTAAGCTCATTGTGCAACACCAGTGATCACTAGTGCTGGTCTGAATGAGGGTGGGGAATATCTCCAGGCAACACACCCTTTCCTTGAAAGAAGGCTCAGAGGAGATGGGCACAGGTGATGTGCTTATGAAGCTCATGTTATGAGCTATTTACAGTGATAATCAGATTACATCCATGTTAACAACACAAGGAGAGTGTAGCATTAAAGTGCAGTACTGCTAAACTCCTGCATTGCAAACCATGGACATAGAGAAGCTAATAGTTTGCCTTTCCCCTTTTATTGAATGACTTCTACACTGTAAGAATGCCAGACACAGTGAGTCATAAAAAGAGCATCAGTCAGCATAATTTTCAGGCTCTTTCCCTTTTTCTGTAATAAGCAGAAGCAGGACTTCGGAAATTTCTGTTTTCTTTTGGGTTGCTAGATTTTTTTTTTAGGTCTTTACAGTTTCACCTTCATTTTCCTCATGCTGTTGCTGATTTCGGTTTTCTCAATATGTCTGAATCATTGAATCCTTTACCAGTTTCTCGGTATTGCAGAAATACCAGCATTTCAGCTTTCAGAAATGTTGCTCCTGATGACAAAAAAGTATTTCAGCTTTAATATCCTTAAAATTGTCTGTAATCAGATGACTGGGTCATTTGGCCGAATTAATGGAAACAGAAGTATATGAATCTGGGAAAGCACAACAAGCAAAGCAGAAATGCACACAGCAAGTTAACACCATTTCTAGCATCCATTTCGAGCAGTACATTATTCATATTCCCACTCCTTTTGCTTTGCTTTGACACAGATCGTGACCATCAAATGGTATATAAGGCATATGCTGTTGTTTTTAAGCATAAGCATATGGATACTTATGTAATCTTATTTAGTGCTAGTTTGTAATGATACTATTAATGCTTGAGGTTTTGGCCAAATTTCCCTGAACTTCTGCTGTCCCATTTTTAGTGTAAAGCAGAGAGGCGTTTAAGAAAAGAAACTTGAATATATCCCTATTTACACCTCTATTTCTGGAAAATATTGAATTATTATTGTATTATACTAATAAAACAGGTTTGGATTATATGAATGAATTAGTTATTTGTTAAATTACTTAACAGTGAACTGAAATTAGCTACTGTGCTTGTTTAATTAGTTGGCCAGCAAGTAAATGCTATCCACTTGAGAGAAGAGTAGACTAAGATGTTTAAAAACACTTGAACTGTCCCCCAATTGAGGTGATATTATAGCAGCCATGAAAAGAAACATGTTCTCTGTCATACAAGCACAGAATTCTTTTGTTTCTGCTCTTGGTCCAAATTCCATTTTGACAATTCATTGTTCATCATTTCTCTTCCACTACTGGAATGTCCAGAATAAAATTCATGAATTTATAAAACAATTTTGTAATTGCTCAAGCTGTTTACTGATACTTTCTCCCAACAATTTGCAAAATAAGTGGTTTGTTACCAAAAAAGGCACTGAGCATGTTCAAGTTGAATCTTTTATGAAGAGGTAATTATTTGCATAACACCAGCTATGCTGATTTAATTACTTCTGATGTGAATCTTATGATCTGAAGCAACCTGACCCTTGCAAGAAAACATCCGTATGCACAAGTAAGATTGAAGTCAAGAAAGGTATAGAACACACTCTATACAGAAATAGCCTAAAAATGAATTGTTAGTTTATTGCTTTTGAATAAACTAGGCATTTTGGTAGTCATTAGGAGAAACTGAAGTATTTTATTTATTTATTTTATACTCTTTGCTTATGCAAAAATGACTAGCAATTATATCTTTGAATATAACTTGTTCTCTCTGACCAGTGCTCAGACATCTAAGATGGTGCACTCAGTTTTTTAGGAATGCTAATATAGCTTTTGACAGAAGCACAGAGTGATGACTTGGTACTTTGCAGATAAAAGACAAACTGTTCAGTTGTGGCCCTAAATTTATTTCAGTTCAACCAGTAAACAGTGGTGCAGCATGGACTTTTGCTGATTAAAAGCAAAACTGAAAAACTGAAGCTGGGTTTGACAATGCTCCAACTTGTAACAAGCTCATCACGTGGGATTCTGTTTCCTTTTACATTCAGCTCCTGATAGCTATTGGCTTCAGGCATCCCAATGCAGAATATTACTGTTTTGTTGTGGGGTTTTTTTTTCCCTAGAAGGAATTTATTTCCCTCTCTCAACTTCCTAGAGAGACTTAATACCCCTGTCCAAAATTTGAGATGTTTTCATCTTACTAGTTCTTTGTTTAACTGCTCGTGCCTTTACCATCTAGGAGGACCTACTTCTGCAAGCCTTTGCTTATGCAAGCACTCTCAGTGTCAGCGATCGGAGTCAATGGAACTGTGCATGTGTGATGAGTAATCACACAGGTGAGGATTTCCAGCAGGTGGCTACAAGTATATTACATATCTTCACATTCTCTTGGCTGTTTTTGTCTCATATATACTCTTAACGTGTCTCCTCTTCATCTGTTGTCTTGAATGTACTTCAAGCAGCATTGCTCTCTACTACAAAAGGTAACACAAGGTTAGTAATCAGTTTCTGATCATTAATTCAGCTACCCCAAGAAATGCCTTTTTTACTGTGATTACTACTACTAAAAGCTGTATAAATTTGTTGCAACTGTTAACTTGCTTTCAGTATATCATAATTTTCAATAGTTACGTTAGTATAATATCTTGAAGGGAAACTCGGAGGTGGGAATTTCCTTGAGACATTTCTCAAATTACTACAAGCTTATCCATTAATAGCTTAGTTTTTAAAAAATGTTTATGTTCTAGATTTTCCCCAAATTAGAGAAATACAAAGTTTCAATCTTGCTAGGCCAGAAAAATCTGTTTATAGAACGAGTATGTCTTTTGATGACTTCTGATGGAAAGCTTGCATCTGCGTGTGACAACAGCATTTGACTTCAGATGACAAAATGCTGAAAAATCACCAGCTGAAATTCCCAGTGTCAGATTGAGTGGCCAGATATGATGGGATGGATTTATCATTGTAATCAACAAGAAAAGAGAAAATACTGGTGAAACGTCTGTGGTCAGCATGGAGATTGAATAAAAAGCTAAGCCTGTAATCAACAGCTAGACTCTGATCAGACACTTCTCCTCATGTTCTTCCATTTATGGATTCTGTTGCATTAGCTGAGTACAGGACTTAAGCAGTTCGACTTAAGATACTTTCTTTTCCCTACTATCATCAATAATTTTGTGCAAGATGAATTTGAAAATTTCAGTTGTTGATTAAAAAGGCTCCTAATGGTAGCTTTCAGACATGAGAAGACACTGAACACACTAAACAATTAGCTGAATCTGGTACTACTAATTTCAAGCAGATGCTTTCGGGCTAGTAGTTAACATACTTGTCTTACAGTATTACATGTTTTTATAAAAAAAATAAAGGAAGAAAGAGCTATGCTGTGCATCTAACTTGTTAGAGAAAGTAACTGAAAAAAGTCACACACCACTTCAGCAGAGTAGAAGATACTAAAAAAATAGCACATAGCACGAGGGAGTGATCTATCAAGCACAATGTAATTATTCCTTCCTTTTATATAACACAACTTAAGATGCACACAGACTAACAGAAGGTCAGAAAAACATAATCATCCTCTGAAGTCTAGCCATTGAATATGACCGAATAGGAGTTTTCGTCTGTGAAAAAAATTACTGATTAATCCCTGAACCAAGTGTATAGTGAAGTCTTATTTTCTGAGGCAGCAAGATCCATTCATTTGACACTAAGCTACCTATTAAATTCCTGCATACATGATCTAGAAGAAAATTGTTAACAATCTCTTTTCTAGTCCTTTAAAAAAGAAGTTAGTTCTGGAAGGGCAGAACTGGCCTTTTAACATCCAAGATGAGTTTGGCTCCAGATTCTGAAGCATCGAAGTGGGTTAAATCCCATTTAAAACAAGCTTTCTTGCAATTTGGGTGGAAAGCTGCAAACACAGAGAGCTGGTATAGGCAGTAGGTGGCAGCCTGCTCCCAGTAATCAGTAGGAAATTGTGACTCCAGCTTTTCTTAATGCCCACGGGGCTGTAGTTAAAGGTGATGTAAAGAGAGATGTGAAGGTGGAGAGACTCCTAGGGTTCAAACAGACTACCTACTTTTCTAAAGCATGCCGGGGATACTCTGGTAAGGACTTGCCAGGAGAGGGGATGTTGCATCTATGCACCCTGCATTATCAGTTCCTAAAGTAACTGTGGCAGCTTACCCTGCCCTGCAGCAGCTGGGTGACCTTGATCTTGCTTTGGAGGATTTGCCAATGTTGATGATAAGTTAGTGCTCTCATGGCTTTGCCACCCCTACAGAACAATATGCCTGTAGTTTACTCACTACTCGGAAATCCCTCTTAACTCCAGATACCTCAAGGATTTTTTTAACCAAAGCAGAGTTTAACACATGGATTATTATATCTGAAGATGTCTATGAATAAAACAAGGCCTCCACTGCTCTCTACATACATGTGACATAAATTATGTGTCTAAAGTATTCTCCAAACAGCAGACCATCCTATTAAAATAGCTTCTGTAAAGTACCGAAAAAGCTGGGATCCAGTCTTTTGACAAAGTTTTTTTCATGCTTGCTCTTCCTTAAATGATGCTAACCTGGAACAAATCTCCTTTTCTCTATTTAGCAGATTTTTTTTTTCAAGCTCAGGGGTTTCCACAATGCCCTGCTGCTAATAATTAACACACTTACAGAAATACCTTGTCCCTTAGCTTTTGTCTCATATATTCCATTGCAAGGGAAGCTTGTGGTGCTTCCACAAACTGTCTCTCCCATCACATTTGTTTTTCATGCCATTATTTTGCTGACTGCCAAAGGCTCTATATACTGGGACGTTTCATTACCCACCTAGGACTAGACTGTTGTATGAAAGTAGAGGATTGCCCAAAGACTGCTGAAAACCACACAACCCAACGGTTGGTAAATGCTTGGGGGAGCTGCCCATCCACTACGCGAAAAGATTGGATCTGATTTGTGGAATGATATGCTTAGTGTTCACCAGATTATCTAGAACTGGTTTTGTCACCAGACAAGATTTAAAAGCAAAAGAATCTATAAACATAGATTTTTCTGTAATGGGAAAAGCATTATAAAACTACAAAATAAACATTATGGAAATTATATTTTTATTAAGATTATACTATTTTTAAAATTATACCTCCTCAGCTGCTTCTGTATTTAAGTTGGCTTCTAAGACTGATCCTTTAGGCTCTGTTAATGGTTATTGGGACTTCACATGGGTAGGCAGAAGCTTAGTTCTCTTATTTTTGCTTTCCTTTTCAGGCTATTTAACATTTCTACTGCATGCTTTGGTTAGACTAAGATTATGCCTTTAGTCTTCAAGATCCTTTCTCCTGCTTGTATCTTCTTTAAAACATGATGGAATAACGACACAAATTATACATCACGAAACATATAGATTGTCTGAGTTCCTTTCCATTTGCAGTGTTAGCTTGTTATCAGTTTTGCATCAACTGCTTAGCATATAAAGGAAAGATTGATTTGAGAATCGGGTGTCCAGCTGTGCACGGTTCTCCCCCTTCCTCCTCATACACACTTGTTCAGACTTAGGGGAAATCTTGAGTGGTCCTGTCACAGTAACATTTACTAGGGCCCAATGCACATATAAGCACATGGTGAAAAACAAAAACATCTCCGAGGAGAAGAGAAAGAATAGCTTCAGGTCCATCCCAATAATTTCCTGATGGAAGAGCTCATTTTCAAAAGTGTTAGATTTTATTATGAGAAACCTCCCAAAATCATACTATTCTATGACCATTCCTGTAGTATTTCCATTTGTCTTAGAATTTGCTTTGAACAGATAAGAGTTTGTAACATCCTTCTGTCTCAGCAATGCAGTTCTTTTAGAGTTTATCATTGTTATTTCAGGATATTTGGTCTCTTCCTTGAACAGTCAAGACCTATCATCATCAAGAGCCTCATATAATGCTTTGTGTTTTCGCTGATAACAAACTTAGGTCTACATTCTAAAACTACATCATAAAACTACATCCTGAAACAGAAAGATATGTCATTATAAAATGACACACTCAAGAAGAGTCAGAGAGTGTTTGCACTCTCCAAAGTGGCAGTTACTTCACTGAAATAAAGAAGAAAGTTTGTTTAGAGTGCTTAGTCTGCTTTTGATAATGCAAGCTATGGTTATGAAAATCTCCTAGCATTTTGTTCAGAGATGCTTGTCTAAAGCATCAGGTAAATAATTATTAAGTAATTGTACTCTTGCCTGGAATTCTGCAGAAAATAAGATTCTTCTTAAGGCTGAAGTGAGACAGTCATTAATGACAGCAGCACTTCATGGTTGAGAATGGTCGTCTTTACAGAGAATTGGTATTCAAATCATAGTGAAACATGAACCAGACAACCAGACCAACAAAGACAGCTGCAACTCAGCTAATGGCTTTTTTACAATATTGATATTACTGAATGTGTGGTTAGAAAGGGGGAGATATAAATCAATAGAGACTATGCTTTGGAACATACACTAAGGTTGAGTGTGGTAGTTAGAATAAGAGTTGAGGGGATTAAAGACCCATTTGGTTCACATCTATGACCAAATAGTTTTTGTTGTTAAAACATATTGCAACAGCAGCTTGTATTGCTCACTACAGTTTAATATATTTGTTGTCCTTCACCTCCATCCTACCAGTAGTTCAGAGGTGAGGGCAAATAACCATACAAGAGAAGACAACTCAATAAATGTGCTGGAGATAGGCCACCCACCACATAGTGTGGCTTAATATAGCCTGTCTTTGCCAACTCCATCTTTCTAAACAGTGAAGTGAAGTGAAGTGAAGTGAAGTGAAGTGAAGTGAAGTGAAGTGAAGTGAAGTGAAGTGAAGTGAAGTGAAAATTAGGCCTTCATTTGTCAGAAGGAGATTTTCAAGTGCTTATTTGAAGGGTCTTAACTTACAGACTAAGGTAGTTTTTGATCCACATCTTCCTTTAGGAAGAAAAGAGCAGTCTTTGTTTCTTGTGCATAAATGGATTGATAAAGCCCTCTTCCACCAGGATATTACAGAGGATACACAAGATTCTCATGAAGGGCTGCTTATATCAGTAGCAAATGTTGTTGTCTTTTTACAAGTGTAACATGCTATGTTTAAATTGTTCATTTAACTATTCTGCCCTGGAGGAGGTGATTTGTACTGTAAAAGTACTTCTGTATTAATTTCACAAGTGAAGAAACTGTTGTACAACCAACAGTAATTTACTAATCACATCCATTTTAATCTGAAGTGCATGTGGTTCAAAACTTCTGAACAAGAAGTAGGCTTCAGTTTTGCTTCAGCTCTTGCTGCTTCCTGAAGAGCAGCCAGGAAAAGCTCTGAGAATGCCTTAGAATGGAAAGAATGGAGGACCTCCGCTTCCAAGAAGTACTGAAAATGTCCTCAGTCATCTCAATAGTTGTAGGTATTACAGAATTTTGCTAGTCTTCCTGTAATTCTTGACCCAAATACTGTCAAGGCTAGTATTTTAGAGAATGGAGGACATGTGCTTACTTATTTGGGCCTTAAGTTACAGGTTTTTGAGTCCATATATGCTTTTAATTCTCATATTTCTAAAGAAAACGCTTTATGATCATCCTGCTTTTCTTTCTGTAGTTTATAGGGTAGATGAGCTAGCAGACTTGCTATGTCCTTTGAAGTCAAGGGCTCCCTATAGGAAGAGGGCAAGAGCTTTATCTGCCATAACCAGAGCACAGAGAAATTACGTTTTTTTGACATGGACATGACTCCAGCTAAATATAGAGAAAGAGAGATGGAGCCAGCACCATTTTCTTTTGCCACTACCTAGTTTGAATTGATTCCACAGATTTTTTTTTTTAAAAGATCACCGGATCCTCAGTCTGCAGGGTGGATGAATTTGACAATGTACTATCAGTCTCAGGAGAGGAAGTGGTGTCATTATTCTACTTTAAGAGAAATTACAGAAATTAGCACAACTGGACTTTGGACATGTCTTTTTAACTGTCTTTCCAACTGTACCTGATCTCCTAGACGTGGTCTTGCAGGCCTTGCCAGTACTAAAATCCCTTTGAAAGTGAAGTTGCCTAGTCGTAGAAGAGACCATGTAATGTAATAGTTCAAATGATTTGCTATTATTTCAGTAGCAACTCATGTTTATTTATTTGGGTGTTAATACTTGGCAACTTCTGATGAAGAAGCATTATTGTCTAAATCAATAAAGCTAGCCCTTTATAGGTAAATGTCCACCTTTCATCTCCATCTTTCTTTATGAGAAATGCTTTAAGGAGTACAGTAGTTTCAGTTATTTCATGCCAAGAATACAATCCTATGCAATATTGCTGATGTCACCTCAACATGGATTTGTAAGGGCCAAGGTTATATGCCTAAGAATAAGCCAGCCTCTACCCTCATCATCACTCTCAAATTCCATCACCGTAAATCTTTATTCTTCTTTTTACAGTAGAATTTTTAGCATTTTTGTGTTTGTGGAGAAAAATTTAGAAACATAACTTTGTCTTTTGGGGTTTAATCCAAGCTCAAGTTTTTTTGGACTGAAGAGATTTTTTTTTTTTAATACAGTGTATTTGTTATTCTCTTTTCTGTATCTTACTACACCTAAGAAAATGTATTTAAGTGAGAAGTAATAATATAATTTGGATCAAATGTCCCTACATTACAGGTACAAATGAACATGAGTACTCCAGACTGAGCCGGTGTTACTCTGGAAGTCAGATAGCTATGCTGTGCTGACCCAGTGTGTGCAATATTCAGGACTGTGGATAAACAAGTTCCAGAATGAAGTCAATTCAGTAAGAGGAGGTTGTTGCTGACTGAGCTGGAAAGTGCTGTGTATGCACTGCTGTCTACCATATGCACCAGAAAACCCTGCTGCAGAGCTGCTAGGGGCTACTGTAATTATTGTAGAGGCAGATTATGTCACTGCTAGAGGGCAAATGAAAGAGCTTGATGTCATCAACGTTAGTGTTATTCATGTCAAAGCATCAGTGCTTTAAAAATCTGTTCTTACAGATGGAGCAAACCTGAACTTTTGCGTTTGTTTGGAAACTCTAGGCATACTGAAAGCACCATTATTTTTCATGCAAATACAATTGCAAATGTTGAATTGTTTCTTTAATGTACTTTTTTGCAGTACTACAAGTTGCTTGGAGACAAGATATTTTCTAATCACAAACAGTCTGCAGATTATACTAAGCAAATTGTAAACATGGCTGAAAAATTTAAAAAGTCACAAACTTGTCTGACATTTACAACCTTTTACTCCGCTGGAGAAATTATACTTGATTTAATCACAGCAAGACAAAGCATCTTTACTATAAATGAGATTCAGGGCCTACATTACTAATGTATTACATCTTTATTGTACCTTCATAAATTCTGAAGTTACATCATGTGTACCTATCCATTACATTCTGTGTAACTTGTGTTCACTGGATCCTTTCTACAAGTGCACGGACGTTTTCAAGTATGACTATCTGTTAACAAAAAGGTGTCCCTAAAGTAAAATCACTTCACGACAGCTCCTGCCGCAGCTAGGATTGCCTCATCTCCTGAGACTCTCTGTAACAGCTTAGGCTTTAGTAGCATAAACCACAAAAGATGTCTCAGATACTTCATGTTTTACTTTCTGTCTGGATGTACTCCTTTTTGTAAGAAGCAATCTTGGAAAAAACACGCCCCTTTCTACTTCTTGTGGAGCGCAACCGACTGCCTTTCTAATATCTCAAAACCAGTTCTTACTGCACATTATCAGTCAACGATACATCTTCACTTGTCAAGCATCTGACTGCCTCTAATAAAAGACAAACTCAGTCTACCCTTAAGTGAGTACCAGCAGCACTGTGGCCATGCTAATACAGAGCTCAGCATCAGGTAATCACTAAGTATATCTATATTCAGGAGCCAGGATCAGTTTTGCAATTTGTCCTGAGCTTTTCCCCACTGTCGGTACACTGCTAATAGTAACCAAGCCAGCTCAGGCTTGTTTCCTAGAGCTGCTGTAACAACTTTGACTGCAATATAGACAGTCCTTGAAGTTTTTGCACCAAGAATCAGAACTGCTAGTTACAATCTGAAGCTTGTACAACCAAAACATCTGATTTAAGGATAGCCTTTCATCTTTTTGACAGCTTTGCCCCAAATTGTTTTACAGTAAAACATCCTTACCATGTAAGAATCAAATCCATCACTTGATTATATTTCCTAAAATAGATAAAAAGGAAATGTCAGGGATACTAGTAAAAGCTTTTTACTGAGTGAGAAATACTGCTTCAAAAGGTGGACACCTCAGTAGCTAAAGTTACTACAAGAAAATGCAATGATGTTTGGAAAGTGCCATATTCCCACAAGCCTTTGCTATTCTGTTTGATTTATGCTATTTAATATCAATACATCTAACTACATCACATTTTAAATGTGTCCATAGCTGTAATATTGAGGACTGATCTCTAGATCAGTGGTAGCTGACCCAAGCTCCTGGGCTCCAAGTTGCAACCCACAGATGTAAGTCAAAGTCAGTCCAGAAGTAGTGTATTCACATTGATGCGATGCTACGCCTCAGCTAAGCAGCTCCATCTCTCAGCTTTTGCTAGACTTCTGGACCTCAACAGGACTCATTAGCTTGAGCACATGATTGCTCATTATATCTGTTGGGCAGAACCTGCTGTTGGCACCTGTCTGTATAGTTGTCTTGATTTTTAAAAAGGCTTCTCCATGGTAATGTAATTTGCAGTATCCTCTGCAGGACTACAGGATAAAAAAATCTTGATTCAGCCCTTGAAATATATGACGATAAGCAGTATTTTATACAGCAATATTAGTGCTTAAGATACTAGTTTATGATACTAGAGAGCAATTATGGAAACACATTCCCTGCCCTTTAGGAGCTTACAATCTAAACAAAATACATTGCACAGAAGAGACCAACATACGAAAAGCAGAATCATTGTTTTCTTACTTTCAGTGCATGTCTTGCTAAGATAAGGGATTTTGAACAGAACAAGAAGTTAAAGGAGTTAAAAATGAAAGGTGATGAACAGAGTGATAGCTTGAGGAATTATTGTAACAGTGGCCCAAAGAAATAAGATTATAGAAGGGACCTGAAGCAGGACACAGAACAGATGCATTGTAGAAAAGATGCAGGGCAAAGGATCATTCATGACTGGGAGCTCAGAAAAACAGGAAAGCATGTAGCAACAGAAAACAGATTTTAATGTATTTACTTATCTATATTACTGAAGTTGTGGACACTGACCAAGATCCTGTTGCACTAAGCTTCTTGCTTGATGCCTGGATATGCGACAGAGCTCCCCCTAGTTTCTACTAATTTCAGTGAGAGCTATAGTATAACTCCTTTGGAAAGGAGGCTGCAGGCTTTTATTAGCTGAATGCCAAGGTCTAAACTTCTGATGAATAAATGCAGAAACAGTATGCCCAAGTGCTGGTATGAATCTTTTTCACACAGTAATTTCAGCTTCTGCTCACTGAAAACATTTTCCTGTGCATCAACAAAATAGCCATTTATACGAAGTAAGGAGAATATTACAGACTGATTTTCAAGAAGGATTCATTGAACAGGGTAAGAGAGAAGCAGAGGGCTAAATGGTAATAGGCAATATAAAAAAAAAAAGCATAGGCAATAGCATCCCTTCACCCCACTGGTTGACTTAAGAGTGATCAATAGTAGTGGAAAACCTAAAGATAGAAGTTGGAGTAATTCCATCTTTCTACAAAAGTAAATTCTTAACAATAACGTATTGCTACAGTATTTCTCACTGCAGATGTTTAGTCTTTTAGGAGCTAGGCTGCAGATACCTCAGCTCTTCAAGTTTATTGAATATGCTTTGGAAATTAATTTGGCCTGAGGAAACTGATGGATATAAGCGACTTAAAGCATTGCTTGATGTCTATCTGCTCTCTCTTTCATTTCTTTACCTCCCCTTTAAATGTCTTGGTAATTGTTTCTGCGCCTGCAGCGTCCATAATGATAAAGGAGGTAGAGCAGTACAAGGTCAAAAATGAACAACAAGCCAACAGCAACGTCAAATCCAATAAAAATATCTGCGAAAGAAAAACAATAAAGGAAAAGGGAGTTAATGAAAGACATAAATGTATATAATTTTGGATACAGAGATAACAGTCTAATTACAAATATGTACAATAGAAATATAGTTACATTTTGTTCATATTTCTGGCAAGATCACATGGTCTGCATTTACTGACATATGCAACATAAGTATAAAAACGCATACTTCAACCCTGGAAATGCATAGATAACTTCCTGTGCATGGGTAAATCTTACTCCTAGGTTCTCACAGGGCAAGAGGGACCATGTGTAGTTAATGCAAATGAGGAGTTTCATCAGGGATCAGCAAAACACTGAATATATGCAGGAAGGGGGAAATACCAGGACTATTGGAAAGTAGCATGTGTTGCCTTGCCCTTCACTTCCCTCCTGGAAATAGTATTCAGGCAGGAAGAGGTTATCAGCTGTCAGCTGTTGGTAGTCCAAGGCAAATAGCTGCTATATCTGTGTGGCTCAGCTGCACTTTGTGTGTACAGTGGAGGTTAAGATATCTTCAATACATGGTACACATGCCAGAAATACAGATGCATCAATCTTACTGTGCAGATGCATTAATCTTACTGTGCATGTGCAAGCCATTTTTGCTTTGCATCTACAGAAGGTCTGATGCATCCAAGGACTCCTTGCATAGCACTCACACCCATATTTCTGACAGACATTTTCAACAAGAGGAGCTCTAGTTTTGGCCATGGCCTTTAGGTAGCTCCTTATGTGAGTATGCTAATAATAGCACTCCCTTCACACTGGTGGGCAAGTCTACTCTTCACATTTTCAGAGAAATGTAATTTCTGTCAGCTTTCCCTGTCCATAGTAAAGCTGGTCCACACTTGTTAAAGGGAGATCTATCTGTTGTGTGAAAGGTACAAAGTTTGGAGCCATTGATACAATTTCTGCCTCCATATCTTATGTAGAAAATACAGAGCTGTTACACTACCTTTCATTTTGTCTTTCTTCCCACATTCTTTTGACCAATTTTCTGTAATCACAGGAGAAACTAGTTCAGCAAACTTCTCAAGTGGACAAGAAGAGGTGCATCCTGGCAGAGTGAGTAGGTAAGGATCCTTTGAAGAGTCGTTCCGATAATGCATTTCAATGCTGTATCGCCTGATTAACAACATTGAAAAGATTTTTAAAAAAATGTTCTTAAATGCAAAGTTTCCTATTTAGAGCCAGAATGTTGGAAATAGGCTCTAACATCCTACTCTAGAACCTGTTCTTCAAGAATGGAGGCTTTGTGAAACACATCTGCAAAGCCCACTTTGCTAAAGCTGGTTACATTACTGCACAGGTCATCAGTCAGCTCAAAAGGCCCTTTTGAAGGCTCCTTGAATGGTAGCAGCACCAGGCTCTTCTAAGCCAACTGGTTTACCCTGGGATTTATGAGATATCTTGGAAATGTTGTTGGTATCATTTGAAGAAGCAGGACAATTTATTTTACCATTTACTTCCAGTTGGTAAGGCCTGTTTTCCTCTTCTTCCTATCTTTCAAAGCACACAGATACATGCACATCCAGCAAAGTAATTTTTCCTGGTTTTAATATAACTTTGTGCTTATGAACTGCTCAGTGAAGTATCAGTTTAAAATTAATTTGTATCTCCTCACAATATTTGAGAGGAAAATTATTTTGGGGAAGGGACAACCAAATTCCAAACACTCCTTGTTCTTGAATAGGTAAGAAGATACTTGCCCACTGCTTTCTTGGTAGAGTTCAAAAAACTGGCAAGCAGCATATGGTGGCAGTTTTCCATTGAAAATATTGAGAGCAATCTGGAGGGCCCCAACTGTGGTGTCATGCTATTGGGTAAAAAAAAATCCATCCTTGAAAGTCAGTTAAGTCAACTACCATTTATCCAGAGTAATAAGACAAAAGTAGAGAGGGAGTGGAAATCAGGATAAAACAAGACCTGTGTAAATTTCACCATAAAAACAGATTCAATGTATTTACCATGGGGAAAAACATGTTAACAGGTTACTACAGACAGCAGGGGGCATTTCCAAAGACTTACTGCAGTATGTGTCTTATGTCATCTGGCAATATTTTGGAGACAGACACTGGAGGAAAGCAAGAAGTGGTCTGAGAAATAAATCTAGTTTTTCAGTGCATTTTGCTACTCCTTCCTTCAGGAGTGTTTTCAGTTCCAAGGTCAGATTAAGGCAGTATAAGGTAGTATATCCTATGGCATTTCAGGTGAAGATACAAGGACTTTTTCTAGATAGTATACCAGACAAATAGTTGCATACAAAGACTATTCCCCTCGCCTCCACATACACTCCAGTACTTTTAAAATTGTTGTTCCTTCTGTTTGGACTTATACAATAAAATCTCGGTTTGGCTTCTATTTTGATAGAATCAGTTTACCCACCCACCTGCAGTCTCTTCCTCTCCCCATTATCCCTCCTCTTGCAGGGTACCCCAGGAGGAGGAGCTAAAGGAAGGAAGTCCAAACACCTTGATGCCTAAATTTTGCAAGCACCTCTATATACATATTTACTAGGTTTATTTATATTATAGTCTAACAGGTACATTTTAATTATTATTCAGTATCTGGAACTTTTTAGACTGATCAGTTTCAAAAATAAGAGTATACTTGGCCCCAAGGCATTAAAGCAGCAGTGAAAATCCTGGATGCACTTCTTCTTCTTCCTTTTCAAAAAGAATGTAGTAGGGCTAGAAAACACATAGAAAAGGCAGCAAGAAAGATTTAAGGTATTGAGCGGGTAGGACTCTGTCTTGGAAAAGGAAAGATGGAAGAGGTGTGACAGAAAATAATAAGTTCATGAGTGACCCAGGAAAAGTGAATAAAGGATGACTATTCCCTGTTTCTCACAATAGAAATGCTAGGAAGGAGCTAAATCAGTATTAAGTTTCAAAAAAAATGAGGAAGTACTTTTTTTCTTTTAACACACAAGTCATTGCCACAGGATGTTGCAGAGGCCAAAAGTATAAATGCATTAAAAAAGTGATTAGATAAATTCATGGAAGAAAGTATGTCAAAAACTATTAAACACACAGACACAGATTCTATCTCAGGAAGTCCCTAAGCCACAGATTGCTGGAAGGTTCTATCAGGGGAAGGATCACTGTGCTGGCATTATGCTCACATTCTTCCCTGCTGTTGGCCATTGTTAGAGACAGGATAATGAATGAGCTAAGTGGATCTTGGTCTGACCCAAATGGCCCTCTTCATCCTCTAAAATAAAAAAAAAAAGAATCCACAGTTGTATCATCCCTTTCTAAGCAGAGGAAGGGTTTGGAGGTGCAGCTGAAGTTCTGCTATGTGCCAGCATCTCTGGGTTAGGAGCACTTAAGGAAAGATGCAACTTATAGAAATTGCACCATTAAATTGCAGAAAAAATGGATGATAAAATACATAGTTTTCTTTACCAAGTACAGTTTGAAACTGAGGTGAGATCCATACTCCTGCTGTGTTCTTGTACTGACTGGTGTTCAGCTTGTTAGCTGAATTGAACTGTATTGTATTATTCTTTCATTTAATTTGCAGGCAGACTGATCATTCTCTTTAAGGGTCTTTTACTGGTAAAATCATAGCAAGATTTACAAAAGATCAAAATACTCACTGCAGAGTAGACCTCCATTTTTCTTTGTTTTGAAGAATTGGCAGCTTGTTTAATACTATTTAAAATAATATTCACAAGGACACCTTAAAAAGATGGGAACAAGGAAGAGGAAAATGAAGATACAACATTTGCATAGAAACCAAAAAGGCAAAAGATTTTGAGTATCAAATAGAAGACATCTACTCAGGCCTCACACTAATTTTTTAGCTTACTACAAGTTCATAACTAGAGAGAAGATATTACAGAGGTGAAATATATCTTTCATCATCCAGGTCAAGTGAAGAGGCAGGATTTACAGGAAATCCTCTAGAACCATCCTGAGAACTGGGGCTAATGACACTTCCAGTTTTGTTATGCTGAGACCTCCTCTCCATAATTTTTTGTCTGTTTGGAGTGTTGCAATAATGACAGCTGTGGTAGGCTCTTCCTCTCTAGATACTGAAGAAATATTTTTAACTGTTTACTTCCAACAAGTCACACAGTATCAATTATTCATTTTTCCAAAGCTCTTTTGTACTCCTTCTCCAGACCAGAGATATTCTAAAGCCAATGGGATAAGGGCAGCAGAAATTCCCTGTAGCACAATTTATACCATTCTAGGGAAAGAGGACATAACTGGTATGCCCATGAACACTAGAAAAAAAGTCCTGACTACATGATATGGCCAGCTCCCAGCCAGTGGGCTTTAATGCAGGTCTGAGCCTGTAATTACCATATAGCTTGATCCAGTGATGTATATGCCTAGATGATGAGGCTGCTAATAATTCTTTACCTAGGTCTAGACTGCAGGGTAGGTGCATTACAAAGCCTAGCCCCAAATGGTCCAGCCTGCAGATATTTCAAGCTCACTTGTTTGGTTTTCCTGCTCATGGATGCCTGGGGATCATATGATAAATGCCTGGGTTGTTTCCTGAAGTAGTGTCAGAATATGCATAGCCTATGCACCCCAATTTTGGAGCTAAGCAGTAGTCCCAGTTCTTGCAGTGTAGACATAACTTGAATCTCTCATCTTCTGTCCTGTTCAGACTGTTTTGGAGCAGCTTTATATCAGTCTCTCAGAGAGCTACCAATGTGCTGCCAAGGTTTTGGCACAATATATAACCACTACATCAAAGGGAAAAACAAAGATCAGGAAACAATTAGAATAAACGTTGGAGAAACAGAACTTAAACTTAATCTAACCTAATATCAGACAAGTAATGATTGTACCCATGAGGGCTTGATTTTTTCCCTTGGATTTCTATAATCTTTCTTAAAATCCTAGTCCCTTAAAAACTATGGGATAACTAAAGACATTAATGTTTACACCTTGTTTCAACATGCAAATGCCAGCATTCAGCACATATTTTCATGCTTAATATGGCATCCAATGTCCATAGTTACAAATCAAGGTTCTGTATCAATAATTTTACATAAGTAAGGTGACAGGATGTTGCATGTTATCATAAGCATTGTCTCTGCCTTTCTGAGCGCTATGCATTTTTTGATTTACCTCCTTGTAGTCGTGATTTCTCTTCTGTTTTATAAATCCCAAATAGCGATAATAAGGACAATTCTGCCAGTTTTTCCATCTTGTCAATTACATCTTTGGTGGCCCATACAGGGAGAGTATAATTGTGAATATCCTAGTGATAAAGGAAAACAAAACAGTGTTTTTTTCTTCTTCTGGTTTCCATCATCCAATTGCCCAGCTTCACACTACTACATTTAGACTCTCTGAGGCTGTCCTGCAATTCTTTGCCCAGTATGATTTCCCTCATCAGAATGCCCTGAAATACCCTTTGGGGGAGTGGGGATCAACCTGAAGTGGGTGAATGGGAAGAGAGGAAACACCGGTAGGTATAATGTATTCTTGCTATAGAGATATATATTTTTGGTTTTGCTAGTGTGGAAGATTGCAGACGTATGTCGTATCCTCTTCCTTTCCTCTGAGTCTTCAGGGTATAACCTAGCTCCAACTTTTCCTGCCTTTTCCATACAGTTGTCCAGATACCAGTTCCATCACTGGCCTTTTACAGACAAGTGTCACTCTCCAGACATGTAAAAGTGACAGTGTCTTACAGTGTTTAAGTGCCTTAGTGTGTGGGGAATATGTTCAACAGCCTTCATGTGCTGCTGCTAATGACTGGGGCCAAATGGAATCATCCTGTGCTTGGGGCCAGTCTGATTTTATTCACTGGTAGCAATCATCGTCTCCCAATTTTCTAACTGATAGATCATAATCTTATCTCTCATTTTCAACATCTAAGTATTTTGATGTTTACCTGTCGATAGGTTAAAGCAAGTAATTTCATTTTCCTGTTAAAAATCATAAATATGTCCTAGGCAGCATGCTCAAATAATTCTATAGCAGCATATTGGGAAGGAAAATGAGAGAATAAAGGAAATGGATTTTGGTACCAGTGCTTCAGGACAAAACATCAAACGGAAACAACAGTTTCCCAAGCTGTAAACCATGTTTTTGGGTTATCTTTTACCAATGCACTAAATTAGAAGTTAGATTCAAGTTTAAAAAAAAAAGGGGGGGGGGGGGGGGCAAAAAAGGCAAATCCAAGAGGGAAGGCAACTCATTGCTGTGAAACCACATTGCCACAGTTTAATTTAAACCCAACTTAGGAGTTATATTCTTTCCCGACCTCTATTGCCTTATTATTACCTCACAGTGTAGAGTATCATATGTGTTCCAGAGCTGGAAATTGTCCAGTATTTTAAGCTGATTTAGTTCAAGTCCTGTGTTAACTGCCATTGTTTGTAAAAAATCCTGGGGGAAAAAAAGTGAAGAGTATACCACAAATACTCAATACATATGGAACATATATGCATACAGATTCATTAGCACCCAACCTGGCAACACAGTAGTGTTCAATTTTACACAGGTGAAACCCTTGTAGCGGAAGATTTTGGTTGCAGATTTCATTTTGTAACCATTTCAAGGTACTGATCTCTATTTCAGACACTGCTTTTTCTCAGCCCTTCTATGGATAGGTCTGGTGCTCTCTCTGCTGCACTCTTCTCTCCCTCTTTGGCCTGCTCCAGGAGGCTACCTCAGTCACCTCAAGCCTTCACATATAAAGAAGAGGAGGGCACTAGGGGAAAAGCAGCATGAGAAAAAATATGAGAAGAAAACAGAAAATTAAAGAGAGCTGAGGCAAATATTCAGGATGAGGCAAAAAGAAATTGAAAAGGAAACTAGGTTTTCCTTCTGCCGTTGAAGGGGAGCTGAATATCTAAGTAATAGTTCCACAACAATTCCCATAGGGATTCTTGCTGTGTGCTACCACAGAAGAATAAAGGACTCCTTAATATCCCTTATTCCCATGTTACCTGTTTCGTACTAGTAGCTGAGAGAGAGGATAGCTATGAAGTTGTAATTCACCTCCTATTGCAGGTGAATGAGGCTGACCAGAGTAGTTGAGCTAGCAGAAAGTTAGAAAAAAAACAAAAAAGGAAAATGTTTGGTTTAGCCCAAGCAGTAAGCCTGAAGTGACTTCAAGAGAATGTGTACAGGTGCAGTCAGGGTATGAGGAACAGGAGATCCCTGCTTTATTTGTGCAGTAGTGCTATTACAAAGCACATGGTAGGCAAAAAAGAGAGCAGCAGTAACCACTAGAGCAATTATTATCCACAAGAACATGGTTGCTTGAGGCAGGTATACCATCCACGTACCTACATCCTGCTGCAGCACTGGAATGGGAAATTTTGAATCTCTGACTGTGAAGATTTGTGTCAGGGCCAAAACAGAAGCATGTCTTGTGATGGATCAAAATGCACCTCAGAGAAATTTATGTAAGTCAGAGTGTTCTCCTGGTTGGGCTTGCTTTAGTTCTCTGTTGTAGTGTCAACTTCAGAAAGTCGCAGCAGGAAGGGATAAACCTTCCCAAGTTTCAGATTTATCAGATTTTTTAGAATTGGTTTTGTGCTACCTTGTAAAACTGGAAATTGCTACATCCAGAAATTCCTTCTCCCCTCAGATCATGGAACTTTAATTATATGCAGCTCTGAATAGTCTCAGAAAATTAATGTGAAATTCACATTTTAAAAGATTAATATAGATAAGTATGAGAAATACATAAGCATATCAAACATACTTTTTGATCATTTTGGCCTAAATTTCTGATTTTAAGAGAGTCCTCAGGATTTTATTTATTTATTTATTTATGCATTTTAGCAAAAGAAAACAATGCAATTCCATAACTTCTATGTCTTAGTTACTTTCCTTCTTCTTAGATTTCGTTTCCTTTTTATTTGGTCTTACCATGTATGGTTGTATTCTATTTTGAAATTCAATAGATGTTTGTGTTTCATTCTGAAGTTCATCAAAACGGGGACAGTCAGGCAGAGGAAAATGCAGCCTCTGAAACAAGAGAAGTAAAACTTAGAATAGTTCTAGAATTAATCAACACATCTCTAGTTTTTCTATTGTTGAGATTGCTGATGTAATATTTGTTGGATAGATTCATGGCCATGCTACAGTCACTCCATAATGGTTTGTTTGGGTACCTTGTTCATGAATTCAGTTAACATAAGCCATGGACTGTGGTAACTTAACTTTTCAGTGGCTACTTGTGGCTATGATAACTTGATTTCCCTCAGTTTAACTGATTTGGGCAAAAAGCAATTATGCATGTATGTCTGGGGATTGCTTTGAGAAACGGATCAGGGTCCATGATCAGGAATTTAAAAAAGCTACCATTTCCCTCTTAATTTCTGAATCACCCCAGATGCAGCTTGACTCCACCTGGGACTGGAATCTGAATTGCTTCTGCATCTACACATCCTGCTCTCATCTCTTTGGAGGTAAGCAGCGTATTATGGTAAGCATTTTAAGTATCACTTAATGGACAGTACTCGAAACAAGACTGACAAATAAATTGTGCTCTGGAAATATCAAAAAGCTATGAGCCTATGAATCATGTCGAGGAACTGACTTAATATACAGTGGAGAAATTAACTTCAATATCTATGGCTTATGTATGTGCAAGAAGGTCTGCTCTGTCTTGGGGTGAACATTAGCAGACTGCACTTCGAGTGCTTCTCTTTTCTCTTTGATTTATCAATGTGGAGCTTGCAGCAGCCACCAACTGACACTAGCACACTTTCAGTTGGACAGATTTCCGAGGGTGCATTTTTTCTGTAACAGCAGCACACTGGAGGGTGAAGGCTCAAAGCTGCAATATGAAACTGGGGAATGTTGTTTAATTACACAATAACAAATGTTTCTCATGCTGTATGGCTTAATTATCCCCCTCTAGGTGTTATTAATTAAGCCACTCCCTTTGGCCTCATTAAGCAGCACTCAGTACTGTTGCCTGTCAGGTCTTGATAGATCTCAGTGGCTGAAAAATAAACTGTGATTAGGTTTTTTTACAAGACTGTACTTGACCTCAATTTCCCACTTTGTGTTGCTTAGGGCTTGAAAATACCCTCAAACATCTGCTTGGTTTAACAAGGGAACAATGTTTTTTCCAGGTGGTTTGCATATTTAACAGGAATTCTGAGTTGCGGCAGAGGTGTGTTTCAGTGAAACATCAATACCCACTCCTGAAGCAGCTGCAGAAATGATGAGGTACTAGGGATTTCTACAAATGAGCTTGCCTTCTCCAAACAGGTCATTGCACTGCACTCTAATTCCCCTAAGGGCTTTGAGGTTTTATTTGGCCAAAACTCTGTCCACTTTGATGCTTTTTTAGTCTTCTGATGAAAGAACTTCCCCTAGTGTCCCACATTTAAAGAACAGCGACAGCATTCTTTTCTGTTGAGAGACAGAGTCAAGTTTCAAGCTGAATCACATTGTACCTAATCCAGTTTGTGGACACCCTTTCTCTCTGTACCTGCTTTCAAGCATGGCCTCCAAGAATGGAGGAATGGCAATGGGAGGCAGGTGCAGCCACCCCCTAATGATAGAGTCCATCCTCTGATGTTGGTGACTGGACAGGCAGCTATTTAATAGGGGTTTTGTATACATTTCCTTAAAGTCAATTTCTGCCCTCAAAGGCAGAAGAAAATTATCCTTTCTGTCATTACACTCAAAAACTTTTTGTCCTTGTTCAACACGCTATTACTTACACAGTCCTTGTCACAGGAGCCAGTGAAGTTAAAATCTAAACCTGAGTCAGCCAGAGAGAGCTACATATAGTAAAACTTCTACAAGACCTATTATTCAGGTAGGCCTGCTCTTATTATGAACCACAAGGCAAGTGCTAGGGTTTTATTAAATGTTTGTATAGCACTGAGCATAAAAGGGCCCTTGTCTGTAATTAGGGTGCCTAAGTGCTGCCAGAATAGGAAAGTAGTAATTGAGAGGTCATTACAGTTGCTGGTGAAAATTCCATTCCTTGAATAAACTATGGAACAAACTTGCCAAGGAGGGGAGGTCTGTCTAGCTGATTGGTGCTTAGAAAAGTACTTGTTCTCTATAAAGGTTTAGGGCAGCTTCCCTATAATACTGTCCAAAAGTGTCCTTGCCAGGAGAAGTGTTAGAGCTGTACCTTGAAGAAAATGGTAGTGTGGAGTGGACGACAGTTCAGGTATTCTGCAACTATAGAAGGGGGATTTTCATGCAGCTATTACAGTTGACCTATGACATGCTTGTCAGCCAGTAGCTGCAGTTGATGTTTTCTATTAGATTGAACTCAAAAAAGAATAGAAAATATTTTTTAGCTTTTTCCCCTCTTTTTTCTCTTTTTTGCTTCTGGGAAAGTTTAAGCCGTTATAGGAAGCGTCCAGACAGTACTCACCCGGTCTGTTGATTTTTGCAAAGTATGAACTGGAATGGGTTGCCAGAGAAGGTCAGGGTTCCAAATTTGGCTGCTAGTTGGTGGAAAGAGGCCAGAAAGGTATGACTGGGCACTCATAATGGTGCGATCATAATCTGTACTTTGGATGTAAAACTGAAGATAGAATGGCGAAGAGTTAAAAATAAAATGGAAACAATAAAAATAATAAGGAAGTTTTACCAAACTCATCAATCCCAGCTTCTCATTTTCAGGTTTATGTTTTTGCATAAAGTCAAAACAGTGAAACCATAACTCAGCTTTCTAGGGCCCTACTTCATTTGCGTAAATGGAATTGCCAAAGCATCTTTCAATTTGGAATCTAACTGTCAGTCTGAACTAAGAAGAATAAGAAAGCATGATTTAAAAGAAGGAAGCTCTCGATATTCTGAGATTCAGAGGAAAATTGATACATGTAGATGTGGTGCTTAGGGACATGGTTTAGTGGTGGACTTGGCAGTGTTAGGTTTACAGTTGGACTTGATGATCTTAAAGGTCTTTTCCTACCTAAATGATTCTATGGTTCTATGATTGTATGATCCATCTGCTACACCTCAGGAACAAAGGCACTTAAAACCATAAACTTCTCCTGGAAGCATGGCAAAGCTATAGTGTTTTATGCCTTCCCATCAATGCATCCCTCGTGTAGACCAAAACAGTAGTGATATCTTCCCCACAATGGATCTGTAACATATGACAAGCACATCCAAACAACTGTTAGACCTCTCTTTTACAGGCTGAAGTATGTGAGCATGGCCCATTACAGGGCTGGATATGCATTCACCTTTCCACAGGGTAGAACAATATTGGGTCACTATGTATAAATTCCCAATTCATTTGGTGGTGTGGAAGTGGAAGACCCAAACGGAATGTAGGAGCTGAAAGTTAGACTTTAGTCTGTGTTTTTACCTTGACATAAAAGCCTGACTTTCAAAAATGTTCTTCTATTACCTTGATTTTTCCATTAATGAAATGAATATGATGATGTGCTTTTATCTAGCACAAGGCCATAGTTCCGCTATGTCAGAGAAATGTCCTCCAGACAGTTCTGCTATATACCTCTTGCCGGTTGTATGTGCTGTTCAGAAAGTTGGAATATCTTTTCCTCGTGTACTGCCCAAGTTCAAATAGCTGCTGCATTCCAGTCTGCGAGGCAAGCATACAGATGACAATTAGATTAAAGTGACTGGAGAATCTTAATGTAGAAGTTTCTTTTCTATATTCTTTTTTGTCTTCAGCAATCAGTTTTCAAGTGATCATTAACCATTTGTATAATGTACTGTATATGTTGTAGGTGATCTAGAATTTTTAACAGAAATACTCATTTATATCTGTGAAAAAATGATACGTTCTGAAATGCTAAGACTCCAACATCTGCTAGAGGAAAGGCAATGTGCCTGATTCTATACAAATACTGTTTCCACAGTGCTGTAGCTCTGTAGACACTCCTGGAGTTATTAATGATCAACATTGTTCTTTACAATGTATGTCAGTTAGTGACAGTGGATGATTGATAACCTAGTATTTATTGTTGTCATTGCTCTGCTGTTTGATCAACCTGTTAAATTTGTGGCTTGCATTTCATGCCTTAAGAAATGTTCTTCCATCTTTGCCTTGGTGCACCTGCAGTTGTCTTAGATTGCACGCTGTCTTTTCTGTTATTCATTTCCAAAGAAGCTGTGAGCTGAACTTTTTAACTTTTAGCTGTCAGAGAAGTACATTCTTACTACTGTTACTAAGAAGATAATAAAATAGCAAAAAGTTCTCAAAAAAATCTGTGTCAAAGCAGAAACTTTATTTCTTCTTACAACATAAGATATGTACCTGGCGATAGCAATGTATTGTCTGAGTGTCTGAATTGTACAGATCTTTCAAGCCTCACTTCAAACACTGAACTGTCTCTGACTCATGCTTCTGCATCATGATGAAGTATTATTAGGAAATGCATTGGGCTCTCTTTGCTCCAGAATTTCATATGTCATATACAGTTAAAGAGGTAAGGCTTGATGTTGAAATGCCAGAGCAAGAAGTAGGTTCAGTGCATCCTAGTGAAACTCTGGGCTGAAAGCAGCTTTATTAGAAGACACATTGTCCGCAGAAGCAGCCTTCTCCTGCAAGAATTCCCTTGTTTTGTGAGTAGGTGGTTGCCAGTCAAATGATGAGGTGTGGACTCATCACTGGACTGGGTGGGCAGGTGTCATTCCTTTACCCTGTCACAGGGCCCAGTGCTTAATGGTCATGAGAACTTAATCAGTGTTAAGAGTATAGACAATGTTTAAACTTGCCATGTATTTGAATGCAAACACACTATCAGGAAGTTGTTGCTTTTAGGAAAGTAGTTATAAAGCTACGATGAACAAGATTTCAATTTAACATTAGTTGGATGAATAATGTTGCAAAAATGTTTATGAATTATGGGGTATTGCTAATACCAACTATCAGTACTTAGGATTTGCTAATGTTTCTGAAGCACACATAAAAAATCTGCCCACTTCCTATTTTAGTAGCATATCTAAGTGCTTCTAAGAAAGTCAGCATACCTTGGTAAGTTGTCCAAATCCCTGGGGCCATTCACTTTCTTTGTGTAGATCAGTTGGAAAGTTTACAATTGGTGTTCGATCACCATGTCGGAAAACCTAACAAAAATTACCAGTAAAAAATCGAGTTAATTACTGTTAACATTCCTTTCTTACCTAGCTAGAAGACGAGCATATATTATACTTCCAGTGCCATTTTTCCAATGAAAATACTGGAGAGTCTGCAGAAACCTAGCCAAGTAGGATTGGAGTACATTCTTTACACACAAGAATAGGTATAATTATATAGGAATTTAGTGGGCACGAGCCTGATGATTCTTCCGCTTAGAACATAAAACTAATCAGCCAAGATGTTAATGCTGAGATTACATCCATAGCTAGGCACCTAGACAAGAAACTTGACTGCATTTTGGACACTCAGCACCTCTGAATAATAAACCAGTTACTGATGTGCTTATATGAGAGTTTAATTACTTTGGCATAGACACTTGAAACTTTTGGTAACTGCTTTTTTCATAGCAGTATCTTTAAAAGTAGTTCCATGTACACATGGATCTTATGTTTGATTTCTCAATCATCCTAAAATATAAAGATGAAAAATATAAACATTTACACTGCTGGCTTACTTAATATTTATTAATATTTTTAGATACATGTATGCAAATATTTTTGAAAGTTTGTAGGATTTTTTTCTGTTAAGTTCAGTGAGAGCAAAGAGTTTGGTCACTTTCCTATCCTGGACACTCCAGCATGGTGAATATTAGTGTGATACGTTCAATCATATGATTTTTACATCAGAAACCTTAAATGCAGAAATGGAAGCAGTGGAGGGTGTTCTCTTCTAAAAAACAGCACAGCTTATTTAAGTCCACACAAAATAGAAAAAAGTTCAGTTCCTTGTTTGTATTTCTGCATCTTCATGGCACAGTGACATATAAAAATGATATTAACACTAACTTGGAAGTAGCAAGAAGGAAACAAATACTTCTACGAGGAGAACCCTGGTTTTAGGAGTTGAAGGATTAAGCTTCTCAGCCAACTGATCTTTCTTTGTGCTCAAACCTCCTTGCTTGCTACTTCTGAAAATGCCCTTGCTTCAGCTGCATTTGGAAGTGAAACAATGACCTTATGAACAACCATTAACCTAAAGGCTAACTTGTTCAGTCATAGTCACCTACATTTTAGGAGACTTTTCTTTTTTTAAGTTTAAAACTTTAAGAAGAGCTTGTGTATTTGAAAGTTTGTCTTTTTCATTAGAACACCTGATACTGTTAGGGAAAAAAAATGTATCCCTACAAAGCTTGCCTTGCTCATCATTATGTATTTCTCAACACTCATCACTTGCATTTTGTTAAAAAGGAGTTGATCTTTCAAATTTGTTTAAAAATATGTGTGCTGTAGCATTTATTACTCCTGGCCTACAGATTGCCTTCCTGACCTTTCAGAAGACATAGAACATGGCAGGATGAGAGAAAAGGAACAAAGAAGCATCATAAAAGGTGAAAAGACACTAGAAATCAAGAAGGAAGGGAGGGCAAGGAGGATATACACAAAAAGAGCAAAGCATACCTGTTTGGCATATTCATTTCAGCACTTCTATCTGAAGTGCTTCACGTCAGTCAGTTCTCAAAAGCAATAGATGGATAGTTACCAAATGCCCTCTCCTTCAACTGTAATACAGCTTGAACCTGATTTGGTGTCCAAGTTCTCCCATTCACTCTTTGTAACTTTGTGAGGGTGATCACTTCAGATCAAAATGGCCACATGACTTTGGCCAGCATTTGCTTCCATTGTTGTCAGGTGAAAAATCGTATTGGACAAAAACTGGTGCAGAGGAGAGGGTGAACTGAGAATACAGCATGGGTAGTATAGATAACATCTTTATTCAGAAATGCCATGAGTTTCTGAGTAATAGTAAGCCTCTTACAGACATTTTTATTGACAGACTCAACTTCAAACAAAAATATTTCTTATTTTGAAGCCAGCAATAGGAATGAAGAAGCAAGAGAGAAATGGAACCAGTCATGCTGCCAGCTCAGGGAAACCATAGATGCAGAAATACTGGGCATGTTTAGTCAAGATTTCAAATGGCTTGGCTTGATCGGACAAATAGGTAACATGCTCAGTCAACACTTCCTATCATGAATTACAAGAAGAAAGACATGATGAAATCACAGGACCTCAGAAACCATACCTCTTTGTATATATGACAGGTGAAATGAGTGCCTGTGTGGAGGCAGAAGTTACAGGTCAGAACTTCTTTATACAGAGGCAATAAATCAGTATTTTGTTTCTACTTCGGCACCTGATGGTCCTACATATTTCCTATTTTCTTCTCTTATGTCTAGTTTAAATTCAGTGCACAAGAATTATGGTGACGACTAATGTTTACATGCGAGAAAGAAAATTAAAATAGCATTTTGACAAATTGGCTTGAATTAGAGCTTTTCAGCCAAAAGGACTTGTGACCAATAATCAAAACACACAGAATCAGCACAAAGATGGAAATCGTGAGGAGAGAGCAAGACACCTTCCCAGAGCATAGCACAATTCTAGAAGTGAGCAAAAAGGGAACATTTGTCTGTTTTTTCTCCCCTGCAGATGTATTTTATATTGTGCAATTCTGCTAAGAAAGCTTAAAAAAGTCATTATGACACACTTTCACAATGCAGTAATATTCTCAGGTGAAAACATAGCAACTTACAGAGTACAGCTGGAAAATGGCTATTGAATTATCTCAGAAAGATGCCTTTTAGACTTACCTTGACTGTAGCCATACCCTCATTATATCCCATTATATCAGTGAAATGTTATGGGGCGAATTCCTATCCTATTTATTTATGCTAGCAATTCTGATCCCATGAAAATTCAATCAGTGAGTTCAGAAGGCAAAACTCAGTCGAACAGACAGAAACCATGCCTTGAGAAAAGAGATGTATGTTGATAATAAGATTAAACCTATTGTAACTTTTTAGGCAGATTGGTCAGTCTGAGGAAAAGTATCAGGGATAAAAGAAAGACAGTTTAAATGAAATTTACCTATTATTTTAATATTAATTGTGATAAGGTACCCTATAAATAAATCAAGTGCTATCTTTTTTTTTTTTCTTTTTTTTTGGCAGGTGGGGAAGGTGGCTGCATAGCTGTGGTAAGCAGCTGACTTTGGATAGGAAGACTCTATCTCCATAATGGTGAGCATCTCCTGTAACTCTTTCTGCAAAACCATTGCTTGTTAGAACAAAATAACAGTTGCAATTCAATAAAAGTCTCCTTCCCTTCAAAGAGTTAATTCTCCAAGGCTTGCTTGCTGCCTGATTTCATCTGTGTGTCCCGTCCTCCCTCTTATCATTGAAACAACGTTTAAGTATCTTGCTATACACAGAACGTTACTGGAATTAGCATTGAGTCCTTGCCATGTGTAGTGTCTGATAGAGCAACAAGCCTCAGCAGGAGTGGGAACTGGTTTTTCCTGAGCACTCTGGTCTCCCTCCAAGTGGCACATCTATAATGCAGCCAATAGACAAGTAGATATGAAATACTTTATCTAGAGCTAGACTATATGTTTTGGACACAGTACTTCTGTCTGTCATCTGTATGTGCACATAATGTCTCAAATAGAGAAAGGTGGAGGAAGATCTAAAAATTCCTATTTATAAATGTGAATTCCAATCCCCACAACTTTATATTGAAAATATCCCTTTAGACTAACTATTCTTTATCAGTATACCTCTTATTAAAAAAAGAAATTAGAATGAAAAGGACTATGATGGACTTCATGATCCAAACTATTTCATTGAATTAATCTCTCTTTTACCTGAGCTCTTGGGAAAAGTGACATTGAAGTAGTGTCTAGTTACTTTGAAATAAGAAATGGCCCAGCAAAAAAATGATTACAGTCTGTTTTCAACCTAACTGCATTTAATGCAACATGTATCTCAAATCTCTGCATAAAAATGTCCTTTTCTTTTCTGAACTGTGCCAATTCAGTTATCTGCAAAATACTTTTTTGTTTGTGGTAACTTCTGTAACATCATAAGCTTCAGCTTCCAAGCACAGAAAGGTAGGCCATAATTGTCAGTCTATGCATCAGAGTGTCAGCTAAATTAAGCAAGAATAGGTAAACTAGACCTCAGAGCTCTTAACTCCTGTGCACTATGTGTCTACCACAAAGCTAAGTTGTTCAGTTATCTTGAAATAAGAACTAGAGGTTAGGAGATCAAAATTCCTATAACTAGAGGCATTTTTATCTTCCTTAACTAAAGACTTTAAACTCAGTAAGCAAAAGGGCAGCAGTAGTTATTTCTAAGTCTATGAAGAGGCAAACCAGCTGCACACCTTGTTTGATTTCACAGCCATATCAAATTCCCTGTATTCCCCGCAACAAAATAGAAAACAAATCTACTTACTACAACCACAAACTTCAGTTCTCTTTCTGCAGTAGTCTGTTGAAGCAGAATGAGGATAATATGAAAAGAAAAACACAGGATCCTAGATGGGTTGGGAAGCCATGTCACTCCCATCCTGGCAGAGGATGAAAAAAGGCTTCGTAGCTCCAGCAGCTGCTCAGGCTGAACAGCCCAGACGTCAGGCTGTACTTTCAAAAGGGGTGGAACTGCTGCCGGTGAAATTCAAATCCAAGAGGAATGTTGTGTGACTATGCAACAAATTGCATTGCCCTTTGTTTTCAAATTACTGTGTACATTCTATTTAATCAAATCATAATTCTGTTCCTTTTTCTCTGTGATATTTTTCTCTTTTGGAGTGCAAGGATGAGGTTAAAATACGAAGGAGTTGCTAAACATTCCTAATGTTTCAACCTACCTGTTCTGTTTCCACTTCTCAGGGCTTGGAATTTTTCCAGACTATAGCACGGCCACGAGGATGAACACGGAACCAAGAGCCTGGCAATACTGTTTCTCTTTTCTCTTTGCTGCTCAGTTAGACCTCTTTTCAGCTTCCCTCCCCTCCTTTTTTCTTTCCTCTTCTACATTGTCACTGTGAAATCAGAATAATTATTTCAATCAACACTTGATGTAGGTTAAAATTACCAGTCCCTCAGATAAAATGCTTGAATAAATCTTGCAACAAGTTATGTTCTTTAAGCTCCTTGCTGGGCAGTTATTTGCTTGTCAATTTGGGTGTGTTGCTTTTCTTTTCCCTTGGAGTATATCTATACTTCCCCTTTTGTAACTGCTTATGTCAAGTTATGTTGTGGCCTCAATTCTTTAAGAAATTTCTTGGAAACAAGCCCTGGAGCTCACATTTTTATTGTTACTGATTAAGAACACTCTTTCTGACAGTAGCTCACTGGCTTTGAGAATATTGCTCAGCTTGCCTCTGCTGACTTCCTCCCCATAAAATAACGATACTTCTAGACTTGATTTCATAAGGATTTTCTGACTAAATGAATTACAGCTTGCAGAGACCTATAACTAGAGTTCTCTAGATGTTAAAACTTAAGATCCTCTGTGTATTGTCCAAGTCATCCCATTCCTGTCACATTCAAACCTGTCTCAGGGTCTTCTGTTGAGCTCTCTGCAAGAGTATTCTCTACAACAGGTATTTTACCATTTACCAGAAAGTCTGTCTCTAGGGCCCTAAGCCCCACTAAGCTTCAAGTGCTCTCTTCTCTGAGTTGTGTGAATGACCTTATGTATCCATTTCGTCTGACGGATGGGAGTGGAAAGGAGGAGGACCACGGCTCCCAGACTTCCCCATCTCTCTTGTGAGTCCATGCCCAATTTTCAGCACTTAAGTGAACTTCTTCCTCCACTGTTATGTCCCCACCCTCCTTTTTGGTCTCTCCTGGTGTGATTGCGCCTATGCAGAAGGTGTAAGAGAGTAATCCATGCTTCCTAAATATGTAATACTTTGTCTTTTTGAAAACAAATGTAAGCTGATCATCTTCCTCTATTATTTAAGAGTGCAGGTCATAAAATCTACTTTCTTTAGAATATTTTAATATGCCTTAAAAATCAAGAATGGATGTCCTACTTTTTTAATCTATATAGTTTTTTAGATAAGTGGTTCCTAAGCTTTTTGGATCAAGGAATCCTTGTTTGCTCTCAGAATTTTTTCTTGTCCTTCCTAAGCCCTTACCATGAAATTCATAACTGATTAGTTTTTACAAGATTTGACGGTTTATTGTGTTTCTTTGAGGAGTGCCTATGACTAATGAAGACTCATTATTATGGAACCCTTATAGTAACTTCACTTTAGACGTGAACTCAATTTTTTTGTGATGTGGATGGCATCATTCTGGAATGTTTGAAAATATATAACTGCATTTTATAGCAAATCTTTACTAATATCTCTTAAAAAATGATATTGCAACCCAAGACCAAGCATATGATAAATAGTTCTGCTTTCTGTGGCTTCACTCTTCCCTTTGGCATGTATACTTTGCCAGTGAGATTATTTTATGCCCAAAAGGGTGGGCACCACAACAACTTAAATAAATCTCTACACATTCCAAAATGGAAGAATACCCTCATTCATGTGCCATAGTGGTTAAGACAGGGTCCTGTAGGAATCCTGTAAGTTATCTGTAAGTATGTTGGTAGCATGTAATTAATTTGGAAATTTCTTTGCTTGTCTTGGACTGTCTCCATTTCCACTGTGCATTTGGCAGCTATAAACTTGTCATATTCCGCAACAATTAAATCCTTACCCTTTTCGGGAAAAGTTGCTTCAAAATAAAAAAAAAATTATTCCTAAATCAATCTAGTTACAGTTGTCCAAGCATTATAGTGCAAGTGGATCTAAACAATTGGAATCATGTTCATGTTAATTTGGCTCATTGGCATATATTTTAATTATGAAATTATGGCATTAAGTAGAATTAGCTTAAACAGAATTGTCCATTTTAAGTGCATGTATCTATCTTGAAGGTTGGCTGAAGCATAGCTAGATTGGCTTTGGAGTGCACTGGTTGCAGAAGAACCCATGCTTTAATGTATGCAAGGGTTACCTTAGGTAACTGCTGCTGGTGGAGCACTACCTACACACGGAAAGGGTGGAAGTCATTGCAGTCAAGGCAGCTGGCTATGAAACTGCTGCACCCATGGACCAGGCTGCTCACATGGGGACACAGCTCAGGTTCTGTCACTGACTGAATTTGCAGATCAGCACTTAACATAGTCTGGATTTATCTGCAATCATTTTTTCAAGCTTTTTTGAGCTGAAAAAGGGAAAGAAAATAAAAATTTTTGTTTCAGTAAACAAAGTGACACATTTTCCAAGCACCATTTCGAAGCACTTATGACAAAAGCAAAAGACTGTCATGCAGTCCTGCCTTGGGGTGATTTCACCCAATTGTGGGGAGTGGGAAGGGACAAAGGAGTTCATTTGTAACCCAGGAAGAATTAACTTACTTAGGCTGCTGACAGGACATGAACCTATATCTTGCACTACAGGAGAAAATGCCCTAAGCACAAAGTTACTATTCTAAGGCAGGCAGGAGGAAGAAAGTGTCTACTCAGTGTCTTCTAATAATTTCTTAGTTTGTTGCAAATTTGTAATATTCACCTGGTTACAGGGCACTCAGAGAATTTCTTTCTGGTCTTACGATTAAGATGTTTGCCTGAGACATAGGAAGCCTAATTTGCACACCAGGAAATATGTAAACAAAGTGAACAGCAGTGAGAAAGAGGCAGAAAGCACTATTCATCTTCACTTTCCCCTCTGAACCTCTGCAGCCTGGTGGTGATTTTATTTTCTGGAAGATGTGGAGTCAGATCCTTTTGGTAAAGGAGGGATTTGAACTTGTGTCTGCCACATCTCAGATGAATACCCTAAGCACTAAGTAAAAAGAAGGAACACCTACTTGTAGCACTACCATGAAACAAATCAAAATTAGTCAATGAATTTGATCCATATTTGTGAATTTTGCGTTTTTTTCTTTCTTTTTTGGTAGTCACTCAGCTCAGTAAATAACCCAATGAGAACAGGAGGTGGTGAAAAGAACAAAAATTACAGTCCAGGCAGTCCAGTGCCACATTTCCCAGACAGCACAAAATTACTGTTGCTTTTCTGTTGGTCATTCCCCATCTTGCTGATGTTGTTTCAGTGTATGACAGGAAAAATAGTGAGCATCACGAGCTACATCTCACCTATATTACAGCATCTATGACTATTCAGGTTACTGTATTATAGCAAGTCTTTAAAATATTACTGGACTGTCTATGCATTGTTCGTGAAAAAAGGGAGGGAGTTGCATTTTCATGTGATCCTGCTTTTGCAACATGATGCAAAAAAATATCTTTTCCTTTGCATTCTAAATAATTCCAAAGCTGAACTGTAATTTTTTTGATCATTTCTTCTTTAAGAGGAACTGAAATGAAACTGTTTATGGTTTCATACCGGCAAAAGACTGTGGGACAGATTTTTCAAATGGAGTCAGCTGGTGCAGTTGTAGAAAAACATCATTTAGAGTGTTTTATTATGCGTTCACTGACATCCCCAATTTATATTCATACAACAAGACCTGGGCTTGATGTTTCAGACTTAATGAACACAGATGTTTATTTTTCCTTGGAGTAAGCAAGGTATAAAGGAAGTCTTCCTTTCTGTGTTTCTACAGTGATAGTCCTAAGAACAAAAAACATTATAAAGAATGCATGTGATGGGGTTTCTGTTGAATAGGGATGAGGGGAATAAAACAATTTAGAAATATGATCATTTGGAAATTAAATTTGAAATTTAATTTTGCTCAACAGAAATCAGAATGTTCAAGGTACATTCACTAGGGCATGTAGCAGGGAAGAAGACATGGTCTGATCATGTGATGGAAAAGGAGGACCTTCTGTCGGTGTTCTGTGGGCAGCGGCCTCATCTAGGATGCACTGAAGTGCATCAGGATAGCTGAACTGAAGTGCTGAGGCCAGGGTCCAGCTCCACGATCCCCCATACCAGACAAATCTGTGGGACAGAAGAGGGGTCTTCATGCAGTTGTGAAAATTTTTGAGATGGATTTGGGTGAGGAAGGAGGGGAGGAACTGGGAACTGGTGGTTAAAGAGGATAATGAAGAATGTCTCAACTCTGTATTGCATTTTTTATGTGAGCCTTATCCAATCTAGGAAACCAGCAGAAAAGTTACCCTTGCCTTTGATGGGAGAAGAATGCGACCACCTTTACAGCTCTTGAACTTCCACTTCTAAATATCTGGCAAACAAAACATTAAAAGCAACTCAAGCAACACAAGTTGGCACAAGTTCAGAAAAAGGAGAAGTAGGAACAGGTTCAGAATAGAAGAGAGGATGCCTAGAAATTTGGTTTTGGCAGCCAAGGCTACAATCTTGTTAGTAGTCTAGAAGCAGCTAGAACTGGTTGTCTCATGCTGTTGGAAAACATTTTTACATTTGTTTGGATGCTATGGTAAAAGGGGTTGCATTTTTTCACTAGAGGGAATAATTTATTTTTATCTATGTGTTTGAACTTCTTTGCTGTGAAATCTAGCTACAACTCTTCTTGATGAACTGTGTTTCCTATGCTGGCTTTGGAAGCACAGGAATTGTTGCTTGGGACCTGCTGAGAAGGGAATGGTCTTTTACAGTGAGAATTCTGAAACTTAGACTCTTGCTAGACGGGAAAGGGATCTTTTTATTAATTTGATTCTTTTGTAGCTTATGAAGTAACGGTTATCTGCTTTTGCTCTAGTTCTAAAAAGGAATATACATTTCATAGGCTTAGCATCCATTTTAAAAGCCTGGTCCAAGGAAAGGAAGCTAGAATGTCAAAATTTTCTGCATCTCATCTATTACTCTAGTTCTCTTTGAAATGACCTGCAGGCAACAAGGCTGTTGACAAAGGTCCTATCCACTGTGAGAAAATAAAAGTAAGAAAGCTTAGTTCTTCAAGCAAAGAAATGTCCACTATTTTCAGAAGTTAGTTGCATCTGATTGTTCTGATCCAGCTTTTGTAGTAAGCACACGAACTGTTTTCACAATAACAATATTAGAAAATGTAACTAGTAAAGGATTGCCCAGCACGTTCTGCATGTTTTAACTAGCATGTAGCTCTGGATTTTTTTGTGTTGCCAGTAGGATCTTTTTGTTGTTAATGTCAAGAACAGCATGGACTTGCAGTCTTCCCTGAAGCACAGACTTTATGTGATCAGATCAGAGTATACAATCAAGGTAACATAACAAAAGGAAGGTGTTTGAAAAGCTATTTGAAACCACAAGTGATTTTTCTTTCAAAATTAACACTTGGCCTTGCTGTCTTTTTGGAAAGAGATAGAATGGCTCAATATCTGAAAGCCTTGTTGGGTCCGCCAGTTGCCTGCCAAGTCTTCATGGTAGGCAGCCTGGCTGTTTGTAGGCTTCTCTTAGGTCTAGATCCATCGTCCATTCTTTCCATAAGTCTCACTTCCTTCTGTATAGAGGTGGGATATTTGTGCATGTATAAGACAGAGAAAAAAAAAGACAGACATCTCTTAGGTAAGTATCAGCCATTATCCTCATTTTTGTAGCTTCTGGGATCTGTTTGTGTAAAATGCTTCATTACTTCTTGAATAAAATAAAGTATGAGGACACTGGAGTGACTCCTCCTTTTGGGAGCTCCTTTTGAAGCACTGCTTCCCTCACCAATTCTGGAAGTTCTTGTCTCATTCTTCAAAAGAGGGCCACACTCCTTCAGAGCTATTTTCCAATTTTGCTGTAAATTAAGCCTATAGCCCTTCAAAATACTATAACTACCATTACATTCTTGAATTAGTTCTGCTGAAGTCCCTTTGAAATGAATAGATTTTGAAAAATTACTCTGGTTTCGTATTGTATTTGGGTTTTACCACTTGATAAAATAAAGCAAATGTTCATGAAGGGTAAGTCACAGCTTTCTATAATTTTGGTTTGTTGTACTGAGGAATGTTTTCTTTTGATAGAGATCAGGAGACTGTTGGTCATGCTGATGGAAGTTAATGAGAAATGTTAGACGGTAGTCACATCACAGTGTGGGAGGAGTTGTTTCATAAAGCTAATCACACTGAAGATCATGGAGAGAACACCTAAAGGTAAGACAAAAAGAGAGAATCGTTCTTAGCATATGGCGTCATTCTCCAATAACATGGCAAATCTGTTAATAGTACCTTAACAAGCAGGTAGCTCAGACTAAGTGCAGAAGAGTTAACAAATTTGCTCCCATTTTGGTGGAATTAGGAAAAGCCTGTTGAAATGGTGAGCCAATCCACACTGAAACCTTCCTGAACTGCCAAAAGAGCACAGAGAAATGTTTTATCTCCTTCCCAAATATGCTGGGCTGCCTTCACTTCCTGTGTTCCACACTGTGGTCATCGTCATGTGCAGGAACTTGGCTCTGATTTATACTACCCTCAAATACTGCTACTCTCTTATGTGACTTATAATAGCAATACTTGCCTAACCCCTGTACTTCCCTGTACTGGGGACATAAGTCATCTCCATGAAACTTCAATTAAGCATTTTCTGGAAACAGCTCTATGTTTGGGAAATGGTGTCTCCGTGTAGAATAACTATGTAAGGTAAATTTTTGAGCTCAGTCACACTCCTGGATTTCATTCAAAAAAATCACATTTATGGGCTTCTATTCATCAAATGCTCTGATGTATAATCAAAGTATTATCACGTGCGTTAGCAAAGGACAATATTTGAGATGACTTTTTACAAAGCTGAAAACAGCTGAAATCGGTGACATTGCAGCTATGTATGTTAGGTGTAAATGTGACCTGTAAAGTCTTTGCGTCGCTCTTCAGCTTGGTTTAGCTTCCTGGTGTTAAAGATGAGCTGTTCCAGCCTATCTGCATTCCCGGAGAATTGGTAAGGCACAGTGATTTAGCACAGTGCAGTCCCTCTGTCAGCATGCTGCACTGTGCAGGCTGTGGGGCAGTGTGCCTTGGCATTTTCCAAGCGCCACTCATGCACAGCAGAGAGTTTAAAACTTCAGCCTGCAGGAAAAGAGCCCCAAAGCTAGGATCTGGCCCCAACAGTTACTGAGATGGAACCATTCTGAACCAGGATAAAATAGGGGAAAGTGTCAAATTTTGATATGACAATATGGCAAATATTTTTATTGGAGCTTCAGTTTTGGTTGTAATCTCTTTTGTGGTCCATACGTGTTTTCAGCACTCAGGATTACTAATGAAGGCAGTCGTGAGCAGTGATGCTGGACTTGGTGTAAAATGCTTGAACACCATCTAACTTCTACTTAAGCAAAATTTGAGAATTGACACAATGTGCAGCCTTTGTGTTGAACTTAGAGGCTAAATATGTGTCTTTATTAATGCCAAATTTTGATTATATGATAGATAATTTTTTGTTTATTTACTTTATTAATTTATTTACTTTATTAATTTATTTGTTTATTTGGTCAGTTATACAGTTTGCTTTGTGAAGGAGGGGAACTAATTTCCACAAAACTTAGATTACTAAGCACCACAGTATAAACATGAAGTATTTATCACTATCTTCCATGACTGTATTAGTTGCTTGACCAAAGAATATCATCAGAACCAACCTCCCCCTCCCCCTGAAAAACTACCTTTTGCAATTAAATGTGGTAATTTCCTGATATGTTTCCTGACAATTCGTGAGCAATGAATATAGTGAAGAAATATATTTAGTGAATCATTAGTTGCTAATTATTCATTCACTCTGGCTAAGCTATCTCCAGTCTGTTCATGGCTTCAAGATATTTAACAGGAAATTATTTGCAACCAGGTGAGATGGCTTGCCTGTATTCTTCTAATCTCTGACATTTCAAATTCTTCTTGAGATCAGTGATTCAGAAAGACATATGGGATTTTTTAACATTAGGTACAGCATTTGATCATCAAAAAAGTGGGGACACTTTAGAATCCCGGGGCCTGTTTGCTTTTCATCTCTTTTAAGGATTATAGAGCTAGATACGAGACAGTGTAATTCTCTGCCTTCCTGTTCCCTCTTTCTGCAAATGTAAATATAATCAGTGGTCAAAATGGAAAATTAGACATCCTAATATGGAGATACAGACAACTTACTAGGGAATGTGTCAGTATGCCAATGTGTGTCTGTATATGTTTGACATTCTGGTAAGTACCAGTCTGGTATACTATTCAATATTTATCTGTTTTGGTCTCTGAATGTCTCCTAAAATCAAGCGAATGCATAATGTTGTTAATCAGCTCGGACAAATATTCTACAGTTAGAGAAGATAAGGTGAATTGTTATAATTCGGCGCATTTGTATCTGCTTCCTCAGTAACTGAAGGTCTTTTTGACTGTACTAAAACAAAAAAACCCCATGAAAAATAGTACCCTCAAGTCTCATCAGTCTTGATTCCATTTCACCAGAAAGTTGGGCTGGAATAGATAAATTTATCAATAGAATAGAAATTATGGCCATGGGTACAATCTGTCTTACTGGATCTGAATATTTTTCATTTCAGACCAGACCCTTATGAAAATGATTGTTACTTCAAATGAGCTCTTGGCAGAAGATGTAATCCTGACTTTACTTTTGGGTACATGTGCCCAAAGCACTTAACTTACCTCTTTTTATGTCCTACATCCTACATTCTCTTGTCCAATGGTGTACTAGGACTGGGGAGACCAAATGAGTAAACCTCTCCAGTGGACAGCGAAATTTGCAGCCAGGGAGAGTGAGGGGGTGAGGATCTCTTAAAGAATTATTCCGATAGTACATTTCTATGGTGTATTGCCTGTTTCAAAATACAGAAGGGTCAAAATAAAGTTAGGTATGCAGAACCACATGGCCTTTCCATGTTGTAGTGATTGTACTTTGGGACAAACTTTTAGCCAGCTTACTTGTCTGGCTATTAATATGTACCATTAATACTCCGAAGAGATCTTTTTAAACAATAGATGGTCAGCACCAATTTGCATGTAGTTTGTCTTCTTGGTAGAGAGTCAAGGAGTTAAATAGATAAAAAAGGTGGAGTAAAACCTGTTATAACTCTAATGAAGCAATATATAGAGGGTTTTCAGGCTGCAGTGCTATGATTCTGCTACTGTCAATAACTGCTAAATTGAGTCCAATTATAATAATTAAAATCAATCTATAATCTTTCCCTGTGTAGTGAACCTTGTGTATCCAGTTTAATTAGTCTGGGGTATCAGTAAATTGCTTTTTAGAAAAAGAATATGTTAACAGTACAGCTTGCAGATACTTGCCCATTTTTTTCCTGGTAAAGTTCAAAAAAATGACAGGCACTGTAAGGAGGCAATTTCCCATTGAAGACATTGAGTGCCATCTGTAAGGCAACAATGGTGGGTGCATGCTGTAAATACAAGAAACCTTTAATTAAAGGCCTATTGAAAATGATTGCATGTACCTCTTATTTAACAATATGTCCAGCACATTATCTGTCCACTTAACATGGCTTATGTGGCCTCATTAATACTTGCCCTCTGCAACGTTGAGCAAATACTGTCCTTTTATGGCTGTACAAACTGAGATACTGCATGTATAAAGTGTACATATGTGTAAATATTTAAGAAGTCTTAGTCACTTGCAGTTCTTATCAAAGCTAGTAGGAACTGTTAAAACTTCTTTTAAAAAGAACTAGTGATTTTGCGTATTAAGTAAACAGTATTCGAGACCAGATCAGTAAGCTCTTTGGCTGATATATACCTGATAGGTCATAATCTAACTGCAGTTTAGAAATAGGAGCTTTGTACAGAGAGCAATCCAAAAATTACCTTCTCCAATGACAGTGTTTGCACATTCTAAACAAAAGTATAAAGTCACAACTGAGTAACTGCCTTCATAAGAACTTCTAAAATAACTATAACTTAATTTTTCTTTTCTTTTCTTTTTGCATCTGAAAGAGATGCAGGAAGCAGGAGGATTGTTTCTAAATTATCTTTGTGATAGAGGTTCAATAAAACATGAGGCATGGTTTTTCCAGTTCTCTGCTCAATCAAAACAATATTACAATGAAACAAGGCATGACATCAGGTGGAAAATGGAATGCTGCAGGCTTCAAAGTGGTGTCTGTTCCTTAAAGAATGAAAATAATCCAATGATATTTAAGGTTAACCAAATAAAAAATGCTTGTAGCGGTATTTCATGAAAGAAATAAAGTTTTGTGGCTTTCACTACATTTAATAACTGCAGAAAGGGAGCATAAAAGAAACAGAAAGGACTCACCGCAGAATACATAACCATTTTTTGCTGGTGTGAAGGCTTTCTAGCATCTGAGATATGCTTTAGAATAGTTTTTAAAAGAATACCTGAAAGAAAATAGGGAAGCAATGACAATGAAAGGGATGCTTGTGTTAACATCTGTATCACTTGTTACTGTTTTAACACAATCTGTCTTTAAATGCATCACATTTATTCAATTTACTTTATAGGTAATTTGTGCGGAGTGCCCTGGTTAATTCTGGTGCTATCTTTTACATGAACAGTAGGCCTATTTTGCTTCTGTGTAAAATGTTTTGGGGATCTGTAATAGCCTCAACAGCTTCAAACAGTGCATTCACAGCTGCTTTGTGCTGGCAGAACAGTGCAAGAAGAGCACAGTAATGAATACTACCCTCTTTTGTGTGTAACTCCATTGACTTCCTGATTTCCAGAGAAAAAGAAAGAGCACATCCTTCGAACTCTGGGCCTTCTTAAATTATGTGGTTGTCTGTATTTTGTTAACGCTGAAAAGTTGTAAGACAAACTATATGAATTAAATCAATGGCTGTGCTAGTATGTTAGCATAGGTTGGAATCTTGATGAATTCAAATCCTAAAATGAGAACTATACACTCTCGCAGAATTAGACACGTGTATTGTCTTCAGCTACTGGCACATTTTTAATAGCAATTGTTAGTAAAGCAAGAGCAGAGGTTGGACCTTTGTGCTTAGTTTTGTAAGTTGGAGCTCCAAAAAGGCAAACAAATTAAGGCATGCTTATATGTGATTTATCCTTGTAGCTCACAGAGCCTGACTGTACAGTGTCCATAGAAAACAAAAATGAGGCCTAAAGGGTGACAGTGGATGAATGGAGGAGAATGAGTGATTAAAAAGGTATAAATTATTTTTAAATTTCAGCTACTGTTTGCTGAGTTTAAAAGCAGTTTAATAATCTCATTTTAGTACTCTCAGTAATGGAATATGAAGACTGTGAGGCAACAAAGTTACCATCCTAGAGATTATTACAAATAACATTTTGTTAAGTTAAGCATGGTGGCTTACATTAAATTCAGACTTGATTCAATTCAGCAAGAATCTGTGTATTACTTTGGATTTCTTATACAGTGTAACCAAAATGGTACCACCTTTATAATGTTGGATGAGGATATTTGTGATTCATATCCTCACCATCTCTCTTCCCATTAATCAAAATATTTCAGTGCTAATCACTAACATCCACATCATGGCATCTTTCACAGTTCTACTACGGAATCAGCAGCAATGTTTGTTATATACCCTTTCTTCTTTCCCATTCTACTCTTGGTTTTAAATGGGGTAAGAATTTGGCTTACCTCCCTGCAAACGTGATTTTTGTATTTGTTTGTGGAACCCAAATTCCGCCTGCAATAACAATTCTGAGAGCTTTATCAGCTTGGTCCTGACACCATGAGTAGCCCAAACAGGTAAAGTGTAATTGTTAATATCCTACAGTGAAGAAAGAAAACATGGTGATTTTCTTACTGATTCCTACTGCTAAATGTTTTTTGTTCTGGCACAAAATGCTTGTCAGAACAAATTCTGAATGTTTCACTCAAGTAACATTTTCTCCTTATAGTAAAACAATGACTATATTTTGCATTTAGACACCTGTAGAATTCTTATTTATAGCATTTATTACTTACTGCTTAATACAAATTGGAAGGGCAGCGTTCAACAAGAAGAGGAAATATAATACTAAAAATTATTATGCAAAAAGCAACTGGCATTATTTACGCCAATTGCTAATGCAGTTGTCAGGTGCAAAAAATTCACTTTATGACTCTTTCTTTTTCAGCCGTCTACTGAGATATATCTGAGATCTTTACTGAAACAAATCCTATATAGATGTCAGGATTTTAAGGGCTGGCAGCTCTGAGACATAAGTGAGATCCAGAGATCGAGTAAGACTATGTATAGCTGTAATCCGGAGGTACCAGAGTATGAGGTATATGTATAGGGATTAGACATATAGATGGAATTCATACCTAAGTATACCAGCTCTATTGGATACTGACACAGTCCTGAAGCTAAAGTGGAATGGATTAGTCTTTCCTTAGGGATGCAGCCCAAGATGTATTAATGGTCACAAATGAGAGAAGGAAAGATATGCCCAACAATCCTGGTTTGCACTACTCTGAATTCCTATTTAAACAAGGTTGGTATCCTTCCCTTTAGTTCAATGTAACCTCTGTGAATGTGAGCCATTGGACTGACCTCACCAGAGGAAGTGTTCTTGTAACAAGTTCTAAGGAAAATGCCAACTCCCTAAAGCATTTGTTTAAACAAGTGAAACAATAGAACATGTTAGATTAAACCAGCTCAGGTCACAATGTATCACTTTCTCTTTCAACAAATGTGATTTATGTCTTGCGGAAAGAATTGGCTAGTTGCATGCTATTTAAGACAGTGCTGTAGGCAAGCAAACACCTCGGTCTCCAGGTTACCTGAAAGTCAGACAACACTTAGCCAATAATAACAAATACAGAGAGACGTATGCTGCTGTAGTTTCATGAACTGTGTTTAAGAAACTATGTAAGAAAGCTCTCTTTGTATGCTTGAAAGGGTGAGAGTGGCTTTTATGGCAGATGTCTTAATTGATACCCCCAGAGTCTTTACTGAGTAGTATGAAAGACCAAAGCTCATCAAATCTAACACTAGAAGGAAAAACCCAACTAATTGGTTTGGTCTTCTGGCATTTAGCTAGTTCTCTGATGGGAGCTGTCAATTTTTCACATTTCTCTGGTGACACAGGTTTCTCAGTATGATATAACAATTGAAGTTAAAAGTTATGGTCCTGAGCTGTCCTGCATTTGGAAAATATGGAAGGGTGACCTCACTGAAATTACAGTGAGGTGTCCCAACATGTTAACATTTCACTTAACTTAAGGCCCTGGCTAACGATCCATTCAAGACTGCTTTGACCAAAGTTGGACCTTTGAGAAACTGCAGGACAGAGGTAAATTCATTAGCATCACACCCAAGTATTACATGTTGCTTGTGAAATCTACCTTAAAACTGCCTCAGTTTTCTAGGGAATATCTCAGTACTGATGACCAATTTATCATTAATATTTCAGTTTTAAAATAATTATGCATTAAAGCATGCAACAATAAATTTTTAACACAAGACACTGTGATTTTCACTTGCTTCAGCTGAGATAAGTCTAGACTTTGAAGTGACATGAAGTGGGGCTTGTTGCTAAATTAAGGGTGCTCAGGATTTTTTCAAATCCCAGTCAGAGGTACCAGACTGTGGGACTCAGATACCCATGAGAGTTGGGCACTACATTATCCCTTTTGTTATAAAATCCATGATTCTTTGTGATGTGCCTGGTTCCTTTGCTAAGGACAGGTTCCCAAACTTGCACAAATAACCATTTGTGTCATTCCAATGGCTGCTTAATTCCTGAAAATACTCTGACCACTACTGTCCGTATGCAAATTATAACTTCTCTTGCTTATACAATTTGCATAAAATCTTTGTGGAAGGATGCTTATGTTTCTTTGCTAACAACAAATTTTATTCCTGTATAACTCTGTGATGGGGTTTGGAGGAGTAACAAGACAATTTTATCCAAAGGTACGCTTTTGCCTAATTCTCCATATGCAGTCACTGACAGAATATTGGATTTGGTAAGCCATTGGTTTGTGTTCTTTATAGTGGTGGACGACCCACAGCAGCCTCATACAGTCATAGCGTCTGCAGGATTTTCAGTTGCAAGTTTGATGTTAGGTGAGGGTTTCTGGGGAAGAAGCTGAAAACAGTCTGTGGTTCAAAAAAGTTTGGAAGCACAGACCTACCCTCTTTTGATGTCTTATAAACAATAGAAATAATAGCTAAAACCAGTTTTGAGGAAGTGTAAGTGTTTCTATTGGACCTTGGGAATTTTCTTTATATTATTTACCTCATATTGTAAAGTGTCAGAGAGCTTCCAAATTCTTTCAGTGTTCAACTTCTTCAATGGGTATCCTGTATGAGTGGCTAAAAACTTCAGAAATGGCTGGAATACAAAAAAACAAACTTGTACACAGGGCCTTTTTGCATCATTTCTACACAGTAGTACATACTAATTTTTAGAAACAAGGTAGTCTTTGCACTTTGCACTTAAGCAATCAACCATTGCCTAGGGGTAAGAGAATTTGGCCTATTCATCTAGACAAGGTTGGGATCTGAGTTCAGATTTGAAGTATGGTGGTGTTTTATGCTTGGTGGGAATGTTCAGAAGGGGTCAGAGTAGAGGGGACACAGCTATATGAGGAAGTCTGGCAGAAATCCAAAAAGTACGTAAAGGAAGTGTGATAAACAGAATTATTCTGATGTTGGTACTGAGCAGAAGGGAGGTTATGGTGTAAATTTGGCAAAGCCAGGAATTATGTTTCACTTGCATATAATACCCAGATGCAGAGACAGAGGTAGATGGCTGAGGACAGTGGTTAAAGATTATAGAAAAACAGGTGAGTTTGATAGTGTCATTTTGAATAAACCTGTGAAGAAGAAGGTTGCAGCAGAATAGACAAGTGATTCCATACTCATGGCAAAGATTTTGATGGTGGAGAAAGAAAGGAAAGAATACCTTACAGAGGCAAGAACAAAACATAAGTGAGCACCTGAATGAAGACTTTGGGTGTGAGACATGAACAGGTACTTGAGGAAAGCACTGAGGCTGTTATAGAAAATCTGGGGAATTGAGCTGTGAGCGTTTTGTGGTGGAAGAGGAATCTGAACTAGCAGAGAGTTATATAGACAGAGACGTCAGAGGAGTTGGTTTACTTGGGAGTAAAGATGGAGAGGTATTGGAGTGATTTGAGAGGTATTGGCACTGATTTGATCTGAGTTTTTGTTTTGTCTGCTCTCCTAGAAGGTAGGTGGACTGGTTTTTTGCAAGGTAGTCAATAATTTATCTTTTCTATGACTCACAATTTTCAGTTGATGGGAATAGCCCAGTCCAGCTAGACCTATAATGTTGTAGTTGTTTTTTGGGTATGTTGTCTACACCCACTGTGAAGATTAGAGATCTGGAAGGAGCATGTTGACTGCCACTTTTTAAACCTATCTGTTAGATAATGTTGACAGAAGTGGTACATTTTGATTAGATTTCCAGAACTGAAAATACTTTACCCTGTACTGCTTGAGTTGTCTTTGGAAATCCCTTGTTGCAAAGGTTTCTCTCAGAAGCTCATTGTATTTTGGGCAGTGTGAGAAAGGTAAGTATAGCAACTGAAAAGAAAATTGCAAAATGTTAATTAGGCAAGGTGCTTCTTGTTCTGCAATTCAATATACCCTTGCAGGACTGTTGTTCTGATTGGCTGCACTAGTTAGGACAAGCTAAAAAATTATTTGGGAATGTAGTTTTCAAGGATATTCATCTTCAGGACTGTAAGAGTCATACTGATGACTACTTACAAAATAATCTTTAAATGTTCAGAGGAGTAATAGCTGCAGTAGGTCAAAGTTAAAGGATTCATTTACACAAGGTGAAATTTGTCCCTTGACAGAAGACTAACACAAGCCCTCACAAACTGCTTTGTGCTTGGCTTCCCCAGGGATGATTTCACTCATTGTGTTCAGTCTTTCTTTAAACACACAGTCACCTTTTTGCAACAAATTACCAAGTAGCAGCTGGACTGCAGTAGGGATCTTTGTGCATACTCAGCTGTATTAAGTGGACTTACCACAGCTTCATTTAGTTCAGCTAAATCGTAGAAACTTGTGAAGTTTCTATAACTCAGTTTTGTCTTTCATCAATTCAAGACATATGAACGTTAAAGATTACATGTGACTGGGATAACTTAAGAATTTGTTAATTCCGTTATCTAAGCTAAACTGTGTTTGAAGTTTTTTGTGTTAAATTTTAAACAAAAGTTAAAACAAAATTTGACACTGAGATATTCTTAGTGTTTTTCTCTAATGTGCTTTTTGTCCTTTTTCCAGTAATAAAGCTCTATCTATATAGTCCCACAGTTAAAAGAACTTTTAAAAGAACTTGAGAGTCCTGAAGGGATAACTAGTTTGGAAAGCTTCACAGCAGTTGGTCGATCTTTTTAGAAATATAACCTATGTATTCCAGAAGGTAGGAAAGTATTTCTTATTAATATGAATTCAAATATTCTTATGAATATTTCTTATGAATTATAACCATAGGTTCATGAACAGGCATGACTTTACCAATAAATGATGGACACTTGTTTTGGGTAGAAGGATACATATGGTCTCAAGCTTAGCCTGTATATGTAGTAAAGATGAATAGAGTTAAAACAAAAATAGTTGAAAAAAGTAGGAAAAATGTGTATGTGTCCACGACTTTATGATTTGTTTGAATAAATTTACTTGCTCCTCTAGATGTGAATGAGGTGCAGCACCTTCTTGCTGAGTTTGCTAGTGGTGTTGGTACTGGCCAGGTATTCTTGACTGTTTGCTGGGGTACCACCATCTGTGACAGTGCCAGAAGCAGCCCCTGGCTCTGCGCCAGGCTGTGTGCATGAACAGGAAGACATGTGTCTCCATATCCTCTGTCTTCATGCTGTCATCACCCCGAGGTGAGAACCATTGCTCCATGTCCCTATTTAACCTGAGTCCCCTATCATCACAAACTGTGTTAACTAGACTGGTAAGCCCACACAATTTATCTTGCGTCACATGTGCAAACGTCCTCTCCCAAACTGGGACTCATACTCACACTCCTGATCTTTCCTAGCTTTTTACCATAGGTTTTCCACAAATGGGAAACTCCAGCTCCACTCAGCTGCCCGGCTTTTCTTTCTAGGACAAGTATATGCAGGCTACAGAGCTGCTATCCACACAGTTCCTTACAGCTCCAAGGTGAGGAGTTGAGGAAGGGAGATGAATAAATACATTGCCCTATGAACTCATGCTCTTAAAGCTCCGAGTCCTCCTTCCTTTTCCCTTTTACTTTTTCCACCAACCCTCAAAGTGCATGCACTGACCTTCAACGTGCATGAAAAACAATCCTGTGACTCAATTCTTACTGTAATGAAAATCCCAGAATAATTCTTTTGTCTTTTCCATTGGCTGCAGACTAAGAAATGTTGAAGCACTAGTGAAAATAGGTATGCTTCCTCTTCTCACACAAAGTCATGTTTGTGATAAGTTTAGGATTAATCTACTTCTATAGTGGTTTACTCACATTATAGCTTAATTCTTTTTCTCTGTACCTAGGACTTCTGGTTTTCTTCCTTTTTTGTTAACTCCAGGTCTCTGATATGTAAGTCCATTCCTGTGGAAACTCTTGACAATATTTCTATTCAGCTTATTAGGCCTTTCTGCACAATGCTTGTAACATAATGTACTTTTCATTGCCTTTACTATGCCCTTTATCCTGCCCCTTCATTTCATATCCTAGGTATTTTACTAATTATTAAGGGAAAGCAAATGCCCCTAGTTTATACTCACATTGTCATGTGATGGTGGCACTGTATGAACTGGAATTGGCTGCCAAAGGATTCTGGGGTTCCAAATCTGGCCCTGTGTTGGTGGGTACAGACCAGCAAGACTTGCCTGAGCACTCATAAGCGTGTGATCACAGTCAGTGCTCTGAACATAAATCTGAAGCAAGAAAAAAAAAGTTTTGGAAGGTCATTTCTCCTGTTAGGGTTTTTTTTTCTCTTGGTAGGAAAGAAGGGGACTGGTACTGTGCTGGGGAAGATGGCATTAAAGTAGTGTGGGATGAAGCAGGACCATGAGAAAGAAGCAGGGAGGGAGAAATAGTGAAGCTGGAACAGGGCCTTGGAATAATATTTTGGTGGACAAGGGAGCTGCAACATGGTAGCAGTTCCCTTAGGAGTCCCAGTGAACTCCATTGACCATCTAGGCTCTGGGACATCATGTGTGCACTGAACAGCTGGACCCTAAATGAAAACTAAGCTGTATCCGCACCCCATATGGAAGTGTAGAATTGGAGATATCCGACATAGATATTCTGCCATACAGCGGTGAGGCATCTGAACCTGATATACAGCCTAAAAAACCTCTCACATGGTTTTCAGTTAACCATCAGCCTGAATAAAAGTTGAGCCACAGTTTCAGGGATACTTTGAAATTACATTGAATTCAATGGGTATTAAGTTATCTCCAACCATACCAGGTTCAGAGTCTCATGCATTCAGGAAGTCCCATTAACATCCATGAAAAACATCCTCCCTCCCAGATCCACTACTTGCCTCACACTGCTTGTATACAACACTCAGGAAATAAGAGTATCTCCTCCGCAAGTACTGGCCAAGCTCATACTGTTGCTGTATGCCAAGCTGTAGAAGTAACAGAATAGTGTAAGAGGCTCAAGAAGTGTGCTATGCATCCATTCCTACAACCAAAAAATGAGATAATATTTCATATTATTTTGATAAAGACCTTTTTACTTTCTAAAGTGAAGGAGGAAAGAAGACAGGATAAAAAAAAAGGAGTAAAGTTGCTGCGTTTACAGTATTGGGTAATATTAGATACATCTTCCTGATGGATGCAGTTTTGCATTTTGCTCTACAGAAAGCTATGTGTATGTTTATCCAAGCTAGTAGGACTGGCTGAGGGGCAGGGTGACTTAAAGCAGGCATAAAGATGTCCCAACACTGTCTGTCTAGTTTCTGCTCTATTGCTGGCTCACAGCTGATTAACTGGGAGTGCAGACAGAGCAAGCACCTGTCCATGAAGACACGTCCCGGATATGAATCCCATAGCATATCCCCAGTGATTCTGTATGGAGGCTACAGTTTTAGCTTAAGCAAGATCTTATTTTTCAGGAAGACAGAAAATCTTGAATAGAAGACTTCAAGTAAAAGTCCTCCAAGCCTTCAGGTATTTTGCTGCAATGGTTTATTATTATCGACAGTCTGAAACATTTGATTCTTGGTTCTTGCTTGACTATGTCCTCAGCTTTCAGCCACTGGATCTTGTTACTCTTTTGAATGACACATTCTTTACCATCACAGATCTTATTCCCAGTAAGAAAATAATCAATAAGATGGAATCAAGTCACTTAATCTCTGTGTTAAACTAAATAGATGACAATTCTCTACTCTCACAGCAAAATGGGTTTTCCAGCCTCAGCATTTTAGTAGCTCTTTGCTGAACATTTTCCAACTTACCAACAACAGTTTGTAAACACATGACATGAGAATCACATGCAATGTCCCTGTAATGGTCTCAATAGTCATCTTTTCACTTGTACCTGGTGTTTCCTGGCCTAAATTGAAATATATTCAACTTTGCTCATGTAATCATTACTCTGCACTGGGATCTCAAGTACAGTGATTACTTACTGCTTCCTAAAGTCCTTTTCTAAGTCATAGGATCATAGGATAATTCAGGTTGAAAGGGACCTCAGGAAGTCTCTAGTCCAACCTCCTGTTCAAAGCAGAGTCAGCTATGAGGTCAGACCAAGTTACTCAGGGCTTTAGCCAGAGTGCCATACATGGCCCACAGTGTGTGTATGTGATCACCTCTTCCTGTTGCTAGAGTTGTGTATCCGGTTTCCTAGGGTATATGTTTGGCCTAGGCTTCTGCCCCAACTTGCCTAATATGTGTGTTGTTAAATCCTGACACCTGGGTCTTGAAGCCTTCCATGCCCTGGAGCAAGCTGGCATGTAGTGCTGAACTCACATAGTGTATATATGGAATGATTGAGCCTCAGCCGAGTTAAGGCATAGGAAGCTGGTCGGTTACTCCTGTTTCTTCAAGGGAGGTGACGTGAGAGGAAACAGGCCTGACCTTGCTTTGGAGATGAGTTTGGCCTCCTGAGAATGGTGAGGAAGAGGAACCCCTCAGGCAGTTTGTTCTGTTCTGATTTTGGTGGAGACCTGGGAAGTGACTAGTTCCCCCAGGAGAGAGAAACACGTGCATTGTGCTGGACCCACTGGACATAAGGTGTGTTAGCAAACTTATTCTACAGCAGCCTAACAGAGACGCACACCTCACAGTCTGCCTACACACGCACAGTAGCCATTTATCTGGGACTTTTATCCAGACCATTTATCCAGACCATTTATCCAGACTTTTATCCAGACCATTTATCCAGACTTTTCACACATCTAAACTACTTCAGTGAGGCTGCCTGGTTCCCCAAATCCTGGGCAAATAACTAGCGGAGTTTTCCATCCAAACAACATATCTTGGGGAAAAAAGGAACAAAGCACAGACACAGTGGGTCGTGCTTGTGGGAGTAGAGCAGAAGTAGGGTTAAAACCACCAGTGCCCACGTATTCCCTTACAGCTCCATTCACAAGAGGAGGCAGCTAATACAAATTACAGTTAATGCAGAGACACAGGTTCTGCAGTTGAACTCTGCAGTTGCCTTAGCTGCTGCTAGTTACTACCATCGGCTGATACTTCTGTGCAAGGTCAGCTCTGCTGTATTCCACCAATGCCTGCACTAAAATAGCTGAGCTTTAAACCAACTTTCCCTGGCATAGCATAAGAGAAGTTTCTGCTAGTACTGAACTTAGTAGTTCATGAGCTAGGAAGCACTCCTACTCAGCAGAGATTGAGGGTGGTCTGTGAGCACTTACAGCACCTTATGCTATTGATGGTTAAAGCTCCATGTTTGGTCTCAGGTGAACTGCGGTGGTCACCAGTGCCTGGCTCCTCCCAGAAGACCCCACTCTGCAATCAAACAGCTCAACATATGCTCCTGTTGGACCAGAACAGGCTGAGCCAGTGTCATCTAAAATCAGTGACCGCTCATAGTTGTAGCTTCCTGGTGAGTTCTTTAGCTGTCCTTTTGGAGATCTGTGTATGGCAACGTAATATAGGCTTTCTCCAAGTGAAAACAAAGTTCCAAATATCAACAGACCACATGCCAATATTTCGGTATATTGGCCCAGGTAAGCAAACGCACCTTGGTAAGCTGTCCATACCCCTGCTGCCTTGCAACTTCTTTGTGCTTGTCAGTTGGAAAAAACTCCAGTGGGGTATGATCACCATGGCGAAATACCTGATAAAATAGATGGAATTCCCTTCGTGTTACTGGGATTTTTGTGATGGATATAATTAGTGCAGTCACAAGGAATATGCAAGGACAGTAAGTACTGTATCTGACAGATGCTAAATATATTCATGGTGCTTTCTTGGGTCTAGATAGCTACAATACCTGTTTGATTTATTTAGACAAATGTAACTCTTCTTTTTTCCTGGCATTTGAAAAGTAATCAGCTCAAATAAATTTTTGCAAGTTACAAAACCTATAAAATATCTTAATATATTTTAAAGAGGTTTTATATATTTTAGGAGGTATAGACCACAACATTAAATAAACAGAAAACAAACAGAAGCATGTAAGTAATTTTCCATAAATATTAGAACATTAATATTTTGGTAGGACTAACTGGGAATTCAGAAGGAAAAAACCCAAACTACTGCTCTAGATACAGTTTCTGTAGCTGACTGCTGTGAAGCACTCTTTCTTGGAAGAAATTAGCCTTAAAAAGCCACGTGTTGACTTTTTCATCACCAGAGGTGATGAAAGTGTCATCTAATATCTAAATACGGACTAAACTGTTACTCTGAAAACATTGAACCTGTTCTGGAATTTCACTTCAGATAAAAGATACATCTATAAAGATACATCAAGATTTTTCATTCCTGCAATGAATTCTTTCCTTGTCCAGCATAATTCCTGTAGATATGTCATATAATTTTAAAATTTTACCACCAGATTTTTTTTTATTTCTTAATCCAAGTAGGGAGAAATAAAATAAAATACATTTTATTGCAGCACAAAAGGTATATAAGTGATTTACAAGCATGTGCAATGTTCAGAACAAGATTCAGGCATGCAAACAAACGGTACGCCACAATAATTGCAAATAGCATTAGTTTCACAGCACTGGTTCTATGTTGCTTATTCAATGCCATTGTACATTTGTTTGGGTTTCACATAATGAAATTTGTTTGGCATGTTAATCCACTGAAACAACTGGAAAAGTGGAAACTCTTCCATGGTAAAGAGGGTTTTTGCACAGTTGATATTTAGTTATGAAATCCTCTTTTACAATTTAAAAAAGAATCCTATGATTCCTCTCTTAGTGCTATAAAAAAGCATTTTTTGTCAATACAGAAAGTTAAGTTCATCTAGGACTGCACAAAGGAGAAAAAATTATAAAATCTTACTTAAAATTGAGGATTTTTTTGTACAATGCAATAGTGAATTTTGAATATGCAGGAAACAAATATTCAAAAAGTGCCCCTTCCCCCCTACCCTAGAGTAAAAGAAGAGCAGTAAGTGACAGGTTTTGAAGAAGTTCCACTTGCCCATGAGCTATCTACTTACTACGGACACAAACTTCAGTTTTCTTTTAGCTGTCGTTTGGTGCAGAAAGATGCAGAAAAGGCAGAACATGAAACAGAGACTCCAAATTCCACACACCAGCTGCCTTGCTCTCATCCTGAGGGTAGCTTTCAGCTATTTTGCACACCAAGGTCCCCGGCTGGATGTGGTGATACAGTAGATATGTGGCTAGGAGGGGAGGAGTCAGTTGTGCTCAGTGAAGTCCGAAAGTGGGCTGTGAGCTTGCCTCCTCCTCCCTTTTTTCCCTTCTTGGGAAGGGATCCCCTGCTTTTCAGGGGATTCATGAAATGAAAACTTGTACTCAATTTCTGTCCGATGCATAATGTGAAGTGGAATCTCTGAGCCCTCTAATTGCTGCCCCTGGCACTTGCAAGGCAGGTGAACGTAAAGAACTAGAAGTTGCCTTCTGTTATTTAAGCTAGGATTTCGTATGGGTCAGTCAGCCTTCTCAAAATTGACAATGCTGCAGATATGCTGTCTCTTGCTGTATGCAAAAGAGCTAGTAAACCAGCCTTATTCCTAGTGCTCACACAGTCTTCTCTGAACACTTTGTCCTAGAAAGCTAGAAGGAGTGGTGCTGACAATTGTTCTTTTATAACGGATCTCTGGATTTTTCCCTGGATTTGGCTGTGGTCTGTAGCAGGAATAAACAGCAGAAGGGGAGCAGGGATAAGCCTAAATTCACTGCAAAAAAATAAAGATACGTGAATGAACTTTTCATCTCTACAGTAGATTGACTGTGTTTCTAGTGGCAAAGTGTATGCCACTGTTTTCTAGAACTATATCCCAGAATTTCATACAGTTAGGTAAATTTTTTATTTCCAAATTTCTCTTGCTGCAAACACTCTCATTGTTACAGCATGCATAAATCAAGAGTTGTTTCTGTCATTTCCCCAGTATATTTTAAATAAAGAAAAAATCTAGCTCAGAGACAGTGTTGCAAGAGACAGGATTGATCTGACAAGCTTATTGGTCTATGTTCAGTCACATTCATGTGTTAATGTGTAAAAATTGAGGGTGATTTCTTAGTGATCAAAAGCTCTCTGTATATAAGAATTTTTTAAAAATTACTGAAAAAATAATCATGTTTCTACCCAAAAAGGTTACATAATCTCAAGCTAGTCTAAGGCACAAATGACAAAACTTTCCTTCGTAACTATTAGATATGGGCTTGCCTAGAGGGATCAGTTCTCTTTCCTGAAGTAGCAATGCCATATCTTTCACATCTGTCAGAGCTAAAGAGATTCCTCTATGAAACATTCAGAGGTCAGATTTTCTTAGTGCAAGATGATTCATCTGTCATTTCTGCTTTTGTGCCTGACAAGTCTAACATACTCATACAGAAACAGGGGAGCTGCTCACATTTATTGAGAAAGAAAATTCTTTCTTTTTTTTTTTTTTTTTTTTAATAATGGGGACCTGGGCGAGATGTGGGTCAACTGATTATTCACACCCTGTACATTTTCCTGCCTCCACTGGCTGTCATACTTCAAAAATCTCTTTGAAGAGACTGTGTGTATTGCTGTTTCTAGAAGACATGACATCAGACACCACTCCTAAAATACACTGCTCTGCAAGGCAAGATTTTTAATTAGACCAACTGGTATCGCTGAGAAAAAATAGGCAAGTTCTTAGAATTGCAAGGCTCCATTCAGGTTCTTCAGATACTGTAGATATGTCTAGCAGGGACAGCAGATATACAACAGAAGCAGAAAGGTTTAATTTTATTCTTTTTATGCATGCATTGCTTCACACTTTATGTGTGATTTCTTTAACAAGGAAGGTGAAATTACTCTTACTTTGGACATGACAAAATATTAGTGTAAAAACTGATACTTGCTTCCTCTAATCTAGTCTTGGTGCTGCTAATTCTGTGGGAAGACACATAAAGGGCTGGAGTTATTTTAAGGTACACCACATTGGTTAACTCTGTTCCTGCTGAAGGTCATAGAGGGAGAATAAAACTGTGCTGTGCCATGTACTGTTGTTCCTGAGACTGAAACTCTAGAGAGCAGGAGATGGAGCTTTCTTGGCAGCTAATGCGTACCTGCAGAAATCCCTTGTTGCAGGTGGTGAGAGGTGTGAAAACTATAGCTGCTTTCAAAGTCAAGGTAACTGATTCTTTAATATACCTGCAGCCTGTGTTAAAACAACAGTTGAAGGTGGAAGAGGAGGAGATAATGATAAAGACAATAAATGAACATCCCTCACTGCCTTGGAAGTACAAAGGAAAATATATGAGGTGTAGACCATATGCCTTTAACTTACCAATAAACTTGCTGAAATATTTATGGGATCATGATAAACATAATATTATTAAGCAAGTAAAAGTACGGCTTTGTGTTGTGTCCTGTATTGTGATATCTGAAAAATCAGTGTGTTAAGAAATGCTACTGGATCTTTGACATTGTTTAGAGAATGTAAGTTTTCATTAACAGTCCTTCAGTGCTTTAAAGTAGGTTCACGATTTAAGTGCTATTATTGTATTTAAAAGCGTAGTAATTCAAAGGACAACATTTGGCCCTCTATCCCCAAACTGCAATATGAAGAATCTTCTCCAAGCTGTGATGCTTACCCCCTGCCCCAGCTTTTAAGAGTAGGGTTAAATCTGCTTGGTATTTAAACACAGCGTAGGATTGGACTTGCAGCTTGAGATGCTACTTCTTCATTGCCAGTGGAGGAGGATCAGAATCAGCTGAAGATACACTGCATGTTAGGAGAAGACTCCGGTGTAGAATTAGTGGGGGGAGAAGGAGGCAGGTGTAGGAGGGCTTCAACCTTCCCACTCTGCCTCCCTTCCTTCCCCCTCCCTGAAATGTTCCCTGGTGGGATACTTATTCCAGCCTCTGCTGTTGAAGTCATGACTCTGTGGCTTTTGCAGTCTTGATGTCCATGCCCACTTCCATGCCTTTACCATGTCTTCTTTCCTCAGCACCAGTCAGATAAGGGCTGTATCTGTCCCTAAATAGAGTTCAGTGTTTCCTCTGGTTTACAGTGTACCTGTTTGTCTCTTGCTCGCACACTGTGATTAAACGATAAAGAAAAGTAAGGATAGAATTCATTCAGCTGCAATAAACTAACAGCCAGAACAAAGAAATTTCAACTCCAAATCGCTTGCTTAGTATCTAAATAGATAGGTATCAGCTGCCTCTATTTGGCTAATGCTTAACATAGACTTCTTTGGTCCTTTATCTTAGGAAAACAAAGGCATGTCATGTCACCATGCCTGTGTCACAGGGACACATTACCCCCACCTCAAAAATAATTCTGCCCCAATCAGATACACACTTTCTGTTAATGATTTCAGTGCTGGCATGCAATATTCTTTCAGACTGTTTTAAGACTGAGTTAGAGGCATGTTCAGCTGCCCTGAGGAGCTGGGTCAAGGCTTGCCAGGAGTATGAACAAAATGGAGCATCTGTGCCCTGCAAATAGAGTAACTTATTCCAAATACAAGATTAACTTATTCCAAATATATTTCCCTTCAGGTTTACACAGCTGTTCTTCCACTGATGTTCTTCTCAGCACCTTCTGATCTGCATTTTGTGGCTATGTTTGGGATATGTGCATATGCTGCTCCAGATCCTCATTTGGTATGAGTTGGATTAGCTCTTTATCTTTTATATAGTTGCACTGGCTTACGGGTGCTTCAAAAGACAGGAAAAGGAGGATGTTAAAACACATTTCCTCCACCGGTTCTGATGAAAAAAAGCATTATTAAAAAACTAGATCCCAGTGTTGATGCAAAAAGAGATCAAATTCCAGATCCAACCTTCATCTGGACTTTTGCTGGACTGTAAATCTCCCTCCTCTCAAATGTGAGCGCTGTCTCTCCAGTTCCATGTGATTCACCTTTGCCATCATAAAATACATGACTCAAGAGAAGCAAGACTGACATGGAGGAGTTGCAGATTAAGATCCTGCTTGGTAGTTGTGTCTTAACAGATGATTACTATCATATCAGAACAAAGGGATTTAGCTGGCATTATTCCACACAGTGGTGGTGCTTATTTTGGTCTTAGGCCATCAGTGAGTCACAAACCTGAATTTTGTGCAGTGTTTACATTTTATTCTTTATTCTTTTTTCCCAAATTCCATGAATGAATTCAAGCAACCTTGCTTGGGTGTGATGGATGGCTGTACCATATAGCCAGACTGCCACTGGAGGAAAGAGGTAAGGTGCGTAGCAAGTCGCTAGGAGACAAAGATCTTTAGACCACTAACGCTATCTAGTAATTTAGACTTACTAATGAGTTGTATGGGACTGACAGGATCATGTTGTTTTGACAGTGGGAGGTGAGATATTTCTTGTACTGGAGAAAAAGAACATTTTCTTCCAGCCAGCCATCATCACAGCTGTCTAGCTTGGGCATAAACCAGAAGTGTTCCATCCAGGTGTTGACATAAGTCCAAACAACAACCTCCTTGTGTGTAATCAAGCATCAAGCTATTGTCCTTGTGCACCTTAGAATACCTGAGCGGTTTGGGTTGCTGCTTTCTTTAAATTTTAATAATTATATTTAACTTTGAGGTAGGCTACAATAACTATGATTAAAGCAATTGTTCTGCTCAGCTGGAATGATTTCTGATCATGCCCTAGCACAATGCTGCAAGATTTGAAATGCAAATATGTGGGAGGGAAGACATGTTCTTTCAATAACTTTTTTATTTCTATTGGAATAAAACAAAGACTCCTTTATAAAAACCCAAGCTGAGGTCAAATATAAGGCAGCAATTTCTCAAAGATAGTGTATGTTGCTGGTAATAAGCGTCATCTACCTGTGTGGATAGTTTAGGTTTTGGTACTTAAATCCTGAATTAGGAGTGAAGAATTAGTAAATTAGCTGTTTGCTTCAGAACTGTTATCCGCCCCTTCCCCCTTCCATTCTGTTCCCGTGCTGTTATCATTCTTCAGTCTTTTTGGATTCTTGGATTTTTTGGTTATTTTTGCTCTTATTCATTTTAACCAGTGAAGCACTTTATGCTAGGACGTACGCATACTTTCATGGCACATTTCAAATCTTTTTTGATCAATTGTTTTCTTGAGAGGCTGGTGATTGATTTAAATATTGCCCCAAACATTTTCTGAATGAAACTGTCAGAACTGCTACAATGGAAGACTGTGTTTTTACGTCACTGCACTGTGTCTATTAATACAAACTAGGCTGCATGGTGGTATCACTTCAAAGCTCTCCTTGGCATTTCCAATGTGACTTTTACCAGTGAAATTTTCATTGACTGTCAATATGGTTGTTAGAAGCAAACTCTATATTTTTGCTTTTGGTCATATATCCAGTTTCTCTCACGTTAAATCAAACTAAAATAAATATTGCATATCAGGGTGATAGAAATGGAGATGTTTTGGAGACTTCCACTTAATTTAGAAGTGTCATTGAGCTTGCTCTGTGAGGTATTTTGATCTGCCTCTACAAAGTACCTCAAAAAGATGTCCCATTTTCTTACCTACTATAATCCCATGCTGTTCACGTCTGTCTTCACAGACACATCCATATAAAGCACAAAAGGTGTAAAACTGCCTTTTGCAGAAATATGGGACAAACTATCCAGAGGGCAATAGCTAAAATGATGAACAGACAAAATGGTACTGGCAGTTATCCTGTTATTTTGTTTTGGGATCTCTTACTTACTGAGCTGGTGGGAGGGAGAGTAAGTTGTGTGTGGGAGTGGTAACAGCTTCAAGGACCCATTTTCATAGAAAAAGAAGTGCCAGTAGAAGGAAGATACGCTTAGCCAAGGCCTTTCTGAGCTGCTGCCACTGCTGAGACAGAGTCATGCTACCTTCAAATACTGATCATTCTTGGAAATAACTAAGCAACCCATTAATTAGCAGCTTAGTTGATAATTATAGTGTGGGTTTAGTTTTACAAAGTGTGGGTTTATAGGTTTGATTTATAACATGTCGGGCTTTCCAAGAAACTCGGGAAAGTGCTACACTACGTACACGTAAGCCAGCCAAAGTTCCTTGGATAATTGTAGTACAATCCAGGCTATTCTACTTGTATAACTGACTTGGACTTCAGTAGAAGCTACATGCTTAGGCATGAACACAAAATGGATAACCAAGATTAATGCTTCAGGTAACAGAGAAAAATGCTACCCAAAGGAATCCCGAGTTTCATAGATACATGATTAGGTTTATGTTCTGATTGACGTCAGTAGATGCAAGGTGGTAGCCCACCAAATAAGCTTTATTTTGATTCGCGTTTCACCAAGCGTGATAGAATTGGTCAATGTTCATTATTGAATTCTTCATGTTTTCCACACACACTAAATAGTGAATAATTCATAACGTACTTTCAGTTAAACTGTGAATCTCTTCTGTTTGGTCAGCTCTGGATCAGAGTATTGTCTAAACTTAATTTAAAGCAAACAATGAGAAAAATGCAATAGCATGAAAGGAAAGTTTATTTTAGTGCAAACCAAATAAAAACTGTATGCCTAAACCTACACGAGAACTAAGAAATAGTACAATAGTTGGAAAAATATTTGCCTATATCTACAGGCACCTGAGAGAAATATTTTGCAAAGGCATATTGCCATCTAGTGTTAAACTCTCTTCTATTCGTTGTACTTTGGGCTAGTGTAGTTGCAGTAGATTCCTGACACTTTTGTGAGAATCATTGGAAATCCAGTAATATATTGAGAATTGCAGAACAGCATCACTGCAACCAGACATCAAGAACACATTTACCACATTTCCAAATTTAAAGAAAGATTAAGTTCAATGATTTTCACTCCTGTATTCCGGGTTGCTGGCAATATAAATTTACTCTCCAGAAGGAAAGAGTTTGTTAAAGTCAGTGGCCAGTTCTTCTTTCAGCATTATGAGAAGTGGTGAAAAAAGCAATGTAGTGTTTTTTATATATTTGTAGTATTAACTTTTAAATAATTTTATCTTTGTATGTTTTAATTTGTGTTGTCATAGGATTCAGCATCTTTCACAAGAAGTCAGGATCTTTGTAGAGAGAGAGGTGTCTGGATTAATTTTACAAACTAAAAGAATTTGAGTGGCCACAAAGATCAATGTAATGGGGTAATGTAGCTTCTTCTCTTCCTCTTTTCACATAGTTTGTTGGGGTTTATTCTCCTTTTCTATGCACCTCAGTTCTGAGTTTTACTTAATGTGAAACAGAGAAATTCTGTATAGTTTATTTTTATCGTATTTAAAGATGACATAGCTTTCACATCTCCCTTTCCATGTTTTCTCTTAACTTTGGACTCACCTGATTCATAACAATGACTTCCAGACAGTGAACTGGAGATTAGAATTTTATCAGCTGGCTTGCAACACTTCCTCTTAGAAAGGACTTTTGCCTCTGTGACATCCTGCTTTATAGTTGTGTAAAACTTTGCTGTACTTTAGCGACTGAGGCAGTAATCTCCTATCTGTATGACTTAGGTTTAAAAAAAAAAAAAAAGTAGTTTTACCTAGAAAGAGTATAACAAAAGTTCTGGTACATCCAGAAATGCTACCTTCTCTGTTAAGATGTTTTTTCAGATGATGGGAGACAACAGTTTTGAACCATTCAGACCAACGTATTTGCATGGAACATTTGTTGAAAGTTGTTGGGTGAGGGAAGGAAAAGGAAAAGGGAGAAGTTTATTGTATATTTCATCATCTGTTAACCTTGGAAAGGTAAAAGTAAATATGGAGTTTTATCTATTTCCTAACTATGTGTGTATAACAACTATTGGACTGCTAATACAACCTGTTTCTTTTCATCTTGAGGATGAGCAATTGAAGAAGCATAAGAAGCTTTCTTAACTGTATGAACATATTTAAGAATAGCAAGTATAGCTCCTGTACTTGCACCCAGACAGAATTGTCTGAGTCAAGTTAGCAGCATCTCTTGTGCTTGCTATCTGTTACTAAACCAGTTTAAGGAGTTGGTTTGGTTTCAGATAAAACTTTGCTGTTGGAACATCATGGCTGCAATGGATGTTTTTCTTCTCATACACTGCCATAGCTTTGCTTGTCTTTATCTTTTGATACATAGCTCTGTTCCTCGCTTACTCTTTTTCAAACAACTAACATTTGTTGATTGCTAGGTTGGTCATTTCTGACAAATTTCATAGCACTTCACCTTCTGTCAGTAATGGCCTAATATAATTACTTTCAAGACATTTCTTTTTTTTTTTTTCCCCTTCATTATCACCTTGTGAAGCAAAGAGTATCTAAATCTACACCCTGCTGTTTAAATTTCAGTTTCCTGGAAACATAATTTTGTGATGTATTGGAAGGCTTAGTATGGCTTGATCTGTCTCTAAACTGTTAATAATATTCTACTGAAATCTGTATTTTACTGTCACTGTATTACAGACACCAAGTTTTGATAATGACGTAGGCAGTCTTGGACATTTTGGGCAAATTACAAGTAAATGCAGTTTTGGGAATGATATGAATGATTTCTCTTTAAGAAAAAAGGAAAGGGAGATATCCCATTGGCAGATATTGTTATGCCTTTCTAATTCAGTTACCATCCATCTCCAGAACCATGAGACAGACACAATGTTCTGGGACTGACCTGTGTTTTATAATGGCTCCAGATTTATTTTGTAAGTGACACCGCTATGAACTAACATCAGCAGAACTTTGCGGAAGGATGATACAAGTATTGCAATGCAATATCAATGCATTTTGACTTGGCTGTTTTGTCCATTGGATAGCTGAATTTCCGTTCCCTTTTCTTTAAACTGTGGGTAGATATTATGGGTAGACTCTTCCCTGAAGAGCCATAATTTCTGCTCCCATAGTCCCTGAAAAGAATTTTTTTGTTTGTTTGTTTTCTCCTGTCTAACATGTTGGGTACCGGTCAATCTTTCTAGTGAACAGGAAACTCTGAATTGAGGCACATGGATGCTGGCGGATTGCGTTGCTATGAGGCGTTACACACAGAATAGTTAGAGAGCACAATATTCTCTTGGAATAGTAAATCAAAAGTCTCCCCAGGGGTGACTTGAAAAGAAACTAAAATGTCAGCCCATCCATATTACATACCTTTACACAGAGCATACCTTCTCTGGTATCAATGAATCTCCTGGAGACATATAACAGAAGGAACTGTGTGAGTCTTATTTCATGGGGTTCCTCACTCACTGAGTAGTTTTAAATGTGAGTCCCCAAAATGTTATGTAAACTTTCCTGGTTTATGTATTGTGTATACAATGCAAGCTTGTTCATGTAGTCTGGTTACATGTATTGAATATTCATTAAGACGAAACCACCATGAACTGGTGACCTCAGATCCTGCAGCCTCTTACGACATCTTAAACAAGGTTAAGACCACCCCTATTGTGAGACTTCTTTGTTTATGCATAGAAGGATAAAATCACCTACCAGAAGAGATTTGTAAGTGTATCACTAACAATGCGTATTTTTCCCCTGCTTAAGTACATAATAGAACAGAGAGGAGCAAAAGAAATGAAGAAAATACAAGATGTATCAGGCACTGCTTATGAACATTGAAATGTCTTACCTTTGAATAAGCAAAACAAAAAGCATATTCCTGGTACACAATATCTTTGTACTTCTGCCTGTTCATAAGACTTTGTAATTCCTAACCAGTCAGCTCTAACAAGACTCAAACATTATGTCTTGATGTACAAAAGAATGTGTGAGACCTGTGGCTTCCCATGGCTCTGGTCAGAACAAGAAAATTTTACTGAATTTTTATTCCTTGAAACAAAAAGACTGTACAAGGGAAATCTCTTGGAAGAATGTAAAGTCTGGCTTGCAGCTCTGACTAGGCAATGGTTTATTTCACTGTTAACTTCCTTTCAAAAATCAGGGGCAGCATTTTAAACTCTTCATGCAAATACATTTTCCACCTCTGTTTTTTGGGAAAAAGGAATCCTCTTCACCATATTTTATTGTACTGAGAAAAAAAAAAAAGAAAAAAAAAGTGAAAACCAAAATGAAATTCTTCATATGAGATACAGTGAAAAGGTTAAAAGTCTTTATATCTTTTTCAGAGCTCCTGAAATTTGAATGTTTGTGTTCACCACCATTTAAGGGCTGAAAGATGTGGGGCTGTTTAGACTAAAGAAGACATCACAACAGTCTTCACATATTTAAAGGCTGCTGCTAAGAGGAAAGTAATAATCTTCCGCATGATGGTCAAGAAAAGAAACATAGGCTGGAATTGCAGAAAGGCACACTGAGCTTAGACGTTAGCACAAACTAAAAATAAGGAAAGTGAAGCACTGCCTATGAAGACTGAAATTTCCATCACTGAAGATGTTTAAGTGAGTTACATGAATCTCCATTATAGGAATTTAGTTATATACCTGCTATGTGGAATTGGAAATAGACTAGATGACCTCTTGGTGTCCCTTTCACTCCCATTTTTCACCAATTTTATGATTCCACAACACGAATGTCTTGGAATGTACTAGTTACTAATATTTGAGGGACCTGATATTCTTTTGGGACTGAAAATTCTAGGGATTAAAAACTTGAGTATTGGGTCTGGATAACTTTTCACGAGTCCTGGCATCACCAGTTCAGACCACGAAGAAATGTGTCGCCATGGTATACTATTGTATGATTAGAAGCTCTTACCTGAATTTTATATCAACTTTTTTTCATTTTAGACCATTTTAGTTTTTGTGGCTGACTACTACCAGGCAATGCTGCATTTTAAGTTGTCTGATGCTGCTCTTCCCTGACAAGATCTTTTGACTGGGAGAATGATTTCTACTTCTGCTCGTGTGAGTAACTCTCATATTAGCACTACATATAAGATGGCACTGTTACAACAGCCATTGAATTGGTTTGAATGAAACATTATATTTAAAGTCCCTAGGATACTTATTCAGCAAATTAAAATGTGAGTTAGTATAAAGATCTTAAGCATAAAACCAACCTTATTAAGAAAGGTAGGATGCTTCAACTGTATTAAAAAAAAACCCCACAGCATAAAACAAGCCTCATCTCAATAAATGCTGACCTAACTTTCTTCCCAGTTCAGGAGTCATGTGTGAATCCACAGATGTGTGGATACATGGTCCTGAAAATGTTCTTTGTCTCTACTGCCTTTATGTATAAACATTTCTCCACCTCCCCTAGTGACACATATTTCAAGGACAGACGCAAGCGTGTAGGTAGTGTAGTTCGTATCTGCAATACCTTCTACCACTTACACCCAGATAATCAAAATCTGCCTCCTATACGTTCTTACCCTTGCATTCTCAGAAAAGGGGAGAACGCTTTGGATTTCAGGTGCACAGACTTCAGGCTGAGAAGTGCTTCAACCTTTGGCTTCTCTCCAATAGTACTGCCTGGAAAGCAACACTTAGAGGCTTGTGTTCTGTAAGAATGGAGATGGCCAAACTTTCAGTCCCTATGAGCCACGGACTGAGATTTTCCTGTGGCAAAGAGCCACAAGATGCATATCTCAGAGACCTGAGAGCTCTGGGAGTGTTTCAGAGGGAAGGGACAACAGCTCCTCACTTAGGATCGCACGCTTTGCTGTGGGAAGATGTAGACTGAACATGCAGCTGGAAGGCATGCTTTCTCAGCACTCTTTGTGCCAGAGGCTCATGCTGGTTTGTTTCTTCATGTAGTCAGGGATTTGGATAAACTTTCACCCTTGGTGTTCATTGCTGCTGATTAAAGGATGAAGTGGGACCCTTTTTTGCTAATAAATATATTGATTCCCAAAAAGAAAAAGGAAATTCTCTGATCCTGAGGACCAAAAAAAATTCCTTCATGTAAATACAGTCCTGCTGCATGAAGAAATGTCAGTCACATCAACAGTGTGAAAGTACCTTGGAAACTGTGACATATCCAACTGTGAAGCTGCAGGGGAAATGTAACATCTCCTACTCAAGGGAGAAAGGCAGTTAAATAAATGGCTATTATAATAGCCAAGGATTTAAGTAAAGGAAAGGTCCTTTCAGATACTTGGTCTTCATAACACTCTGGCCAGAGGAATGGCTGAGAGTGCACGTTGGATAAACTGGCTCAATAAAAAGGAAATCATAACAGCTGTTTAACAAAGTACTGGGTTCCCATAACTCCATTTTCATAGGAAGAATTCCAGTTAAATGGTAAAAAATCAGAGCCCTTGAAGTATGGATATCTATAAACTATCCATTTATCTGTGCCAACAGCTATAAAGTAGGGTTGAAGGGCCAAACTGAGCATGTGAGATTTGTATGCTATAAAATTGCTGCAGAGAGGTAGTTTGTGCAGTGCTTGAGAAATGTTCCTCTTTATATTAGTCAAGGAATCATTAACAAAAGCTAGATCAGAATGAAACTCATAAATCAACTGTTCCCTCTTACAGTTTGTCTGATCTCTGCTGCTAATTTTTTCTCTAATTTTAAAGTAATGTTAGATGCATCTGGCGAAACTAGTCTGACAGTGTTTTCTATTTACAGCTGGTAGTAAAGGTGTTTCTGTTCTGAGGCATATCTCTGTTGGTTTTGGCTGGTATGTTGCCTATGACAGCAATCTTGCCTGGAAAAACTGAGGATCTTTTTTGGAAAACTAATGCAGAATGGAATGGAGGAAGAAAAATATTTGCTCTAGACAAACAGTGCATTTGTTGTACTGTGCCTCTGTCTTACTGTTTATTTCTAATCACATCTGTGACTCAGCTGTAATGTCTATATACACATGCTTGTGCATGCCCATACACACACATGCATTCAAACTACTCGTCTCCAAAAGTCCCAGTGACCTGCCTTGCAAGAAATTATAAATTGTTTTGCTGTGATGTATAGAAACATCTGATGCTTGCTTGCTTCAGACTCTGACTTTTCTGATCTGTAAAACATGTTTCTTTCCACTGGGTTAGTCACTCAGGGAACATAAGACTGCCTTTAATGTTCTTTTGCTGGGTAAACAGAGCCAGCTCAGATCTGTGCTGTTCTTGAACTCCAGTGAAAGTGAGGCTGTGGAATATCAAACATGAATCTTCTCTCTTTCTGATGATTACCTTGTGCAATACAAAAATTAATATTCACCTTGTATATTTTGTAAGAATCACAAGTTAATTAGCCAATGCCTAATTCAGTGAGTTAATTTTCAAGTTCTGGAAAACATGCGTTTTCTGCTGTAGTGCCTTAGAGGTACACTTAGGCCTAGAATATCTTTTCTGGGCACATACAAATATGAAAGTAGGTGTATTTCCTGCCCTAAAGAGCAAACAAAAGCAACCTATTAACAAGAAGATCTAGTCTGGTTAATCTGACTTTTATGTCTTTCAGTCTTTTATGCTCTACAGCATTAAACTACACGTAGTTGTCATCTCTCTGCAATATTACAAGAAGAATATTGTATAGTCCACAAACTGTTCATGTTTTTAGAATTATTTCTCAGGGTGACTGTTTAAATAATGAGAAGAAAAGCAAGCAAGCATAGATTTCCTCTCAGTGTTTCAACTATATGAAATATTCTGTACTAGATTGTAAAAGATTACATATGGACCTCAGTGATTTAAGTAATTTGGCTAAATTATATTGTGTACTAATATTTGATCCAAGCAGTCTTCTTCTTTTCATAGTTTTTAAAGAGGTTTCAGTTTTGTCCATAATTTGTGCTGCATATAAATTATGAGGGTTACCCTAAGAGACATTCTTCCTTTGAGCTTGCCAGCATAAAAAAGAAGTATGTCTAGCTTAAACTTGAAAAGGACAGCAGAAGTGCGTACTTGCAGTATTATACATAACAGTGATGATTTGATTGAATAGTTTTGTTCTTACATGGAGCTGCAGCATATTGATTGTGTTACAGTGAAACAAACAGAAATGACTAGTATGAGACAGTGAGGGAGGAAACAGCGAAGAAGCACATTTTCTAGTAGCTAGAGCAGTAGTTGGATGGAAGATGATTACTAGGATGACCTATTATTATCTTCTGCTGCGTGCCAGATTGAAAAGTCCATGTGTCAATAATATTTTAAAAACTGCTTTATGTTGGTGCTATAATTGAACAAGTGTTTCTCCACTAACTTATTTCTTTTCTTTTCAAGGATAGTGTCCTTCCTGACCATGGCAGAGTATCTGCGACAGGTCCTAGCACCATAGAAATTGCTGTTGTAGGCTGTTCTGCAATAAAAGCAGACTTCCACATGGCCAGCTACTCAACCCGCCTTCTTTTCACAAAAAAATAGCAAGAATGAGAAGGAATAAGTATCTCTGAAGTGCTGCCCCTTTCTGAAGTCCTCACAATTGAAACCTTTGTGATTCCACACAGTATGTGACCCCTTTTGCCCCTGTCAAATGGGACCCATCCAACAATCTGATCTAGTTCACAGCAGCTCTGTAGTCATTTTCAGCTTCTTGTAGCCTATTTTGTGTTAGTGCAATGCACATCTCAAAGCACCAGCTCGACCTGTGATTGCTTTTCAGGCACAATGTATATTCTATCAAAAAGAAAGGTGCAGTTTCTAGAAGGTAGACAAAATAACATCAGTGGTTGTCTGCTAGACACTTACATGGGCCTTTTATCCACACCAAGACCCATGCACTTTTCACTTCAGCTGTGATTTGTGACTTGAAGTAACAAACCTGTGTTTGTGTAACTAAACTAACACAACACTAAGTAAAGCATCCAAGCCATTGTTCCTTGAACCATCCCTTTTTTGAAATCCACTTAATACAAAATGACCCACCTCTGCAGCTATTGTGTTGCTAACTTTCCATTACATACTCCAAAAGATGTAGCTGCCTGTATGGTAACTCTGCAAGCCAGTGTGGTCTGAGGAGAATGTGAGGATCAGGAGATTGCTTTAGTACAACTCAATGGCATTGCCTGACCAGTCTCTGATTTTCTGGTGGAAAAAAACCCCAATTTTTTTTAAGAGCAGGTCCTCTCTTCTTCCATCCTCCTCCTCTTGGCATGCTCTGTGTTTTGCAATCTACTGCAATGACATATCTGGTTCTTGCCTTCAGTTTCACAGCTGATGGACTCAACAGGCCAGGTTTTCGCATGAGATGAAGCTAATCAGTTTTCAACCACTGCACTGAACCACAACAGACATTGTGCCTTCGTTCTTCTCAGCCTTGGAATATAAACTCTCATATCATGTCATCTGTGTGGATATATCTGGTCAGCAGTATTGGTTGATAACTTGAGGACAGAGAGAATGGATGCATAGCATTTTGGTATTTTCAGGCAATGTTTGAGGAGAACCTAGAGAAAGCTGAGGGAGTTTTTGTTGTTAATCTCCAAGTAGGGACAGAATTAATCAGGAAAACTCAGCCAAAATAATGATGGATCCTGTTTTTTGCAGATCTTAGCAAAAGGTATGAAATGAAGTTATCCAGACAAATAATGAAGTACAACAGCCAGAAAAGATGGCCTCCATCACAGACCACAGTCTATTTTAAAAGTATAGCCAGATAGTCAACACTTTTGGCCAAAGTGTCAAAAAAAAAAAAGAGTATTCAGTGACTGTAAATGAGATGAGATGGTACGGATTTGTCTGCTTCAACCTCAAAATCCTTGCCCCTAACTAATATTGAGTTTCTCTCTCTGTATAAGTGCAGCTTTAAGGTCTGTTGCTGGGAGATTGCTTATTTCTTTGTGTTCAGAAAAGATACTGCAATGCTTCCTAGCTCATGTTTGGCTGCCATTTGGAAATATATCTGCTTCACTGAGCTATTTTATCTGTATTCATCATTGTTTCAAAGTCTTTTTTCCTCTTTGTGTGTTGATCCTATTAGCATATTTTTACAGCTGAAAACCATCAAACAATTATTGTGTGGAGTTCAGGGTATGATTACTATGCTTTAGAAATGGTCTCTTTCCTTACTGAATTGTAATACACTATTTGTCCTTGGTTTTGAAGCATTAGCCAACTGGTAATTTAGCAGTCCCTGTACTGCATTTCTAATTGCCTGATAGTGTAATGGACACGTAGGTGGTTTGTATGGCCACTGATATGATTTTCAAGCTTCCCAACAGCTACTGACTCAAACTTTCTCTCTTGAGAGGGGAAAGAATTAATCCAAGTTGCAAGTAAATACAATTTTCATTAAACAAATAACAGGTTGGTCCTCCCCCTCATACACTTGTGAATAGAAACCTGGGAAGGCCTGTAACTGCAGCACTTCTCTAACATTCCCATATGATATTTTGAAATGCTTTTCGACTAGTAATCACATCAGGATTGTCAGATTCCCATCACACATGCATCAGCTGCAGCTTACTCACAAGGAAATTGAGGCAAGAGGAGAGGTGACTTGTTCATGGATTCCCAGGAGATGAATGAAGAAGGTGGGATTTCAAAGCCAGATATGTTGGCTCTCAGTCCTCTCCAATTGCAAAACCTGTGTTGTGGAAGCTAGTCTACTTTTCCTAGTACTTTTTTTCCTTTTAAAGCTACCTATACTTTCACTTGCTGGGAATATGACTTCTGTTCAGTCCTTTGATGACTGATCCTGCACCAACAGAGGCCAAAAAGTTTAATGATATTTTAATAATGAGATACGTCTACTGTTTTATGGTTGTAGTTTAATACTCTGGACGGGTTACTCATGATTACCTCTTACCCATCCTATATTTTTTAGATTGGTTACATTGACTGCCACACTAGGTGATTGGATTAGTTTGTACCAATGAAACACTGCTACAATGTTAGTTTCATCTCACTGAGCAGTTCCTCTGAAATTGTTAGAAACTACTGCTAAATTAGTAAAGTTGAAACTGAGTCAGGAATTCACATTCTTTTATTATAGATCTGCACAAATGCAGAATAACAGCCTGGAGCTGGCCTTGCCTTGCTTTCTGGGTCCATATTTACAATTTTACTTATCCTTTGGTGACCTACTGTCACTAAATATTTGATGGGGAAAGTCTGAAAAACTGGTTTTTATATCCCATATTGCCTACTTTACATATAAGTTTTACCAAGCATTTTGTATTCATAATTGCATAAGCAATGAGATATCTAGTTTGTATTAAGCTTTCTGAATCTCTCATTTACATTTATTTCAAAATTACATCTTATTTCTTAATACATCATATTACATCTTATTTCAAAATTACGACTGTGGTCATGCCTGGCTTAGGTGAACAAATGCATCTATCATAGCCACAATTCAGTCTTTTACCTCATGGAGAACAGTTCCAAATTTAATGAGCCTCTCAGAGATCTGATTTTCACCACTCTGTCTTACTAAAAACTCTAATCATCTGACCAACAGTTGTTTATAAAGCAGCAGAGGATGTTTCTGTTTTATCTGATCTTGTGGGGTTTCTGTTTGTTGTTTTTTTCTTTTACATATGTATCTCCGTATTGCTCAAGGCATAGCTCTTTTGTTCTCTTTTCATATGGTTGAAGTACACCTAGACTGACTGACTGTGCACAGTGATATTTCTACCACATAAGAGACCCACTAATCATGCTTTTGCAGAAGTTGTATGTGGAGCTCCCCTCATCTCCTCTCACTTTTTTCAAAGACTTTATACTTTTCAGCTCTATATGAAGTCTACTTCCTCTCTGCCTTTTTTCAATATTCTTTCTTACTTCTACATCCTGTCTTTCTTTCATTTGTTTTATTATGTTCTGTTCAGTAGGAGATATTTCATAAATATTACAGAGAGCAAAGTATAGCTGGATGAATATCTAGTAGTGATACGCATTTTTGTGAAATGATATGTGTCAAAAATCAGGAAGCAAATTCCACAATCATCAGAGCTATATTAGCAAAAGTTTTTTCAAAACTAGTAACAAGTTTTGCTGGTCTAGTCTTGAGTCATTGCTACATGACTGCACAACACGTTTGCTGTTATAATTGCTTTTTGCCTTATTGCAATGAGTTTCATGTTGGAAGGGATGATGTTATGGAAATGGTTATTGCTGTTTGTGGATGAATTATGGAGTATAAATCAAGGTATAATGAAAAACCAGACATGGGGAAAGACTGGGATTATGTAAGAGAGAAAGACACTGAGGAGAGACAGCGACTATTTCTACTAAGCATAGAAAACCTGTGGAAAACCCTGCTGCCAAAAAGTATCCCCAAGAAGTCAAAAAAGGATACAGAATTAATATTGATTATTGGAAAATCCTCATTTACATGAACTAGAAAAAAATTATATATACGTGAAAACTCTTAAGCATTGGGTTACAACTAAATTGAAAAGAAATAGAAAGAACTTTTGACAGTGGCCAGCCTGTTTCTAAATTATCCTTCTTTTCTTTCTTATTTTCCCCAAAGGACCTACTTCCCTTCAAGGATTCTTGACTAGACAGACAGTTTTTTGCATAGCTGTTCTGTAATAACTGATCCTATGTCTTGGCCAGTTTACTATTCACCAAAAATGTCAGTGCTAACATGTGTTGGTGTCTCCATCTTGTAATGCTGTATTAGTATGAGTTAAAAAAAACCTGCCCATTTCTGCAAGCAGCTTTATTTTGGATGTTTGAAAGATTTTGTTTTTTCTTTTCATAGTTACGGATTTTGTTATCTCCACTGAAATATAGTTAGTAATGGCAAGACCTGAAGAGGTCATTGACTGCTTAGGTTCAATAACATTCAGCAGTAGCAAGCCTCCACTCATAATGTTTACAAAAAAAACCCCCACCAAATCCCATCAAGAAAATGCCTAATGGAGAAAAAGGGAGAAAAAGATTAGTGGCTTTAACAACTGAGAAAGTATTAAATATTTATGGATGACATTTATGCTCTCCTAATTAAGTATAAGTTTTGCTTGCTTTATCAGCACTCATCCAGAAATACACTGGTTTACCACACTGAATCATCCTAAGACACACCAGCCAGGAAAATGGATCACCTTGATGCTGAGAAGGCCTATTTCATGTGGCTATAGTATCCTAACTGGCGACACTCACAGAAAATGAAGCAACTCTTTTGTACCATCAATTAACCCTTCCTCTTTTTACGTACAGGTGCGGTTTGTCCCATCATCTATTATGAATACATCTAAGGATATATATCTCACAGTTTATATTCTAAAAGGTTTTCCTATCATCAGCAAGGTTTGAAAAGCTTTCCCTAACTTCTGCCATTGGGAAGAATTCCTCTTTCTCCCCTCTTGCTTGACTGCTAAGGGAAGAGCTTTCCAGGCAATGGAAACCAAGAAACATCGTGTGGGATTCTGGACTGAGAAATTTTAGTTTCTTTAAGTCAGCTGGCCAGGACTCTGACAAGTACTGGTGGAAGTCTTGAGGAAGGGCCTTTTGCAGGGCAGGACTCTGGAACACCAGGTTTTGAGATAGATTTTTATCCAAGATCAGAAATTCTGCAATTCTCACCAAGGTTCCCAAACGGTGCAGCAGAGATGAGGTGCTGCCCCAGCTGAAACTGAAGCTTCTAGGGCTTTCAGACGCAGTACTCTGGCAGGACTGCAGGCATTTCCTGCAGGCTACATCAAGACTACATCATTCTATCTTACGGTGTGTCCCAGGTCAGTGACTATGAAGCCCATTGCATAGTCATGAAGCCAGGGAATGTGACTTTTGGTTTGCTTGAAGTCCACTGAAGCCAAGTCCCCCAAAACATTGCAGTATCATCCAAGCAGCATTTTTTTAAAGTGAAATTCGATTTCACACACACAAAAAGTAACAATAACAACAACAACAACAACTACAACCAACTAGTTCTATTGTGGAGATGACTGCTGGTAATAAATGATGAAGGTCCCAATACCTCTGACAGTACTAAGGGCAGTAGAGTGAGGAGAAAGATAAGAAGGGTGTGGGGTGACCAGTCCTGCTTTTTTTGCAAAGAACTGGAATGCAACATACATTTCCAATAGTTGATCTATATTTTCCCTTTCGGGATAACGTACAGTGTTTTCCGTACAGGTCTTTGCTGGTTGAATTCTAGCATCCTTTGTCATCCCAGAGTCTTTGTACATAGGATGTGCATATATAATTTCACAACCATTTTTAATGCCAAAATCTGGCCAGATGAGTTCAGTGACGGAACATGTGTTTTTACTGTGTCTGAATTTGGCTCATAACACATTACAGTAATGTCTCTTAAAGAAATAGCTGGTGGAAGACTCCAATTCTTTGTTCTGCTTTGCTGCTGTTCTACTTTCTGACATTAAATTACTCAGGCAAGATGTTTCATTTGAATATCTATGGTATAAATTACTAGTGTTGTTCTTCCCTAGCATTTGCTTGACAAATTAATTACCAATACAGTTTTGTGCAGCCTGTGCATTTGCAAGGCTAAGGTGGCAGCTGAGGGTTCGGCTTGCTTAAATTAATTATAGGTGCAATTGACCTTGTGTGAAAGTGGCTGTGGCACATATAAGATTAAGAGCCATTGTGTTAGGCTGTCACTATGAAGCACCTGCTCTTTGTATTTCCGATTCAGTCAGTGTAATGAGCAGGATTGTATCTAATAAGAGAGTGTGATATCTTACTCTAGGAAGCAGGAGAGCAAGAGAAGGGAAGTAATATGGGAAGAGACTGTACCTCAGGTGCCTCCATGACTTGATGCAGATGTGTAGAGGGGGCTATGATCCAACTTTATTCCCAGAGGATGTTGGATTAAATGGCATTCTGGAGATGTTAGGACTGGCCTAACTCAGGTGCTGTGGGGGATGGCAGTGCTACATGGAGTTATGCTAACTTTCCACTTGTGGGTGACATGCACCAGTTGGTGGTACCCGTGAAGCCTACTTAGGTCTCCTGATATATCTGCCATGTAGGAAGGAGTCTTTTGGTCAATGAAAATCAGGCAAGGAAAGGACATAGTGTAGCTCAACATTGGCCTCAGTTCAGAGAGACATCTACTTAGCAACATGGACAATCCTCAAATTGTCCAGATACTTCATTACTTTGCTGAATTAGGACTATCATTTGTCTACTTGTTTCTCAAAAAAAGTTTGGAAATTTTTACATATATAGTTTGCCTGCTGTTCTGTTTTTAGCTTGAGATGGGGGAAAAGTTTTCAAGGATGCTTTTTTTCTGCAGGTTTCATCATCTCCTTCTGCTTATTCCTCAACTGAAAGAATAATCTATGAAATCAATTGGTTGCTGCAGGGATGATTATGCACCTTGGGATGATTATGATTTCAGGTAGGGAATAAAAGAAAGGATCAGACACTTCTGGAAGAATAAGTAGCTTGTAAAATTTCAGATGTCCTTGGTAAAAGTACATATATAGTGCCTTAAAAAAACATTTTCTGAGTGTAGCAGTGCCTTCTAAGTGTTACCTGGGGCAGAATTACAAATACAGACATCAAAATTATGGCATGCATAAGCTTTTACAGTGAGACCTGAAGTGCTGAACACTGCTGAGGCAAAGTGCCAGTAGCATGCTGTGGGGGTGATGCTTTATGGAAAAGTTTGGAAAATTCTCTAGCCTGGATGCAATTTCTAGCTACATCAGCATAAATTGAAGTAAGTTTCCTGAAGACAGTGGCAAGGGTGGCTCATAGGTGGTGAGATGTGAAGTGAGAAGCTCATCTTTCATGAATAAAGAACTCCACACAGTTTTTCTTATTCTTCCTTCTTGGTCTGAGGAAATTCTCTTCTCACTTCAGGCATTTTTCTTCTCTGTATATCTTCCTTCTGGCTTCCTTTTTCTGGTCAAATGAGCATGACCCCAATTTGACGAGTCTGAAAGTGTTTCTAGATCTGTAGTGGGAGGCTCATGTTGGTGAAGCTGCAGAAAATCTCCAGGGCTGGAAGTAACTTCTGGAGGTTTCTAGTCCAAACCCCTGCTCAGAACAGATTCAATCCCACAGCTTCTCTGGGCTAGTGTTTGACCACTCTGACAGTAATCTTTTTTTTCTAATGGAAGTTTCCTAAGTTCCAGCTTGTGGTTATTGCTTCTCCTCCATCCACTGTGTACCTGAAGAGTCTGACTGTCTTCTCTGCACCCTCCCGTCAGGCAGTTGTAAACAGCAACAAGGTCTCCCTGAGCCTTCTCTTCTTAAGGCTCAAATCAGGCTCCTGTCAGATGTCCATCCCATCTACCCCAGTCCTGCCGAGGACTCCCCCCTGTTATAGATTATAATAACTGATGCTAAAAATGCTGTGTGAACACTAGCAGTCTTTGTTTGTTTCAAAGAGTGAGCCTAAAGGTGAGAAACTTCATATTGTATTAATAACCTCTGTTGGCTATTGTATTAGAACCCTACCTTGTGGGAGTAAATAGAATTTTTCCATTTACTTTAGACTATTTCCATTCAATACTGTAGAAAGCAGCTAGAATCCTGCTGCTGAATTTGATGGGTCTAGGATTAAACATTCATACTGCAGAAATCTGATCTGAATGTGTTTGTTTCAGATTTCTAAAGGACTACCAAAGGGCAGCTTGAACTGCTATGGGGCTGTACAGAGAATAAGTAATATCTAAACAACAACAAATGACGTAATGATGGTAGTGGGGAAAAAAAAAAAAAAAAAAAGAGAGGAAAAATGTACTGGTTCTCAGAAATTCACCAGAAACCTAAAGAAGAATCATGGAATGATTCCAGGCACCTCAGACTTACGTGAGCATACACAGTGCCTAGCTTTTCCTGCTAGAGCTTTTTCATTTGATATGTCCTTCATACCAGTGCTTTAGAATCCCTTTATATTCCACAGGGTCAAACATCAACATTTCAAATTCAGCAACAACAATTTAACTCTGCAAAACATTTATCGTCCTTCAGCTCTGCAATTATTAGATGCAAATGAAATACAGCAAAGAGGATGGCTTTTATTTTTATTGCACAATACATGATCAAATGCAGTTTACATTGAGTCTTTAGACATCTGTATGCATTTAGTCAGTGTAATGCTGCTGATGTGTACAAATACAAGAAAATGTTCTCCACCAGAGACAGATCATTACCTGTACTTGTGCCTGGCTTTCTTGGTCACCTGGTGGCAGCTACTAGATTGCTCATGTGTGTTAGCTCACTTGTAGCTAATGCTTTTAAAAATTAAAGCCCTCAGAAAAAAGCCTCATAGAGCTACACTGTTGTTTTACCTGCCTTTGTGTTACCCTGGATGACGTCTGGGAATGTTTGCAACGTATGGTGAGCAACAGTCCTTCCAGCACCCACTGTGTCCTGTGAAAATGGAAATGGAGAGAGTGTGTCCACCTGGAAATAAAGGGATCCAACATTAATGCTTTAAGCCAAAGCCATTATATGTGAGTATTTGGTTCTCTGAGATCTCTACCATCACAGAAGATGAATGTATGTAGCCCCTAACATGTAGGTTTTGATGATAGCACACAAGCATTGCTTTTAAGCATAAACTTCTGTGGTGGGTTGACCCTGGCTGGATGCCAGGTGCCCACCAAGCCACTCTATCACTCCCCTCCTCAGCTGGACAGGGGGAGAGAAAATGTAATGGAAGGCTCGTGGGTCAAGATAAGCCGGGGAGAGATCATTCACCAATTACTGTCACAGGCAAAACAGACTCATCTTGGGGAAAATTAATTTAATTTATTGCCAATCAAACCAGAGTAGGATAATGAGAAATAAAACCAAATCCTAAAAACACCTTCCCCCCACCCCTCCCTTCTTCCTGGGCTCAACTTCACTCCCAGTTTTCTCTACCTCTTCCCCCCGAGTGGCACAAGGGGACAGGGAATGGGGGTTGTGGTCAGTTTATCCCACGTTGTCTCTGACACTCCTTCCTCCTCACATTCTTCTCCTCCTCCAGCATGGGGTCCCTCTCACGGGAGACAGTCCTCCACGAACTTCTCCAACATGGGTCCTTCCCATGGCTGCAGTTCTTCACGAGCTGCTCCAGCATGAGTCCTTTCCATGAGGTGCAGTCCTTCAGGAACAGACTGCTCCAGCGTGGGTCCCCCACGGGGTCACAAGTCCTGCCAGCAAACCTGCTCCAGCGTGGGCTCCTCTCTCTCCATGGGTTCCTAGGTCCTGCCAGGAGCCTGCTCCAGTGCAGGCTCTCCACGGGATCACAGCCTCCTTCGGGCATCCACCTGCTCCAGTGTGGGACCCTCCATGGGCTGCAGGTGGATATCTGCTCCACCGTGGACCTCCACGGGCTGCAGGGGGACAGCCTGCCTCACCATGGTCTTCACCACAGGCTGCAGGGAAATCTCTGCTCCAGCGCCTGGAGCACCTCCTCCCCCTCCTTCTTCTTTACTGACCTTGGTGTCTGCACAGTTGTTTCTCTCACATATTCTCACTCCTCTCTTCTGGCTGCTGTTGCACAGCAGTCCCCCCTATCCCCCCCGTCCTGCCCCCTTCTTAAATATGTTATCCCGAGGCACCTTGGCCAGCGGCGGGTCCATCTTGGAGCCGGCTGGCATTGGCTCTATCGGATATAGGGGAAGCTTCTAGCAGCTTCTCACAGAAACCACCCCTGTAGCCCCCCCCTACCAAAACCTTGCCACGCAAACCCAATACAGCTTCATATTGGTAGAACTGATGGTTTTAACTCACATGCAGCTCTGCAAAGTCAAAGGCTTGTGCAGGTCCTCATTTTTGAAGCCCTTCTCTGGCTCCAAACAGTGCACTGACTACTTATTAAGTTAAATCCTGACTTCACTGAAGCAAATGGCAAAAGCTTTTACTGATTGAAATAGGGTCTTGATGTTATTGTCTGTGCATAGCATGTAAGCAACCAGATGATCTATAAAGGTATTCCTAAAATAAGATGAAGCTCATCTGCTGCCATGTGGATGATTGGTACAGAAGAAGGTCCTTAAATGAAGAGACATTGTCCAGTTCTTGTCAGGGCCCTTAGGGCACTAACAGACTTCATTGGCTCTGAGCAACCTCACCTGGGTCCTCCACCCACACCCATTAATGCCTCATTTAAGCTCAGCCTGGGGGCTTTGGTCACTTTTTGAGCTATATTGTAGGTTTGCCTGCCTCTTGTTCTGCCTCCTGGTTGGACCTTTGCCTTGTGCTGCAGGTAGCTTGTCTCTTGGATGAACCCCTTGGTTGTATGTGGTAGCCTTATCTCTGGCCCTGTCTTCTTTTGCTCCTGACTGGACCTCTGGTTGGACCCTGGACCTCATTCACTACTTTCTGTGTCTGGGGCTATTGAAAGGCCCTTTTACCAGTCCTCAGGACTGTCTGATGTGTTCAGATGCTGTGGGAGATGTGCCCAGGTGGTGAGGCCGTGTCCTGCACTGGGGTCACCATCAACTCCTGGCTCCGTTTCCCTGGCCCTCACTGCTCCCTGACACTACCAGGGAAACTGAAAGCCAACATCTTAATTAAAACTAGGCTCACTGCTCCTTAAATTGTTTCCTATGCCTTGCTCTTAGTGCCATGGAACTGGTTCCCCAAGTCACTTACTACTATTCTGTTTGGAGAGGACATTAATTGGCAGAAGTGGATCCACAGTTGTGGATCAGTTCCAGACTCTAAACTTTTGCAAATAATCAAATGCCAGAAAATTTCTGATATGAATGTTCATAGAAAAAGAAGAAAAAAAAATTAAAATACTTTGAGTGAAAATTACATTGTGGTTTACATGCATTGTAACAATGAGACAGAAGGGTTATTTTGAAATGTACATTGTATTACTCAACTGAAGCATTAACATGAATTTTTAGAAGCAACATCCTCAGCTCAAAATTGTTTAACACTCATCTGGATCAGGATGTTAGGGTAGGTATTTGTCAAATTTTAGATGCTGAGCAAATGTGAATTCTGTAAAGTTTGGCATGGATGATGCTTATTTGTTCTGATGTGTTGCTGATTATTCATTCTTCTCACAGAATTGAATAGTTTGGGTGATTCTGGGCTGTTTCCAGTTAGCTGGGTTGTTAAAGCAGAATTTTATCTTCCCAATATGTGGAAAGCCAAAAACTTTGGGAATTCCAGATTTTGTTTAGCAAAAAACACAAAAAACACCAGCTGTGCACTGCTGATTCGTATCAGCCATTTTGAGTGAACTTCTGTCTAAACAACATGCAGAAATCCTGGAAGAGCAGGTGACGAAGGTTTGCCAAAGCTGCCAGTATTTGCATAGATAGTAGGTGGCAGCGGGTCAATCACTTAATCACCAGAGTTTGGGTTGTACTTCAAAATGAGTTTGGAAATGAATGGGGGGTTACTTTTCTTAGGGGCGTGTAAATCTAGATTTTCATATAAACCCAACATGGGGTTTGTTCAAGGGAAGAAATACTATTTGATTTCCATATGAAAGACCACATCAGAGATAAGTAAGCCTTTCAAAATCAAGATACATTTTGTGCCTTATTCTCAAAATGCTAATTTATAAAAGAGAAATGAAAAGTTCATGTAAATGATTTTCAGTGTTTAGGAGAAAGTTTTTCTTCCTCTTGTCCTTCTTTGAAAGGTTGTCATTTCTGTGTCCAGATCTGGACCTGCAAATTGTAAATATATGTGCATGTATATACAATAATACATACAATGCAGTAACGTGGTAATCTGTGGAGGTACTGTGAAGCGGTAGTATGGATCCTAGAGTTGGACTTACGATCGTTATTCTCTCTATTCTAGTGGTGGCCATGGGTTAGCATGACTTGACTTAGAGTTGTCTGACCTCTGTTACCTGTCCTCTCATCTCTTGGGATTTTTCATTCCAGAAACACATGGCAATAACTACTGATTACCCTAACCTGAGGCATTCACTGTTCATTATATTGGTGGTGGTTCATTTTTATCTTCTCTTTCTCAGGTTTGCTTGACATACTGTGAGAACTGAAGTTGCTTTATATGACTGGCCTTTTTTCAGCTGTGTGCTCTTAAGATGATGCAGCAGTGTACTTCTATTTAGCACAAACTCTATTCCTTTCTCATTTTGGCAAGAGAGATACTCAGAAAGTTGGTGAGGTGGGAAGAGAGGTATTTTACATCTTTTTCTGTGTCTTGCAGTGGTTTCATGAAACAACTGGATTGGTTGAAAACCCTCAAAAGTAGTAGTAAAAATTACTGACTTTCAAGTTTTTATTTTTAAATTTCCAATTATACAACATAAAAGTTTATTTTTAAGTATGATAACCACTTGAATAATATTTTTGACAATTATCATGAAAAAACAAATCAAACTTCCTTTCTTAAATTGGGATAGAGAACACAATTTTGAGGAAAATGAAATTTTAATTTGCCTAGAGAAAAAATTCCTTTGAATAACAGGGTGATGCCTTTCTCTTTCACCCAGGTGAAAGGCTTGCCTCAGGAAATTTTTGCCATTGCCTCCAGGACATAGATATACTCTGGTCCTACACCTGGGATAGGTGACTTTCCACCTTGGACCATCTCCTCTGTTTTCATGCCCTTATGTGCCCATGAAGAGGTGGGCAGCCCTGATTACAACTGCACTTTAAACAAGTTAGTAGTTCTATACAGTCCTGTTCACAAAGTGGTTTTAACTCTCTAAATATTCTGTCAGTGGCTCTGTTGTGAGGGTGGTTTCTTCACTCTTTTTGCAGTGAAAGTTATTTAGTGCTGAATATTTGCAAAGGTAGTGCTTTGTCAGTAATTTCTTCCCTAGCAGAAAATAAGTTCCTCCTTATATTCTCCACCGCTCCTCTCTATGCATGTCCAGTGTGTTGGCCAAGGAATGGAGATTTTAATGTTCTTTCTTGGCTATTTCAATCCTGGTCTCTTTAGAAAAGTGGACTTCACTCTTGTGGGAGAAGCATATGAGATCATGTGGTATGTTCCTGATAAGATCTATGCTTCACCAAGGCTATGTGTAAAGTACCTGACCAAAATCTCTTTTGGGATATCTTAGTGATATCACATCATCAGCTTCTTCATTTACTTCTGTGAATTAATTAATTAATAGACTTCCAATAATTCATTCTTGGAAGTGATGCTGCTATCAAGTAGGCTCTGCATACAGTACTTGATTGCCCAGCATTAAAGAGTGGATATAGAAGAGGCTTTCTCAGTGGAAAAGTGAAATCTCCACCTACAAATCAAAATTCCCAAATATCTCAGTGGTGAACTACAGAAATTTGCAGTGATTTAGATGAACTGTTAATTCCTTTTAATAAATCAAGCAAGACAGCATTACTGGGATTCAGACAGGAATGGGAGGGATCAATGACCTCCTAATGCCTTTACAGTAAAAATGACTTATTTTAAATGGTGTAATAATTGGTGATCTTTAGATGTTTTAGTGCAATATTTCTACGGATGTCTGTGATAGTCCCTGTGCCATCTAACTATGCCTCTGACCCTGAAGTGTCACTGGGCTTCATGTCAAATACACAAAGGAAGGAATTTTACAGTGTTTCACTATATTTTTTTTTAAGGAGGTTTTTTCTGAAAGCAGCATAGAGTATGGCCACTGGATATTTTTAACCTTGTGGCCAGTTGCCAGTAATGATAAGTTATCAGCAAAGAAAAGGCTGGGATGGGAGGTTTTAGCATTTGGTAAGAGTAAGTAATGAGAGGACAGATAATAGCATTGGTGTGTCAGGACACAGATAGGGAATTGTAGCCAGGACCAAATCTTCCCGTTCTCAGCTGCTCTTAATGTGAGACATCTTAATTACCCTCTTGCTTTCTGTGTGATGAATTAACTATACAGACCACAGTCTCCTGGAGAAGTCTGTGTGGTGACCAGAATGACTCTCTGCCCTCACTAGCTCCCATTGAGTTGATGACAATTCTCTCTGAAGCCATTTGTAACACTAAGATTTTAGGTTTAATACTTGAAATTGTTGAATTTTGGATGGCCAGGAGTAGGCAGTGGGAGTTGGTGGTTGCAACTGCAGGCCTGGCACTAAACTGAAGCTAAAGAGCTCCTTAGCAGTCATCCACGGGGCTTTTCTGTGTGAATCCTGAATTTGAGCAACAGCGTCCAGGGAGGCCGGTTCTGAAGGAAGCACCTCAAGAGAAATCATCCAGCAGGCTTCTTCCTAAGGAAACCAATTGATATAAGCAGCCTGAAATAAATCTTTAACGTTCTCAGGAGTTTCTCCTGCCTCTAAAAGTCTGACCTAAGTGGAAGCCAACACTGCTGTTAGCAGACTGCACAAGAGGCCGCCTGTTTTGGACCGTTTCTATCTTGGAGCCTGGGCAACGATGTGCTCCCAGGGGTGCAGGGACAGTAGTCTACTCTGCACATTATCTCACTTAGCCTAATGTTGCTCACTTTTATAGATGCTGCTTATTATAAAAAATAACAACAAGGGTAATGATAAAAATGATTAATGAGTAAAGTCCCTTTCCTCTTACAGTCACAATTTGCTGCCGTGCTGTATTTCGTCACCAGCAGCTTCTCACAAGAATTATGCATTTACCACTAAGCTTATCCTCAGATTGTTTTACCCCTTGACGTGTTTAATTAAGTCTGGCTGTATCTGCAGTACTGCCTTTACCTGTGCAGTATTTTGCACAAAGATTTTTTTGCTTTCTGCAGCCTCTCATAACAAGCTTTCCTAAATGATATGATCTGTACAATTATATTTTATTTCTGAGGGTTTATGACTTAGTATTTAAAAAAGGCAGTTAGAAAGCTTGTGCATTTCTGAATTGGCTGTAGCTGGTCTTGTTTGTCTTACTAAATTCTATTTAGTAATTTTGAAATTGCAATTTCTGGCAGTGATGAATGTAATGAATGTAAATACTTTGATACTTTCCCTTCAGAATTTTTCATGTTTTAGTTGGAGCGTATAGATATTAACATACAATGTGGGAAAGCCACTATGCTTTTGTCAGTGCGTGTTTCTAGCTTAGCATTTAACAGGGAGGTACATAAAGTTATGAAGGTGCATATTTCACTGTAGAGAAGAGCTATTGAAGACTTATTTTGAACTCAGCTATTTAAGGAAAAGCTTTCCTCCCCAGCCATACTTCTTTAAGAATGCCACCATTTCCATTTTTGCCTTCAAGTTAGGTTAAGTTAGCTAACCTGTCAAGCTAGTTTTGTGTGAGGATGAAGAAATACATTAAAAGAATTGTCATCTCATTCTCCTAACATAGGAAAACAATATATAACCACAAGAATTCAAACAATGAAGGGTTCAAAAAGACAGCCAGAACAGAAAAAATCTATTATATATTCTGATATTCATGGGCTTCTATTACTCTGCTCTTTGCCTAGTTCCCGTGAACGTTAATGTCAGAAGCAGGAGTTGTGGTATGGATGGATGATGCAGGCTATATTCCAGCTTTATGGCAATCTCTTTTCAAAAGTGGTACTTGAGAGGATGAGGCTGTTAAGGATACTCCTGTAAGGAAGATATGTGATGTTTATCATGGGGGAGGAAAAGGCTGTAAGTTTTTATATAAGTGTCAATATCAAATAATTTATTTTATTTTTGAGCTAGTATGGCCAAGAATTAATGTTCTGGAGAAATCTCTGCTGTATCCGTTATATCCCTGGCATGCTATTAAGCTGTCATAGATAACTACAGGATGTCACATAGCCTTTATATTTTACCCACTGGCTTTGGGTTTTTTTTAATATCTTTTATATTCTTGAATGCTTTTACCTGTCATGGTTCAGAGCTTTGATTCAAATAAATATTTAGGAACCTAGATGCCTTGTCTTAAACTTCTTCAAACTCCATTGGCTGGAAATATATCTTGATTAACTTCTTGGATTTTGTTCAGCAAGGACTATCTTGAGGAGAGCCTTTTAATATTTCAATACTTTCATCCTGTGAAAAACAGTCGTACCTAAGTATGTAATATAATATTAGTTCTGTGTTAAGTTTGGAACAAAACTTCTGGTTTTACTGGTAAATACCGATTTATGCTATCTATATCCTTCATGGGAAATTTTTAAAGACATTATAAATGTTATGTTTTCTAGATAAATATCTTGGAGATTGTCACTGCTTCATTTCACTGCTTAAGATGTGAAAAGTATATATTTTTTTTTCCAAGAGGCTGGCTTTTTATCCCAATCTAAAATCTGTACCTTAACATATATGGAGTTCATACCTGTCCCTTGCTAAAGTGTCAGGGAGAAGCTGTTTAGATGTGAGGGCCCCAGGTGTGACCTCTTGTCTCCCACCCTGGCGTTCAGGCTGCAGGGGCTCAGGGCATGGCTGTGTCACCTTGAATCACACTCCTGTCAAAAGGTATGTAAGAACCAGTCAGGAGCTCCCTTGTTTGCTCTGGAGCCACAGGGTAAATCAGGCACAGGCTAAGGGGAAGGCTTCAGCTACATCCCAGCCATGCCCATGCCTGGCCATGTACCTTACTGTGACTATACTTTCTAGCTTGACCTCAACATGCCTTATTGCTATGGATTTGTTGGATGACCACTGGCTCATCAGATGCTTACCCAGGTTAGCATCACCAGCCTTGAGCTCCTGCTCTTGTTCAGGTGCCATGGGACTGTGCACCTCTGTTCGGTGAGGCCACTGCCCCATGTCTGCTTTGGTGTCACCTTGGGCTCCCGACTCTCCTTTGCGTGGGGAGCAGCTCTCTCCTGTGCCTCCCTGGCAACAGACGCAATGATTCTTCTGGTCAGGCAAACAGTTTGACTTTGCCTATAGAATAACCAACCCAAAATGATGAGGGACAGTGCACTAAGCCATCTTTCAACGATATGTGTTTTACAGTTGACCACTGTTATGTAGCTTGAATTTTGTCTGCTAGCTTCTTTTGAGGCCACAAGGGGGGGAAAAAAGCCCCAAAGCTAATTTTATTTCTGGTGTAATAAAATATAATTTACTTCAGTAGAACTATATTGATTACAAGACAGCAGAGGTTAGACTAGTGTCTTGACGCAACAGAAAAGTTAGTTTAATTCTGATACTGTTTATTTCAGTGAAAATAAAATGCTCTCAAACTTGTATTCGTTCTTTAAAAAAAAAAAAGCTTTGGGGATATGAAATGTCCAACACAATTTATTTTCCTTCTCCAAAATATGAAAAATCCTGATAACATACATAGCTAACAGCATAACTGCAAATTCCAAACATAAAACCTAATAATAAGTATACAGACTACATAGTTTGTTCTTTCAGTGTTTCAGCTTATTTCTCCAGGTGAGAACCAGTTGGGAGAAGACTTGGTTAGAGTGGAAAGTCTATTGGGATCACATGTAAACACTTGGACAAGGACCCAGAGTTCTCATGGCCTTTTACTAAAGGCAGGTTTGGGACTTTTATATTCTGCCCATCACCAAGCACTAGCCAAAATTGGGGAACATCTGTGTTTGTTTTTTCTTGCCAATCTTTGGTATAACTGCAGTAGTTAAGGCGGAAAATCTTCTCAAATTGTGAGTCTAACTTACTCTATATCTCTAGAGAATTTTACCTTCCATTCCCCATAAATCAAATTATAGTGATATGTCTTGCAGATGGTCTAACCAGCAACCAAACATTTAGTGCAGCTGTCCATGTATCAGGCATTCAGGTTCCAGGATATAATGTCCAGTTTTATTTGCTGGACACTCAAATAATGGAACTACCAGTTTGATTTATGGTTGCATAATTTTAAGGAAAGAGAGAGATCAGTGCCATTGCACTCAGACAAAATAGCTCTGTCATTTTAGGTTCAGGGCTACAGCCAGCTACACAGTGGTGTTTCATTTGCCTGTCCTTTAGGGATTAGCACTGTGTATTTACCTTCTAAAATGATTAACATAATACTGAGGAGAGACTCCCTCGCAAGCTGAGATGTCAACAAAGATGATATGAACTGCGACACAAGCTGAAAAGAAACAGTACTTGCCACATGAAGGGGGAAAAGGCAAAAAGAAAGTTCTTAACTGGTATTGATTGTTATGGCACAGGCAGATATTAACAGTACGCAGCAGTCAATTACAGCACAATTAGAATTATAGAGCTGGCCTCTCACCTCAATTAAAGAGAAACCTGGTGTGGGCAATGTGACAAGGAAGGGAACTGTTGTCCCCTTTCCTTTTATCTTGTGAAGTGCTTCTTTCTCTGCTTCCACGGACTGTTTAGTCAGGTCTTTCATTTGCCTTTAGTCGAGGTGTTAATTCTTTCTGCTTTCCTGTGAGAAAATCCATGCTTAGAGAAGAAGAAAAAAGGTAGACTCTGAAAACTGGGAAGAAATCTCAGTGGGGGTGGGGAAAGGAACAAGTAGTATCTCAATCGCTATTAACTGTTGCAGGTCTTCTGACTTCAGTGCACTTCCTCAGGTACCCTCCACAAATCCATCTCTCCTCATCCTTCAGAGCTAAAGTGACTTCTCATCATCACTGAGTGACTCACTGGGAGAATTAGAAAGGGCCTGGATGTTGACATCTGTGCTAGCTCCTCAAATCACTGTTCATCTCCTTCCCAAATGAGCTTTGAAGATGGAGATCCACCCTCCTAATGAAGGTACTTAGCAGTAAAGAACAGCTGTTTCTCACCACTACCCATAGACATTTATCATCATATTGTGTTACATATAGAAATGTCTTTCATTATTCTTAATGCTGAAATATAACCTAATAGGTCATCTTGTCACTTCTCATCCCTGTGTCAGTATCACCAGACAGCATCTGGGTTGCTGACCTTGTGGGTGAAGCAAGGATGAATTTTTTTAATACAGAGACAATGCTGAACCTAGTGTTGAAAATTGAATCAAGATGAAAGGGTCTTTAGAGTGCTTCCTGTGCTAAGTTAAGTTGTCCAGTTGACTCCATGCTTATGAAATGATTGATGTTTGACAGCAAAAGAGTAGTTTCAAACAGTGATTGAACTTATCTACCTCTTCATATGACACTTTGCTAATTGTTGGTTACTGGAACTCTCTTCCATCTGTAAGGGCAATGGCTGATATCTATACAGGAGTTAACATGTACCAGAGCGTAAAAAAAAAAAAAAATATATATATATATATATATATGCAAGTGCACCTTCTAGGTTCCATGTGTAACACTGTTAAAAAAAAAACCTCACCTGCTTAACCTTGGCATGATCATACTTGCATAAGAAACTAATGTTGATGTGTAACTGTAGAGTAGATGGGAGTACTTCTGAAAAATATACCAATATGATCTCTGAACTGAAGGTTTAAGTTAAATTTGGGCTCAAAGTCCAGAGAGTATGACTGAGGCTGCAATCTTCTCAGCTTTCTATGTATCTTCAGTCCAACATGATGAAATTTTGCAAGGCCAGCTGATATCATGCATCTTAGATGTTTTCTTCCACCTCTTCTTGCAAGATCCTCTCAGAGAAACTCTCTTTTTCAGTTTTAAGGATATACACTATTTAGCTCTCGTTGCAGGGGCTAGCTTGCTTTCTGTCTATATGGACTGTCAGTGGTTTTGATTTTCTTGACTGCTTTGTATCTGACCTGTTTGATAGAATGTATTCCTTTGGTGTGCAACAGGAGTGAATAACTGGAAATCGAAGTCAGTGAATGATTGCCGTACTCCCTGTGGTAAGCACAAACCAAAACCACCTGTTATTTACATCTTAACATGTTCAAGCTTGTTCCTATGGGATACTGCTGGAAACTAATACGTAGCTTTGGTTTAAACAAATTAGCTGTATTTCTTAAAATGAACACTGTTCCATCTTCCCATGTTTTGCATAAAGACATATTTGTTAATTTGGTTTTCTCTTTAAGAAAATAAATTCTTTTTACTGAAATCTTAATTTCCTTTGGCACTTGATGACATGAAACATGAAAGATGTACCTTAATGTTGCATGTGGCTAGTGTATAGATCAATTGATCCTACTTCTCCTTTTACTAATAAATTAAGGGGGTTTTGCAGATATTTGCTGCAACATAGGGAATTGGAAATATGGGCACAAATTTCATCAAGGTAAATTAGAAACAGACTTTCTTACAGGCTGCAAATCTTCTGATATTAAGACTTTGCATGAGATTGGTCCTGAGCTGCACTCTGTACTTGTTCAAAATCCTGTGGGTAGATAAGAGGTGGTGTAAGGTGTACTTTTACTTTAATAAATGGGCATGTGAGGGCTTAGAGATTTTTTTTTTTCTGTTTTGGTGACAGCTGTGCATTCCTGGCTCATGACCGAGTTTGAAATAATGAGGACCAGAGAACTCTGCTTATAGCCTCAGAGCAGTGAATATTACTGTTCATCCGAGAATCTGCATTATGACACAGTGGTGCAGTGAATGCTCCATCCACATCGAGCTTTCTTTAAAAGTTTATGAGTTTGTTCACTGGAATACTGTGTCCTTAGGGAAAGAAGCACAAATAAATATATTTGCATAGTTAGCAGGTTTTGATTTTGCAAAAATTCTATCCCAGTCTTACATGAACAAAGGTGGAAAAATGGACTCTGGCAACAACATCTATATCCACAAGACACTCCATGCAAGGATTTGTAAAGGTCATGAAAGATTTTATGCCCGCAGAACAAGCTGTTCTTTCTGAAATATTACTCTGTGTCTGGACTTGACTGACTGGTGAATAATTAAAAAAGAAAGAGAGTTTGTCTGCCTTGATTATATAAGGGGAAAAAAAATCCTACTCAAACTTTGATTTGTATGATGATGACTCTTATGCAAGTATTCTACTTATTAAAAAGATCCTGCAAGATGTTCCCCCAAAGCTTGGAATGTGATCATGTAGTTCAAATGGATCCTCTTGATTTAAAACAACAGGAGGATGGTTCCAATACTTAATTTCTAACAAGAGCCTTGTATTGCATTCATGTGGTGATAAACCCCCTTCACAAGCTGTCAGACAGCTATGGCTGAACTATTTGAGCGGTTTTAAGGTAGGAGTGCAAGTCTAGATCCTGATATGAGAATACCAACCTAAACATTTTGAGGATTTCCTGAAAAAAACCGTGATGTCTGAAGGGATTGTGAGGGCTGAAATACTTTACCCTTGAGATTTTGCACTGCAATTAAGCAACAGCATGGATATATGTTCTCTGCTTTTGTGAGGATGAGCCTCGACAGGTGAGCCTTCTCTAGACAGAAAAATTTAACTTCTGTACAATCAGTCTGTCACATTTTGAAGAGCACTAACTTAATTTTTAAAACAAACATCTGGAAATAGAAAGCTAGGTTAGAAGAAATAGAAATATGAGGTCAGAGGCAACAGCCTTCCCCCAGCAGTCTACTCTGAAAACCCAACATTCTTCTAATATTGAGTCCCCTCCAACAAGAAAAGCTCCAGATTAGTTTTCTGATAAGATTGTGGGAGGTAGACACCACACTAAAGTGGTTCATTGATCAATCCAGAATGGCACACAAACTTAGGGTGAAAGTTCATGCTTCTGCAGCTCAGTGTGGAATATGTGGTTTGTAAGATGACTGGGGCACTCTGCCAGAGAAAGGGTAAGCGTTGGGATCAGTGTTAGAGGACTAAATAAAATAATTCCTTCCTGAATCCTGCAAATGCCTAGAAATAAAGCTGTGATTCCCATGAGTCAGTGTTACATACGGAGTTCGAGTAGCATTATAGTCCCTCTGCCAGAGAAAGGTAGAGTTGCAGGTAGATGACAATTACTGAAAATAAGAGTAAAGGATGTGATTTGTTTGTAAATCCTCAAAGCCTATGAATGGAGGATGAGGTTTAGTATTTGCATGGGACTGTGTTAAATGTTTAATTTGCTGATGGTCAGGCAAAGATTAGGGTTGCACAAGACAGGGGTGAAGACTCTTGCTTATTGTTGGACTATGGGATTCAGCAGACTTAAGACAGGACTGGTATTTCCAGGGAACAGTGTTGTATGTCCATTATGGTGGCCACTGCTCAAATTAATTCTCTCACGGAAAGAATTTGGGTTAGGAAGAAGGTGCCGGCAAAACAACCAGCTCACGTGGACCCTGTGTGAGTGGTATGGATGGAAATGCCACCTCTCATCCTAACTTTGTGCAGTACTCTAGGATGTGGCAATGAACTCGTAGGTTCCTTCTTCCACTAAGCTTTTCCATGGGACTGATAATGCTGTTTATGTGATAATGCTGTTTATGTGATAATGCTTCATCTTTGATACGATTCCAATGAAGCAACTGGGCATATCAGGTATAATTTATCAGGTATAAATTTGGCTGTTTCAGTGTCCTGGAAACAGTATGCTTTCAGCATACAAAGACAGTAATTTCACTTGCTCTGTTTATGATCTACTAATGCTCAGTTACATGTTTGGATCTAGTCATCTTGCACAGAAAATGTTCAATCCCATGGGAACACATCCAGATTGAATTCGATAGCTATTTTATTACACAACTGTCCAGACGTCAAGAATGGGTGCTAGAAATGTATTTCCAGAGCTGCAACTCCATCAGATATAGTGCATAAAACAAATGCTTCTGTCACAGAAATTTTACTTTAGTACAACTAAAAAGAAATGGTTTATGTGTGTATAGGTACTTAGGATATAGAAGGAAGGTCGCAGGTGGCTGTGGGAATTTGATGCTAGATTACTGAGACAAATTAAGTTTTCACTGGCTTTAAAATGCTAAGGGATTTAGGAATGTCAAGCAAAAGTACTTTGGCCCTTAAAATGATGTGATGCAGCTTATCCCCTGCCAGAAAAAGAACCAGTAAAGCACTTCTGAGTAGATGCTGACTGCTGGTGGGGGCTTTGGGAAAAATGTGGTTCATCACTACTCAGCACTTGTCTTCTTGACTTTAGTGAGTAATTAAGTTGCAGTGGCCCTTTTAGTGATCTGAGCTATGCACCAAGAGATTCAAAGCCTGAAATCCAATAGTGTGTGCTCTCCTGTTTCCTGACTAATCCCATAAGATGCAGTGGGTTGAATGGATGATCTAATAAGAGAACATAGCTGCAGTCAGCTCACTCTTCTACAGAAATTAATAATGAAAGCCCACTGAAATAAAGAGAAAGAAACTTGTTTATGAAGGAATAATAAAATAGCTAAAGTGGAAATTTGCCTGTTGGAGAATCAGATCTGGTAAGCAATTGTGTTAAGTATAAAGTATATCCACTGTGCTGCGTGCACCTGTGATTGCTGAGTTTCTCATGTCTGCTCCCCCTAGTACCACATTGACAGAAAGTGGCCTGGGAAGGTGGTTTCAGGCAACACATCATTCAGAAATTTTGGATGCACAATCACGTAGAAGTGGAAATACATCTGAGATTTCCTCACTGGCCAAGGAAGTTTGTAAACCAAATTACTACTATATACACACAAGTGAAAACTCTGTATTTATGGAAGCAAAGAAAAGGTAGACATAGAATTGTAGAAGCTGTTTATTGGGTCAGTTACTAAATTATTTCTCTGTAGCTCTATTACTGTGAAGTGTTTTCACCCTTCTGTGGGGAAAAGCTACACATGGAAGATACTTTGCAAACTATGGAACTGACTGAATACATCTATGCCACTCTGGAAAAATTTGCAGCTAAAAATCTCACTTTTTCATAAAACTTTTAACAACCCTTCCCCTTTCTCTGCAGTGAAAACATCCCTTCCCTTCCACCCCAGGAGTTTCTCCTTGCTCCAGGACTTACAATCCTCCATGCCTTCACCAGCTCATCTTGTCTCATACTCCTCTCAGCCCCTCTGAACCCCTAACGCTGTCTGAGCTGGCCCAGAAACCAAAAAGGGGAATTAAATACAAACTGCAGGTCATTCTTCACTGCAGCTTCTTCACCTTCTGCTTTGGCAGCAGCATGATGGTGCTCCCTAGCAGCTGGCAGTTTATCATACTGCAGCTCTGCAAGATAAATCAGGGGCCAAGGCTTATCAGCTGTTTTTAAAAAGTTAGGGATTGATTTCCCTGGAAGGAAGTTCAGCTAGTGTTGTGGGACTGTCTGTACCAAACCACCCTAAGGCATTATGAACTTGGCCACTTACTAGTAGCAAATTTAACTTGTGAAATTTTCTGTTGGTGGAGGAGACTGGAAATTTTGCAAGGAAGTTTACATCTGCAGTCACGCATTTCTCTGTGGTGCATTGCAACCTGTATGTCCCTTCCACAAACCTGCAGCTGCCTGCTCCTGTGCCCTCTGTGCACCTGGACCATGTGCTCTTGCTCTTCCCAAGGAAAATCAAGCCATAAGTAGCTTCCTTTTCTGAGTTGTGAGGAGACCTGGGCAAAATAGCAGAGCCTTCTCTTATATAAAACTCAGTTTGGGTCACATCTTAAGTGAGGAACAGTGAACAGGATGAAAACATCTCACCTAACTCTCACTTAAAATCAATTTGACAAGCCTGTCTCAGTTACAGTTACCTGTAACAGAGAAACAGACTCCACCGAGTGTGGAGGCATCACTGAAATATTGCTGATTTCTTATTTTGGGCTTCAAGGCCCTTTGGGCAAGGTCTCTCGCTGTTTTTGAACAGTGTCCAGCACACAGGAACTTTGATTTGAATATAACAATAAGGTCCCTGACTGTACACAGGTAGACTAATGACACTAGGCAGGCACATGATGGTTCATTTGGTGGACCAGAAGACAATCCTACAGCTCCCACCTTTGAGGCAAGACCTCTGCCCTAGGGCTCTGCTCTCACACTAGCTGGATGAAAACCTGTAACTCCCAATACCAAGAAACTGAGAGGAAAGAGAGGAGTCCCTTGTGGCAGTTGACCATACTTAGTTGCCTTGTCATCCGTAGGACATATTCTTATCCAAAATGGTGTCAGATGAGGTACAGTTTAGCATGACCATATTCTGTGTGATAAGACTCAGTTACAGGACTCCAGTATCTCACAGTTTCATAGCTACAGTGGATCAATAATAAGTTTATAATGTTTTGACTCCTGATATTACACATATTCAGATTCTTGAATATCCTGATGACTTATTTTGCTGTTCATTGCCTGAAAATCCGCTGTTCAGAAGCAGATCACTAAGCCAGGAAACGGCAATGTTGGTGTTTCAAGAGGTATGTAACTACAGATACTTCTTATGGGAGGTTTCTTCTGAGCCCTGATTTGTTACTTGCCACCATCGTGGAGCAATTTCTCATCTGGCTTCTGGTTTTGTTATTGTTTTTTGATACAATGGGCTAAACTCATTTGTACTGTAGCTCCAGGGAAGTCAGTGGAGGTTCAGTTGGGATTAATTAGGAGCAGTACTTAAACTTCAGCAGTCAGAATCAGGGTACATTGCTATGGGTCATGTTGCTCCTGAGGCTCATTCTTTATCTGCCCGAACAGTCTTTGAGCCAGTGTTTGTCCAATCCTTAAGGATGGGATTGGAAGGAAGCAGACTGGTTTGTGGTGCAAATGCTCAGTCCTGTAAGAGGTGATCAGGTCACAAGCACCTCCTTGCTTTCTATAGGTCATCATAGACCTTGTCATTATCACAGTTTATGCTTGATTTGAACCAACACTGTTACACTGAAGGGCTTTATGTCATGGCGGGATCCTGCTCTTTCCTTTTACTGAAGGAACTGAGACATCTCTGGCCTATGCCACCTATTGTTCCCACAGACATTAGCATCCATCTTGTAGTGATGTCCTTCTGGGATTTTGTTTCGTTTTACTAGAAGTCTTCCCAATTGTATGGGTTTTTTTAATCACAGAACAATTAAATTTGTGTGTGCAAAGGGCAAAGCTGAGCTTAGCTGTTTATTGCATCTGATGTTAAATAGCAAAGGCAGGGCAGCTATGAACACATTTGGCACAACATTAGCTGCTGATACCAAGGCCACTGGGTAGAGAGAGCACAATCCTACTTCAGTGTGTCCCTGCAAGGGATGGGACTCTAGTTCTTAATAAATGTGGTTTTCCTTCTTAGTTTATATTAAGATCTATAACATGAATCACAACACAGTCCTGGTGCCTGTATTGTACTCCTACTGCATACACCTACAGCTATCTCACGACAAACCAGCTCACAAATTACAGCTTCTCACTGCTACTTTGTGGCACTGATACTGGTATTAGAACGCTAACTTATTAGCAGACTGTTCTCTCTAATCCAGTAACAGCAACAACACTAATAAGTGAAGTGCCTGAGGTCTGATTGAAAGCAGTCAAATCTGCTACTGATTTCAGGAAGGGCAGGAGTAGGTTTAAGGTCAGTAAGACATTAATTTCCTTGATAAAATAAACCATGAAAGATTTTCTTTCTTCCAATTAAACGATGGGGCTTATGACAGGGACTGTTAAATTATGCTATTTTCTTGTGTATGTATTGTCACTTCTCTTGATGTTTCCCCAAAGACGTCCCGTTTGGGGGGAAAACATGTTCAGTCCAGCATCACTGTCTTCCTGTGTGGTAAGGGAAAACAGACATATTGTATCATCAAAAATAGCATTGCCTGACAGCCTCTAAAAATATAAATCACACATCGCTAGCTATTTTAAAAAGCTGGCTAAAGGAAGAAAACCTCTCCAACATATCTCAGTTATGAAGTATTGACACTAACATTTTACATGAAGGAAAGAGTTCCTCATTAGCAGAAACTTCTAATGAAGTTGCTAAGCATTTTTAGCCATTTTGAACAATAGAATAGAAAAATACATTAGACTGCTTAGATCCTCTGAGGATACAGGTTTGGGAAATGCCCACAGAGAAATTAAATAAATCAATATACTAGGTACTCCATCCCCTAGAGAATATTGCCCAGTTGTCATATAAGCTCAAAACTTCCATTAATGACCCACAATCAGACCATAACACTGAGCAAAAATCAGTGCTGAAGGGAAAGGAAAACCATACAAATCATGGGATACAATTCTGTACCCCAGCATCATCCTGAAGTGCTCTCCTCTACTCCAGGGACATTATTTAGTATTTGTGCTGCAATAAATTGTGAGAACTGTGGCAGCTCTTGAGGGTAGATTTTGCTTTCCTCAAACTTGCCTGGATTTTGGAGCTGGTAGGAAGTGCAGCCTCCATAGATATGCCAGCTGGCAGGATGGGGCTAGGGAATTGAGTGTTGCTGTTCCTTACTCTCTTCACTCTTCAGAGTAGCTGACCAAGCCGTGAAGTATGAAAATGTGCTGCACCTTTCCATCAACCACACTAATATTCTTTCCATCTCAAGTATTATCTGACAGTACAGGAATGTCTGCAGTTCACTGTACTGTTATTGGGGGTAACACCTCAATTATTACCTTTTGCTCAACAAGAAGACCCAAAGTGCACTTTAGCCCTTAAATGGGATCAATTTAAGAACTTTTGTGCAAGTCAAAATGTTCTTTTTGAAAACTCTTCCTCTTACACTTACTGCATTCATTTTCTGCACATCCTTACTTTGCAAGTGGTCATTGTAATTTTTGCTCTGAGAGGTTGGCGACAAGAGGTTATCTGCAGTCCGACATACCTTACAGGGCAGGGGCATGCCCCTTTGGGCTCTGAATGCAGTTTGACCGTCAGTTCCAGGGAAGCTTAGAATATCCCTCAGCGAGGATCTGGCATCAGGGGTCTTCCGAGGGTGTCCATCTGATCGTCATTGCTCAGAAGACTGAAACACATTATTTGAATGTGTCATGGAGTAAGACATTCAGAGCTTTCATTCTTTTGAGCTTTTAATCTCCCTTCATGCAATCCTAAAATAATATCTGATTTGAGATTAGCATTTTATCTGGATATTCCCTAGTTTTTCTTCTGTTAAAAAAAAATCCCTTGCTGACACCACGTTTACCAGCAGACGGGTAACATATGCAGAGTGATCTCTGGTCATCTTATAATTGCGTAGTATGGAATAGTAGGTTTTTTCAGGGCTCATAACAATAAACATCTCTTTTGTAGACGCTGTAGTCTCCAAAAGCCACGTAGGTCCTAGGCTGTGAATTGGGAAAGTCTTGCATTATTGGCGATGCTTTTGACTTGCCGTGAGACCTTGAATAAAAGACAGTCCTTCTGCATTGCCTCTGTTTACCTTCCCAGCCACTTCTTCTCTATGTGTCTCTGAAAACTTTGGAACACAGATTGTCCCTTAAAGTAAAAATGAATAAGCAAATCTTCATACATAACAGCTTTGCAGTTGCAACTAATGACAAGAGGTTGCTGCTCATTTTCTCACATTTGGAATTGCTAAGTCTATGGAACTGAAATAAATAGAATTTACTCTGTATACATTACAAAGTAGAGGAAAGCCGTACGAGGTACATAGCTCCATCCTGCAATGGTAATAAGCACAGAGGATGTACCTGTGGTGTTGTCATGCCAGTGATTATTGTCAGAGTTTCCTGATCTGGCTGATGTTAGATGAATTAAAATTAATGTACTAAAAAACTTGACTAAACCTCGTTGATTTGCTTTACTAATGAAACAAGTAATCCATTTTTCTTAGAGAATGGCTAAGAAAAGGAACTCACTGTTTCAGAAATGAAGTTCTAGAGTAACTGAAACTGCGTTGGTGTAGTATTAAGGAAAGCATTGTCAGTTTGAGAGAAAACATTTTCTCTGTGCGTCTTTGTCCCCCTCTCTGCCTCTTGAAAGAGAACCTTTCCCCAGGAGCCTCAGAATCTGCTCTTTTGTCCTGTTATTATTATTCAGAGGGCATGCAGTGGAGTTTTACTGTCAGCACGTAAAGGTTTAATAGTGAACTGCAAAACAGCATAACCTGGTCATGCTGTATCATTGTTTCATGTCTCTAGATGTGTTCTCTGGACAGCCTCAAAAAGTGTTGCTTCTGTGCCAAAGAGGTGATGTGAAAGGTGTTCCACTGTCCTGGTTTCAGCTGAGATAGAGTTAATTTTCTTTATAGTGGCTGGTATGGGGCTATGTTTTGGATTTGTGCTGAGAACAGTGTTGATAATACAGAGATGTTTTAGTTGTTGCTGCACCAGTCAAGGACTTTTCAGCTTCTCGTGCTCTGCCAGGTGCAGAAGTTGGGAGGGGGCACAGCCAGGATCGTTGATCCAAACTGACCAAAGGGCTATCCCATACCATATGGCGTCATGCTCAGTATATAAAGCTGGGGAAGAAGAAGGAAGGGGGGGGACATTCGGAGTGATGGTGTTTGTCTTCCCAAGTAACCATTACACGTGATGGAGCCCTGCTTTCCTGGGGATGGCTGAACACCTGCCTGACCATGGGAAGTAGTGAATGAATTCCTTGCTTTGCTTTGCTTGTGTGTGCGGCTTTTTCTTTACCTATTAAACTGTCTTTATCTCAACCCTCGAGTTTTCTTACTTTTGCTCTTCCGATTCTCTCCCCCATCCCACCGGGGGGAGTGAGCGAGCGGCTGCGTGGTGCTTAGTTGCCGGCTGGGGCTAAACCACGACATCCACTCACTGACGGTATCCTAAGTTTACTTTCTGTTTGCAGAACTGTGTGATGAATTTACAGGAGGCTTAAGACTTAGCCATCAGAACTGGCATAAACTATTCATTTATAGTTGTACTGGAATACTTCTCTATGGGAACCTTCCACTACAGAATAAAAGTTACAGTATTTCAGAATACCTATTTCCATTTAGAAGGAGAGACAACATGGTTTGGAAGCCATATATTTATTCTGGAGTGTATTGTACACAGAGGTAACTATCCTGAGGTAGCTATCCCTCTGCCACTCAGTTTCACAGTGAGGTATGCCCTGGTAGAACAATAACGTATAATGAGATGCAATCCACTTTAATCGGGACAGATCTATGGGAACAACACTATCAGTGTGTAAGTTCAGCCAGGAAGAACTAGTGGGTCATTCTCTGATGTCATGTGAGGAGACGGGAGGCATGTTATCTTCTTGACCAGAAATTTGTCGATGAGCTGTACGCTGAGCCCTCTTATAGCATCTATAGGGTTAAAACAGTCATGAGGGTTTCCTATTTAGATTTCTGTAGCACTGAGAATGGAAAATGTTTTCCACACCCAAGTCTGTGTTTTACAAATAGTTAAATACCTTTGGTTAGTGGTCAAACAAAATATAAAAGTAAGGATATTTCAAAGTCTCCTTGGGATCTATATTCCAGCCCCCGTCTGCAGAGTTCATGTTTACAATGTCTGTATGATGGAGTGGTAGACACCTGTCCATTTTGACAACTAACCACAGGCCATGGGGCAGAGTCTTGGCTGTGTTCTTTATACTCAGTTGCATTTTTTCTTACATTAGTACTTGGCTGCGTTTTTGTTTCTTGAGAAGTTTTTTTCCGGATTCCTTGTTAGAGCCTAGTTATCTTTTTCGCTTGGAGATGAGGTGGCTATCTATATGGGAGAGGAAAAAGACAATAAATGCAGTATTATCTGGGGAACTGGCAGACTGTGGAGACACAAGTGAGAACACATTTTGAGCTCCTGAAAGATAATTGTGGCTTGGGTGATTTGTCAATGGCAAGTTGCTTCAGTTTTCTTCCTTTTGTTATCCTAGTTCGAGGAGTTGTGGGGCTCAAAGTGTTAATGGATGTAAAGTGCTTTAGAAATGGAAAGAGTTGCCTAAGTGCTGCTGCTGTTATCGTTATAGTGGCAACTCCAGACTGAAGGGAGTAAACTCTTCTCTTGCTATGCTGCAGCTGGTAAATAAAATAAAAGGCAGACTTGTCACCTTCCTGAGTGCTGGAGTTAGGGGTTAGTCATCATGTGCCCTTAGGTTTCCACAGCAATTTTTTGTTGTCATGCTTCAGAAGTGAAGGACTTTACGAGGCAGAATACTTCAATAGGCTACCGAAAATAGATGTGTGCAGGTGGCAGTGTATTTTGGTTATGAACTATTTGTGGATAATGACTTAGCCTTTCCCTTAATAATCAATTTATGCAGCATCCAGGACGGGGGAAAAAAGGAAAGAGTGTGGATACTTTCTAATTATTTTGCCATTCTCCAAAAAATGCTTTTGGCAAGTTATCAACAGGAATTAATAAACATGAATAAAACTTGAAAGCGACAGCGAAAAGTGTTTGATTCAGAGGTGGTAGGTACTTGCCTGCCGCCATCCTAATTGATGTGTGCTCTCCAAGCATGGCGGGGCTCTAGAGAGAGGAGAGCCCACTTCGATGGAACGTGGTGGGGGGTGGCTCCAGCAGGGACATGAAAGGCTCATCTTTCACAATATGCTGTGTAATGCTGACAGAAAATTACTTCTGTTAGCAGAGCAGCAGGCACGGGGCTGGAAAGAAGCTCAAAAAGCATGTCTGGGAATGTGACTGATGGGCGGCACAGTGGAGATGAAAGACCTTGCAACTCCACTCTCTTGGGAAGAGTCACGGAAAAGAAAGCAGAAGATGGATGGCCTGGGGAGGAGAGCTCCAGCCAAGGTAGGAACGTGCTGCCCTCTGGTTTCACGCAGTCATGAGCAGAGCCTAGGATCTCCTGTGTAAGCGGCTCGTGTTGGTTGTTGGTCAAACTCTGGAGTCCTGAGGGTCCCTGGCACCAGGGTTGGAGACGGTCAGCCAAGGTGGGGGCTATATCAGAGAGGTGGCTGGTGTGGTGGATGTGCTCTTCCCCTCTCATGGACAGAGGGCATGTTCCAGCTGATGGGCAAATCTGTGAATAAATCAAGGCAGGCAGTGGTCTGGGCTGTGGAACAGATGTAGCAAACAACATTTGAATATTTGCAGTTGTACAGACACTAAATTGTGGCTCATCTGATTCTGTGCAACTTGACAGGGCTCTTACAGAGACCTCCACGTGGCAGGTCCTGTTGCCCTTACAGCTAGGAAGTGTGGACTTTATGGGGCTGGGAGGGAGGCCCACTGGATGCAGTCAAGAATAAAAACTGGACCAAATGGGGGCAGGAGAAGAGATGATGGCTGCAATACCTTCATGCTTCTGTTATCCTATTCAACTGGTCCCTTTTATTTCTTCCTGGTGATCCATATCTGTTTCTGTCCATAGCTGGGGCAAATACTTCATTTACTAGCTCCTCTCTGGGAGGAGAATCTCTTGTTCTCCACACTCAAAAAGGGGATTTTTTTTTAGTCTATCAGTATCAGTGTTATCAACTGTTCCAATGAGTCTGGCATGCACAGATTTTGTAATGGTTACTGCCAGGGTACCGCAAGGGCCAGCTGCTCCCTAAGGGACAAGGGCCCAAGGGAACTTCCCAGGGCAGCAGGGCAGGACCTCCCCAGCCAGGGCCCGTCCCACCATCCCACTGAGGAGCAAGGCAGCCCCAGCCCTGGGCATCAGTCACCTCCCTGGGGACAGGGATGGGATGGGACGTGGCCCCAGCTCAGTGGGGCCCATGGCCAGGCAGGGCAGGGCTGTGGGATGCTGGAGACGGGCCCTGCTGCATCGTTGCTGGGGCAGGGTCTGATGGTCCTGGGGGTGCTGGGCAGTGGGCAGGGTGAGGAGAGCCCCGGGGAGGCTGGGCAGAGACTGTCAGGGCTGGTGGTGCTCTCAGGGCCTGGCGGTTACTGTTGGTGGCCTCCAAGGAGCTGGAAGGACTTCAGCAGCTGATTTTCGTGTGGCTAGAGTACGGCATATAAGAAATAACAGGCTCTTTCTTAGCTAGTGATGACCCCTGAGGGGAGTCTGTGGATAACAGATCATGAAGGCTTCCCTCCGGTAAGCAAGTGCAAATCCTTTGACAGGAGCTGCTGAACCCATTGATTCATCACTGATGAATTTGCTATGGGAAATAAACACTGTGGCAATGAAGGACTCGGTAAATAGGATCAATAGCATTCAGACTACTGTATGCCATTAGCTACATTTTAGTGGGAAGCCTTCCTGGGGAACACCTTTTTCTAGAGTTAAGCCAATTTGCTGCTCAGGCACAGGAAGGTAATTATTTTCCTAATCGACTTCAGCGGTACAGCAGATGCATAATGAAAGATTGTTAATAAAATGATAAAACATGTAATTAACGATAATGTTGATAGTCCTGAATATTGTTTGGAAAGCAAAATAAACCCAAACCTAACGTTAGTGACATAGAGCTGGAAGAGTCAAGATAGGGGGTGAGGAAAGAGACAGAAGAGAAAAAAATGGAAGCCCAGATGAAGTGCCAGAGGTAAGATTCATGAAAAGAGGCCGGACACGTACAGAGAAGATAGAAAAGGAGCCTAGAAAGGATAAACCAATGAGTTTCTGATTTTTCCATAGCCTTCTGTATGGAGCATCAGAACTGCTCTGAGGCACAGATGCGCACATGCACCTTTTCCCTTTGGTCATGAATTAGAACCTCAGCTAACATTTTTGATTTCAGCAAGGTGCTGTATAAAAATGCTTTTAGCAGATAGTTGAATGTCTTCTTCACAGGTAACAGTTCAGGTGCCTCAGGGTAGACTCTTGCAAATATTTTGTTAACTTGCAAAAAAAAAAAAAAAAGAAAAAAGGAAGTTGTTGAAAAGGGGCACACCAGGAGATAACCCTTTCTCATTAAAACTTAGGTATAAATCACAGTGCCCTTGAAGTTCTTCTCGTTACCTTCAGCCTCCATCTTCAGCAACTATGCAGAAAAATATCAGCTCAGCAGTGTTAGCCACAGTACAAAAGAAAGCCTTCCTGTAGGAAATCTAAGGATTCCTCAATCCTTCTATTTATGATGCAAAACGACTGAAACGTTGAAACATCACAGACCCCATTTTTGGAAGCCCTGTTACGGGCTGAAAAAACACATGCACACACACCAGTCTAAAGAAAGGAGGATGACAATCTTTCTTTCCTCTTTCTTTTTTTTTTTTTTTTTTTACACTTGTGCATGAACTGAAGTCAGGTAGGATAAAAGTCAGCACTTTGGGGATAACCTTAAGCAGCAGCATGTAAGAACTTTCATGCTGAATCAGACCAATGCTTCATCTTGTTCTAACATCTTATCTTTGCGAATGGCTACATTGCCTCAGTGGGCAGGTGATTAATGTAGAATAACCTGTGCATAGGCAAAATTTCTTCCTAATCTTGTCAGATAGGGGTTGGGATTTGCTGTGCTGCGTGAAAAGCTGCACTCCTTCTAAACAACTAGATATTTAAATAGTCATAGATTCTGAAAAGTGTGGTTACAAATATAGTGGGTGGGGTTTTTTTCAAGCTTTTGTCTTGTCATGGGATTTGTTGTGACTGATCCCCATTAAATTCTGCAGAACACTCTTGTAATCTGACAGGGCAAGAATGCCCCTGTAAGGTCACCTTATTCTGGCTTCAGTTGGCATATTTTTGTTATCTGCTTGAATTTCCGTCACTCATACCTGTTTAAAACGCTTCTCCTGTTGCTAGGAGAGCAGAAACAACAGGAGACAAAATGGTCAGCATCCTGCTTCTCATGTTACTAGTTAAGATCATTGCAAAGAACACATTTCATGCATCCTTTTGGGTAAAATGCTTTTAGTGTATATTTTTATCACCCCTGAAGGCCTCTTTCACCCTTGCCACTGTGGTAGATCTGCAAGTCTTTCTCTTAGCACTAGCCATAACAGCTGGCAGAGTGGCTGAGGCATCTCTGTTTACATCTGGCATCCTCCTCCCCCTGTCCTTGCTACAGCTCTCCCTACCCAAATGTGAAAAATACATTGTGTGCACACGCATTGCGGGGGTAATTCTGTGCCTCTCTTCCGAAAATCCAGGGCTCATCCCAATCTAGATTGCTCACATTGTCTGAAGCATTCACTGGGATAGCTATACACTCCCAACTGTAAAACTTACCCTTTTCTTGAATAAGGAGCAGCTGCTTAATAGTAAGTACTTCCCTATGTTCAAAACCAGTAGGTAAGTTGTGAGCATTTGGTTGTTCATGGGAGTTTAGCATACCAGGTGCTGAACTGGGAAGGGCTGATCGGAAGCTGTGGATCTTCTGTGGGCTCTGACACTGGTTTGTAACAAATCCTTTCAATAAATCTGTGCCACTGTTTGCCCTCCTTGTCCACCTTCTCTATTCATTTGCTTTGGGACAGAGACTGGCTGCTTATTTTATTCCTGTAAAGTCCCAACACAGAGGGTTTCACTTTCAGCTGGGATCCCGGGCTGCTGCTTGTAATACTAGTATTCAGCAGCTCAGCTCACCAATTTGTGCTCTGCAGAAGTGGAGCTGGTGTCCAGGCCAGCTTCTGCAACAACAAAAATTGAACTTCAAGTTTAGCAGAACTAAATCCGATGTTTTAAGAGAGGAGAGAAAATCCATTTTTCAGCAGTCTTTAATTTCTGTTATAATTCCTGTTAATGCATTTATTTATGAGGTCTTGAAGCTGTCCATTCGGCTACTCATTCACTGGAAACCTACCTTCTCGTACCTGTTCCAGTTCACCAGTAGTCTCTTTAAAGAGTGAGGGGTGAAGAGCAGAAGCAGCCGTGTGTGATAACAACATTGCGGGTGAACATACTGGTACCATTGCACAATACAGAAATGAAAACCAGGCTGTGGCTGCTTCTGGGTCAACTATTGAAAGAAGCCGTAAAACAGATATCATTGTGACTAGTCTGTGAACGCTCACAGCCAGACATTAGTGGATTTAGTTCTGATTCTTTAATTGCTTTGCAAGGGTCATTGATAAAATGATGTTCTTCTCCACACTTATCCCCAGCTGCTTTGCAGGGGATCTCAAAGGCTTTCTAGCTTTGCCCATGAAAGAGAGAAGATAGGCCAGGGTGCTCTTCCTTCTCCTCCAGTAGTGAAGCCAACCCTTCTTCTGTTCAGAGCACCACCTTCACGGCCTCTCTTTGCTTGCCCTGGACACCACAACTGGCTTTCCACAGCAAAGGGTAAGAAGGTGGAAGCAATAGTTTCCATAATCATTATTGCTAAAAAGAAGGCGTTACTTAATGGCATGACTGCAAGAGAGTTGCACTAGAGGTAATTTTGGCCTAGGAGAGTTGCTGCTGAGGTTTAAAATAAAAAAATAACAGCAGAATGTAGGAACAAGTCAGACAACATTTTTCTGCAGTGAAATACTAAAGAATCTTATCGATAAACTGGAATTCATCAGCTACATTAAGATGTCTCCTTTCTCTATTAAACATTATGCAGAACGATTAGGAGCCGTAGCTTTGCATCAGAAGACACTAAGCTTCTGCTTTTCCTGTTTCATGCTTGGAGGATATGTGTAAGAGGAGTTTTCTGTTGTGACAGTGAAAACTTGATTTTACCTTCATAGAGTACTACCTCATTATAGAGAACAGGCTTAACTTTGTCTTTAAATGGTAAAGATAAGATATTGAAGGGCTCTGAATGTACCTTTATTGATAAACTCCCATTTGGTACAGTACCTCCTTATTCATATTTTCATAAAAACAATAAAAATCACCACCTGTAGGATACAGGGAATATAGGATATTAAATATCTTCTGTGATATCAGGGCTGTAAGTGTTGCCAGGAACCATGGTACCTTATAAAGAAACACCTCTGACCCTGATGGTAGAGACTTTTTATTACTGAAACACTGAGATGGTCTCCTGCTGTGTGTGAAACTTCAGCACAAAAGGAGCTGGGTGTTTTTAAGCAAACCATTATTCCTGACAAAAGATGCTTTTCCTCTCTCTCAGCCAATTGTTGAGAGAAAGCACAGACGCTTACTGTTAAACAAGCTTTAGAGTTTTCCGTTCCCAGGAAAATAGCATGAGGCTGGCATAATCAATTGCTATTTGATGGAGTGATAGAAATGCACATGCTACGCAGTAGCTAAAAATCTGTCAGGAAGCAGCCGGAACAGCAAACAACCAAGCACATTTCGGCGACAGCATGGCCACAGTGTTGCACGGAGTGTAATCTTTACCCTTTCTTAACTCACAGATGAACAAAACACAGTTAAACCAAATCTTTATTTCTAGATGAAATGTCATGTTTCATTCAGAAAAAAGGCTACAATGGACCAATTATTCTCAGCTTGTTTTAGGCTGTGACCTTTTCTCATTCTCTGCTTTGCTCTGGTGGGGATGGAGGGGGCACAGAAGAAATATTGTGGGTTGCCAAAACACAGAAGAGGCTGGTAAGAGAAACACGAAACTTGACTGTAAGACTCTTGATTCAAAGTGTTGTTATATTAGCATATCCTTGTCAAATTATCACCAAAGTATATTAGATGAGGCCTACTGTAATTCGTCCCAGTTCCATCATTGCTATAAGGAAAACTTTCTTCAGTACCACAATGCCACTTAAAACAGTATCTCTCTGTCTAGACGCTGTGATCTGTCTTCAGTTTTCACTTTTCCACGATCTTCATATAGGTAGTTTACATTTTAACTGCCTTTTAAATTCACCCACATTAAGTTCAGGTATAACAAAAAAGGTTGCAAACGGCTTCCTTCCATGCACTGTGATCTTGCATCCTCCATCCCTTGTCACCATGTGGAAGGCAGTACAGTTATGACAATCTGACCAATGCCTATTTGCAGTGCTGCCAGATGCCATGATGGCATCCTATGTGTTGGGTAGGTCTTACATCACCAGTTTATTGGCCAGTGAAAGGCCATATTGGTTACTTGTACTGCGGTTGAAAATCCGTATAGGGTTAAATGGAGCCAAAATAGTGATAGTGTAGTGACAGAGAGACACAGCCTCTCCTAACTACTCATCTGATAATGTGAAGATTCATGAAATATGTGGAGTATGATACCAGTGGGACTTGCAGAAGGGGACTTAATATTGCCTCATTGTGAAATGCATCTCTCTGATATCGAATTAGAATGAAATGAAAGTAGCTGCAGCTGAATGTGTTTGCAATATGGTTACAGAGCCTATAGAGGAGCTACAGGATCCCTTCTGTAATGAACTACCTTGTTTTAAGCAGCGCTAAGTCTGAACTTGGCCAGAAGTTCTGCAAGTTGTGCGAAGTCCTTGGTTGGCTGCTTACCCTGATCTCTGCAGAGCTATATGGTTCTTCACAAATAAACTAGCAAGTAAAACCTTCAGGCCAGAACCACACAGACAGGTACCGAAATCAGTAGAACTAAAGATCTAAACTCACAGGTGGAAGCACAATTGCCATAAGCTCCACATCTCAGTCCACTTCCAGTTGCAGCTGAATTGCATTGCTACAAGACTGGAGATGTTCTCTGGCATCACTGGTGGCCCCTGTCACTGTAGCCACAAGAAATGCCCCATGACTTTTCAGGGGAGGATGAGGGAGAATTTGATTTTTCCTTTGTTATGTTTTGGGCAGTGACAAATGTTTTTATTCAGAGGTAGGATTATTTTTATTGTCTTCTCTGTTGATTGACTTGATGTCACTAAGCAGGGCTGGCTTTGTGAGATTGCACAATAGGGATGCATACACTGGAGAAGGGTAACAGTACCACCTATGGCAAAATGGTTTGGGGACACCTTAGCAAGCTGGGCAGGCAAAGCTGAAGCCATTTTTTGTATCTCAGAATCTTCAACCCTTATCACTTTTTTTTATTATCTTCCTTTTTTAATAATTTTCTTCAAGACAGGAATCTTTCTTAGAGAAACAAGGATATCTTTGTCTTTTTCCCATTCTTTCAGTTGGTGTCACTTCCCAGAGATGTCAGGTAGCTCAGCAGGTAGCATTGACGATAACGCAATCTTGCCAAGTCAGTGGCATCAATTTCTGTGTCAGGTGTTGCTTGTGATTGTCTTGCTTGGGATAACTCTCATCTCCTGGGAGCTGCTGGGCACTACTCAGGCTCCTTACAGTCATGCCAAGGCATGAGTGACTGTGATGCAGCAGCGGCAGGCAGCAAGAGGTGATATTACTTAGCAGGGCCAAAGCAGCTTTGCTAGAAAGCACGGTGCCTGCTTTCAGGTTAATGTGTACCTTCTCCTCTGTCACATTACTCAGTACCCCATCCTACTGACAGCAATGGTGTCAGCTTTATGGCTGTTCTGTGCCACAAAGCTGTGCTAAGGGACCCCAGAGTGATTAAGGATTGAAGCCAAGAGAATCCAGTGTAAGGGTTCAGATACTGCCACACATCACAAGATCGCCTAGTTGATTTGTATAACCATTGCGATCCAAAGCTGTAGCCCCAGTCATTGTTGGTTTTTTTTTTTTTTTTTTTTTAATAATTCCTGTGTCATTTTAATTTTCTGTAATATGTTTAGTAGCTCCGAGTCCTCTAAAGGCACTGATGTGCTGGCAGAGGCTCTTGGGAACTGCTGGTTAAAATTCTGCTGCCAACGTGATGAGAGTTTTAGGATAATTTCCTGGACTGGGAGATCAGCTCCTCTTTGAATACTATCCAAGCTGCCAATGTGTATCTATTGTGCCTATCTATGACACACATAAGGACCACATACAAAACTAAGAATAGCATCACTGCTGACAAGAAAAAAACACCCAGTCTCTGTGCCACCTACTCACGATGACTATTGGACACACAGATTCATAACTCGAAATCTCAGGAGAACAAATCTTGCTTTAATAACTTCATCAAGAATAAATTCATGGGAGGAAATGGAAAACTGGAGTTGATCCTATATCAGCATAGATCAGAGATGAGTTTTAGGGCAGCATATGTGACTTCTGATCCTGGAAACACCCTGAAAGAACCCAGTTTTCAGAAGGCAGATGATTTGAACCTCAGCCTTCTTTCACATACCTAAGCTTTAAAATGAAGGGGTTCCACATCGCTAATCATTGTGGAGATCAAGTATTCGGTCTCTAATGCAATTAATTCAGGCCTTTTGCAAGCAACAGTGTCAATGAAGTTTCTAAGCAAAAACTGGTACAAGTCTGGTAGAAAAGTCAGGTGTAAATGTTAGGTGAGCAGACCAATGCTTGCAAAGCCAACAAACACCAACTTGTATTAGTTAAGATGCTTTTAAAGCAGGGGAAGAAAAAAAAAAAACCAATAAAACAAAAACCCCCTCATTTCCTGATCTGTTTTTGAAGTTCTTGTTTTCCTCCATTTACAACTGGTGGTGGTTGCTGAGCGTAAGTCGATTAAGCTTTATTGTGGTTACGGTCTCAGGCGGTGTAATTTAGTCATATGGACAACTGAACAGTACAAGGCACTCTCTCAAGTTCTGAAAAAAGTATTCTAAAATTAGCACAAGAATGAGCTTTGTATTCTCATCTTTCATAGCCTTAAGAAATATTGGCTGTGTAATACTCTGCAGGCAAGGGAGTGATTTGCTCAGCAGTTACACCCATACAGCTTTGGACAACAGCACTTGAGTGTTTGAGAGTGCATTTTGGCTTGGGGATGTGCACTGACTTGTCTCAGTGTGATAAGGGCTTTGCTGATCTATACAGCTCCCAGAAATAAGCATGACAGTTGTAACATGGCAATTTAAAAACACAGAACAACCCTGCTCTGGTTACAAGTGGAGACCTTAAATCTGTAGCCTCTGATATCCTGGCTTGCACTTACACTTCTGTATCCTGTTGGACAACTGTAGTGATTCACTCGGCTTCATCAATTTGTAACCGTCTCATTGAGGCATACATGAAAAGATACGAAACTATTCCTGGTGACGATAAATTTCTGGGTTTGCTGAAGCTGTAGAAGCCGGAAGGTTTAATTATGCATTTGCATCCTCCTCTTGTGATAACTCCAATGTGTTCGGGCATGGGCGCAAGGCGTGATAGATCTTTGTCAGAATTAAGAGGGCTGATGGAGTGATGCTAATTCTTACTACTTTAAATCATTAATTTAATTTAAAGATCTACTGGTTTATGTGAGCTGCTTAGGAAAAGCAGCACTTGCACTGTAATGATACTGGCTGTTGGCAAGCAGGAATATCATCCCTCTCCTCCCTCTTTCCTAAGCAAGCCTTGGTCCACTGAAGATATTCTGATGCCACCCACAGGAGGACGCAGGTACTTTCAGCAGTTCTGTCCTAATTCGCAGAAGCTCTCTGTCCTATTAAGGGTGCTTTAGCAATCCTAGCAGGAGACTAGCAGGTAATATCAGCAAGCAGAGGAAACGTCAAGGCATGCAGCTGCGTGGGCACATAACTGCAGGGTGACATTCAAGGCCCTTATCGTATCCATGCCTCAGAATGGGAAGTATGATTTGAGCCCTGGAGCGTAAGATAGAGAACAGAAATCTCACGCTTAGCGTTCATCCGGACTCAGCTAAGCGCAGATGGAGGTTGGATCCTGCTCCTTCCTCTGACAGTCCCCTGCTGTAGGTTACCCAAGTGGTAGGCTCCAGCCTACAGCTAGACCACAAATACATTCTGTGAAAATCTTGCCAAAGCCACAGACGTGTGAGGTCTCCCGTGTTCCTGCAGGGCATCCTGGGTTTCTTGCTGTTTTCTGGAGAGCTGAGCTGAACGTCCGACATCCTGGTGTGCAGAGAGGCTGTGCCCTGCTTTCAGGAAGCAGATCCAGCGTGCTGTCACAGCTCCCAGCCATGACACAGCACGCAGAGCCTGGAAACCAAGCAGCCTTGCCCAACAGTTATTCTGGGATAGCACAAACCTGCCTTTGTACTAATACACGGATTTCCCCTGGAGGCTTCACTAACATATTTCAGGGCAATATGGTTCTGCTGTTATTAAGCTAAAGATTTGTGAGATCCAAGTAAAACTAAGGGACACCTTGGCTTTCTGGAGAACTTGATTAGTTCTGTGGTTAGGCTATTATGCACTGTGTACATAAGGAAAAAAAAATCACAGCTTTACTTTTACAAAAATAGTAACAGAGCGGAGGTAAGCAGAAAAGACAAGGGAAATCATACTCTTTATGACAGTAAATTATATTTAGATGAGTTTTGTGTAAATCTCACTGTACTGTAAAAGTAAATTAAGTTTATTTCTGTTGATGCATAAATAGAATGACTGATCTTTGATTTTAATGCTGTGAACAAATTACTGATCAGCAGTATTTTTGCGTAATATCCTCAGTAAAATGCTGCTTTTTATTTGCACTTTATTTGCACTGTGAAAAAAAATCAGGTTTGCAGTGTATATTTCTAACGTGCAGCAGTATGATGTTAAAGTCTCTAATTAGAGAGTCAGGGTTTTCTGGCAGAAGATTTCAGCTCTACCCCACTTAGTTGTTGTTGTTGTTATTATTTTTAATTTGGAAGACTTGTGACGAACATTCCTGGTTTGGGCTAGCAAATATGTTTGATTGCCTGCTCTCTGTTTTACACCCCACAGTGCTCGGGAGCAGTAGTCCAGGATTTGCCAGCTCAGCAAACACCTGACATCAAACTCACAGCATAAGACTGATTTGTTTCTGTTTTGTGCTCCTTTCCTTTCCTGGAAAATTTGCATCACTGGAGAGATCTTCCTTTCAAAATGTTTTGTGTATATATCTTTATGCCTATTTTGGGGAGGACAGGATGCAACTGCAGCATCTGTCTCTCAGTGGATATGCTCCAGGAGCTCTATCATTGTCAAATCGGTGTGCCTCGGAGAGGTTTATGAATTTATCTTCATCAGATTCTTGCGAGGTAGGGAGGGGAAATTAGATTATACAGATGGGGAGCTGTGGCACAAAGATGCTGTATCCCACAAACATTTAGGCACGTGTTTAACTGAGAAGTGCAAATCCAATTCTCCGCATAATCTGAAGATTTCTGGGAAGCCAGACAGACTTTTCACAAGAACACACTTCGGCATCACCACAGCTGATCAAGAACTGAGTGGCTGCCATGGGTAGGCAAAGTGAAACAGTGAATCCTGCTATCCCAAGTCCTTGTGCTGTGTTTTAACTGTAAGAACTCTTTTCTGCTTAGCTGGGGCCATCCTATCCCTCCTCCCTGTTGGGACACCTAGAGAGGCATTGCAGAATCAGCGAGAGCCAGGAGGAGCCGTGGCCCCTCAGCAACCAAGCAAGCCCTCTCGCTCACGCAGGCCGGCACTGCTGCTTCCCCAGCTTGTGGGCCCTGATGCATTTGCACGGCATGTGGATGTTACAGCCCGAATTTAACCAAGTGCTTAACCTGAACCGGTAGACTCGCTGGACGTGCTGGCTGGACCTAGTTAACCCCGTGCCGGCGGCTTCTCAGCAGTGCAAGCAAAGCGCGATTCCTCCCCTGGTGACCAGGTTAGCCAAAACAGCCCCAGAGAAGAACTCGGTGCTCCCGGCGGGGAGGGCAGAGGTGTGCACAAGAGAGATCCGCAGCACCTCCAGCGCCACCCCTGCCCTAGCCCCGCGGCGTGGCCAGCCCCCGTCGCCCCTGCTGCGGCCGTGGGCCAACACGGGCGACCGGCAGCGGCGCTGGGCGCGCACACGCTCGCACCCCCGCGCTCGCGGGCTCGGGAGGCTCCGTCCCCGCCGCAGCCCCCAGGGGGCGCTGCCGCGGGCTCGGCGGCTCCGGCACCTCCGGGGCCGGGGCGGCTCCGAGCGGGGGGAGCGCCCGGCGCGTCAAGGCGCGCCCGCCCGCCCGCCTCCTCCCTTCGTCCCCTCCCCTCGGCGGCGGCGGTGGAGCCGCCGGGCTCCCTCGCTCCTCTTCACATGGGGCTCGCCCTGCCGGAGGGACAGCGCTCCTGCCCTCCCGCCAGCCGCTGAGAGGGACCCGGCGCGGGCGAAGGGGGCTCCCCGCCGCCGGCAGGCAGGTAGGGGCGGGCGGCGCCCCTGAGGGGAAGTTGGGGAGCGGGCGGCAGCCGGGCGGGCGCGCGGGGCTTTGCCGCCCCGGCCGTCGGTGTCGGTTACGGCGCGAGGCTTCACCCGGACGCTGCGGCCGTTGGTGACGGGCGCGGAGCGGGGCGCACGTGGAGTGGGCGCCTCGCAGCCCGCCCTCCTCCCTCACTCGGCGCCGCCGCCGCTCCGCCCGGGTCTTCCCGCCGCGGTTTCGGCGCGGTCGTGGGCACCGCCGCCGGGAGGGAGCCGGTCCCCTCCGCTCGCTTGCGGGCGCATGGCGGGTGGCTTCTCTTCCCGCCAGCGCCCGTGGTCGGCAGCTCCCCGGCTGCCGCGGGGAGCGGCGCAACTTCAGGGAGGAACCCGAGCGGGGACGCTGGTCTTCCCCGTTTACCCAAAGGTGAGGTAGTTTGCTTATAGAGCCGTGAATCTCCCACCGCCCGTGCCGTCTTTTCTTTTAGCTGTCGTGCAAAGGTCGCAGGCGGAGAGCAGGTCCGTTATTTGTGAAATTATTTTATGTCAGCTTAGGGGTTTTTTTTCTGTACCCTACCAGAGACGGAGAGCTGATGAGATTGATTTCTGTAAACGCAGGACAAATTCCTTATGCCATTAAAGTGAGAGTTACGGGCTTGCCGAGTTCGCGTAATCTGATGTTCTCGTAGCTCAAAATAAACCTTTTCATTAAAAGGGAGAAAGCCGGATCCAGTTCTTGCAGCTTTTGATTGATTAGAGCTCCCTCGTGGAAATCAGCAGGGAGTTTTGCCTGATTAAGACTTGTAAAATTGTCCTGAGGTTTGTTACACAACTGGCTGTAGATGTGCAGTACGGGCTCAGTTAGGTAACTTTGCATCTGGGTCTTGTTTTCACTGGTCCAGCTGAAGTAATTTCAAGTCAAATTTAAGGAGTCAGCTCAACTTTACAGGAGTCAGCCCTCTCCACTTGGCATGTCCAAGGGAGCGGGAGGACTGTTTTACCCGCCTTAAAGAAGAATAAACCTGTTAGTTAAACAGAGAAACGAGTGACACCCATTGGAGATAGTGATTGAAATTTAGAAATGCTCCATGTGTTTTGATGGCAGTGCCAGGTCAAGTCAACTGTTTTCATCCTGAATGTGTTTTATTCCTAATTGCTTGTGTTGTGGTTGAGCCTCAGAAGCCCTAGTCAAGAACCAGGGACCTAGCTGTAATAGCTGATGTACAGGTATGCATGTAATCATAGTATCTCTACCATAAAGAGCATGCTTTCTGGTGTGATTATGCAGAAATGTTACAGTAAGCGGAGCATTGCTCCCAGAAAAGCTTGCAGGCTGCAATTTCCACACGTGTGAGCTGACTATTCAGTTATTGCTGTTCAGTTTTTTCTGTGTTCCTAAAATACCTGACAGTAAGCAGATTACAGATGCTATTCAGTTGTTTGTGGAACTTTTCTTGTTGCTGCAACTGCAAACATTGCTGTCAAATTGCCTTTTTTTTTTTTTTAAGGTGTGAAAGTAAGTAAAATAAAATGGAAACTTTCTTGCACTTCAAATAGCAGCAATATAGGACCAGACTTAGGGAGGGTGGAACAAACAAAACCTAACGCTTTTTCTTTGTGCTGTGACTACTTTCAGCTGAGAAAACTCCTTTGGGATGGCATTTCTCAAGTTGGTTCTTGGATCCTTGGAATTTCAGGTGGCAAAAGTCTGATCGATCTAGCTCTTCGAGTGAGAAAAAGGCGCTGCATTGTGGTCTGTGGAATTCAAATGCGCGTTACTGGAAAGTTTCAAATAGCCTTAAAATAATCCTTAGTGGGGTAGATGTATTGGCTATGTTTGGGGCAATTGGATTTGGTTATAAAAGAACAAGTAGTGTTTCTGAAGTAGGGCATACCAGTGTAACTCTGTTAGCTTTGGTACTTCAGCACTGGTGTTCCCAAACTGAGACCACAATCCAGTACGAATACACACATGTAAATTCAGTGTCGGTAGATAGATGTGTTGGTATTGCTAACCTCCTGGCCACGTTGGAGGCTTGGATACCTGATATCCTTAAGGATAAGTCTATGGAAAAACTCAGGCATGTGCTGAACAGCTTTCCTGGGCTAGGACGATAGAAAACAAATTGTGTATCACTAAAGTTAAAAGTATTCAGGAAAGCTGTTAATAACATTCAGAAAGAGATTCTTAATATGCTTGTGAAGAGCATTATCAGTTTGTGTTGCTCAGTAGCCAGCGTGTAGCTGGGCTATCATGCCGAACTGTCCATCTCCTAATCTTTGAGGAGAGATTTTTCTAAAAAAGGGTGCTTAAATGTACCCCAGTTTAAAATACTGAAGTGAGGTGAATTATGGTGAAGTAATTCTACTAATAAGATTGGATGTTTGTACCTTGGACAGAAAAACTATCTTCTTAGCAGCATGCCAAAGCTTGGACCTCTCCATATGCAGAAAAGCTAATGGAGTATGCATTGTGGTGTTATGTATTCAGTGCTGTTTTGCAGGAGACCTTTATATGGCAGCTATCACCGATATATCACAATTGCCGATTTGTCTTCATAGGGGTGGGATAGGAAAGTACCATGGATGTGGAGAGACTAAGTGCTTGCCGAGTCACTTGGGAAGTCTGAAAGAGCAAGAAGTTGAAGCCAGATGGAAGAAGCTCTAGACTGGCAATCCTACCTGGATTGTCTGCCTTGTTTGCTATTACATTGTTTGAATTATGCTATAAAATAAAGATATTTCTAGGTATTGCATCCAGTGGTTGGCTGATAATGTTCAAAGTTTAAAAAGTGTTTTTCTATTATATGGCTTTCTATTTCTTTGCGTGCACATGGTATTTGGTAGGCATTAGTATTTTATTATGCTCTCATAGCTTCCCTTTTCCTAGGATTGTTATTTGAATGTTTTAAAATCATCTAGTAGACTCCATGCAAAAACAACACTCTGTTAATGGATTGTTAGAGTGGGGAATTTGAATGTGAGATAGCCAGCGGTCAGCATTATGGTTCCCGATGCAACCATTAGTCAGCAACACTTCACATAAATATCCAAACTAAAATTTAATATCATCCGCTGTAGTGTACTTGATTGGAAAGGTGACTTTAAGCAAGCAGGAAGTTCTAACTTGAGGACGAAGAATACATGTCTACAAAGAGCTGTGCTGAGGCTGCTGTGAAAACGGTAACTTTGGGGTTTAAGCATTTGTAAGCAAAGTTTAAGTCCATTTTTGCTCTTAAAGCCTGCTACATGCAATTTTAAAGAGTGGCTAAATAGTTTTAGTTTTTTTACAAGATGCCTGACAGCAAAATCTCTGCGTAGCAAGGCACGCTGTTCTGAGGAGCTCTGCTTTTGTCTGCACTTGGAACTGAAGTGTCCTTTGCTGGTTCAGTTGCATGCGCCACTGCTGCTAGCTGTTGGCAGTGAGAGGCATTTATTCTGTGTAAACTCAGATTTGAGGAGCTGAAGACCCTCATGTTGTCTTCCGCTAATCAGCCAATTGTAGTTTCTGTGTTTACTGCAAACTAACAAAAAGAAGTCGTGTTAATTTGCTTCTGCTTGCCCTTTTGTGCTGCAAACACTACACGGCTGTGAAGTTGCCTCCTAGCTCTGGTTTAGGAACATACTCTTCTTCAAGGTGGTGTGCATGTCCTTAAACAGCCCTGATTCTCAAAGAAAGGTAAGTTTGAAAGTGGCATTTGTGCCCTAGAAAAAGCTACAAAGACATAAGGGGAGCCATGTGCGTACTTAAAAACTAACACATGCCCAAGCGTTTCGGTGAATAAGCTTGAGTGTTTTGCTGAATCACAGCTGTGAGCGTGCAGAAATACTATACCTACAAAGTCTGCTACAGCTGAGTACGGTACTTGTAATGCATTTCAGTGCAGGTGTTTGGAGACCATCTGAACCGCAAAAATGAATTAGGAGAGGGATCGTACATGCTATCAGACAAGAATGGAAACGTAACATTGCAAGTGGCTTAATTCTGGCTTTGCTGGGAAATGTTACCAGGACTTCTCCCTTCCTCTCTGATACTCAAATACCTGGTGAAAACCGATGCAGTAAATGGCCCAATTCCTATTGGTTTCCTTAAGAAAATGACTATACAAAAGTCCTTGTAAACTGCCTTGGGAGTTCCACCAGCCGCCTGCAGGAACTATGGGGTTTGCCTGATAGTAACATTTTTGTGGCAACCTGTGATACTAATCTGATGAGCGGGACCAGCGCTAAATATGGCAGCCCGCGGGGACGCGCAGTGCCGGTACCGATCCCCCTGCCTGCCGCCCTCTTCACTTGATTCACCTGCCCCAGCCCTCCCAGGGCAGCGGAACCGCTGCTGGCAGGGAGCGGGGCTCGGCTGCCTCGCCAGCGCCGGAGCCGCGCGGTGGGGCGTCCGCGGGGCTGGGCGGGCTGTCCGTCCGTCTTCCCCGCCGGGCGCGGGTCGGAGCCGCCAGGGGGCGCCCGAGGACCGGCGGAGCGCGGCGGCGGGGATGCCGGGCGAGGGAGCGCGCGGTTCCCCCCCCCCGCCCCGGGGATCCCGGCTGGTTTGCGGAGCGGGGACATTAATCCCAATTTATCCCATCCGTTCCTCGGGGAAAACACATCACCTGCCTGGGCGCTCTCCTGTTCACAGTGACGGGCTGCGTTACGTTGGTCTTGGCTCACGGGCAATAGCGAGGTAAAGTCGGCTGAAATACGGCCGCTCGAAGTGCAATCGGTGTCGGTGGTCCGCACCGAGGTGGAAACGAAATCCGTGCGATCCACTTGGAAGTTGTGTTCAGATGAACTTTGCAGTGCGTCCCAGTGCAAAGCAGCCTGGTGTTGCAGGGCCCTGGAGAGGGGGTGGCCGAGCACCCTGTCTGGTTCCCGTGGGGGGGGAGTGGGCCCTCTGCATTGGTGGGCAAGCTGCTGGAAGAGGAGTGTGGGGCAAGGAAAATGCTGCTTCAGCAGCTGTTTGTGTCTCGCCACCAACAGGGTCTCTCTCTAGGTTAGAGCAGACAGCAAAGTCCTTTCATTGTGGGCCTGGTTATGTATAGGAGCTTGTCTGGCCAGGAGGAGTTTCGTCTCCTGCCTGGTGTTCATCCCTTAGCTTGTCCACCCCCCTGCCTGACATCTTCTTACCACTACCCTTTCCTACGTTCCCAGCCCAGGCCCCCCAAAGTTGGAAATGAAATGGCTGCCAGCTTCTTTGGTAGCCTGATAGAAGGGAGTGCAAGAAGCACATCAGTATGGCGTGCTAGGAGGATCCTTGGCCAGACCAAGAATCTAGTTTGTGGCTAGAGCAGTGATTCCTGGCTGTAGCTGCCCATGTGACTTTGATTCCTTATTTATTTTCAATAGATACATGATTGACACAGGGGGAGTACCTACAGCATTTGATTTGCAAATGAGTGTCATTCATGGATCAGCAAAGTCTGTAAGTGGCAATTACAGAGAGTTGGGGTAGTATGGAATAAGATTCCCTTTAGTCAAACAGCAAACAAATGGAAAGCGGATGTGCCCTAGGCAAGAACAGTTTTCTTGGTGGAAAGGATTGTAAGCTATGGAACTGCTCTGGCATGATACCTGTGCACTTAATTCATGCTTTCCTAATCTACTGCCTGCTGTAATTTCCTCCAGTAAATTATTTACTGTGAGTTGATCACTAAAAGTTAAATGGATTGTCAGTCGTCAGGCAGCAAGACAGACATTCACTGTACATCTGGAGAGGGCAAGACACCCTTCTCACAGGTGGCAAAAGCCAGTCATTTGGCTGTGGGGCGCAGCTTGGACATGGGTGGTATTTAGAATTAATTTCTAACTCTTTTTTGATTGTCTGTTTACTTCAGGGAGTTTCTTCTCTTGCATTATGTTGTCCAGTGCCTTCAGGCAAGATCATTGCCTTTAGTAATGCTTGTCGCTGTGGCTCAGCATAATGTGAAAGACTAGGATTGTTAATATGTTAGTTGCTATCTAGAAGGATTCTGTCAATAAGCAACTGGATATTCTGATACATGCAGAATTGGATTGTTGAATTAAAAAGTATCTTGCAAAATATCTGCAGTAAGAGAATATCTGTACAGTTATGTGAAGGCTGTGACTGGCACTTTGTCAATGCCAGTAAAATCCTTGGAAATGTGGACAAATGAATAACCCACTGCTAACAGTGTGCTAAGTAATGTAGCCAGCTGTTTCATATTTGGCTTTATGTTAATTGCTGCTGCTGTTACTATTGTATTTGTGAGTTGATGGAGTTGCACATCATTTGTATACTCCTGGTGCAAATGTTGCCTTGGTTCATCATGTGTTGGTAACAGATATAAGCAGATGCTTTTACTTGGCTATTAATTTATGGTGAAAGTTTTATGGGATCATTAAGGTTCACTGAGAAAGATTGAAAATGACTTGGAGATCTTGCCAGACTTTTGACCAGATAGGCTCAGCTTTGCATAGTGATCAAAGAAATGAGGGGGAAAAAAATCTATGAAATTATTTGTATGGAATTCATGTATAGATGAAGGAGAGGAGAAGAGTAAGGGAAGGGGAAATAGAAAATTCTAGGACTAGCCTGTCTGTCAGAGTGGTTTAAGTAGGGTCCAGTTCCTTGTGACGGATTGTAGGCAGCTTGTAAACTGCCTGGGTATATTCTTTCAAACTTGCAGAAAGCTTTCAGTCTTAAGCTTGTGTTAATGGTCTGGGCTGAGCCTTCAGCTTCACCTCTGTGGAAGAAATGGAAGAAAGTTTGCTGTGCTACAGCTTGGGGTTTGGTTATTTTGCAGATGTATAAAATACAATGTCAGCTCCCATGTGTTGGGGCTGACAGTACCTGTGGGAGATGGCCATAGACAAGCACAGAAAAAGCAAGCAGAAACTTTTAAGGCACATGTAATTTTCCCTGAATTTAGGAAAAGCCCTTTTGTCTTTTCATCTAGATTAAATGCTGCTTGAGTAACTTTAATTTTAATTTTGCTTCTCGTTGTGACATAAGCAGCTGTGCTAACTTTGATAGATTCCAAATAAATATTTATGTCAGTTTTGATTTAATATCATGAAAGCTCACTTGCAACTTATAGGAAAAACGACAGCATCAGTCCTTCCTCTTCATATCCATTACAATCTTATCTTTCAGAAGAAAGAATTTGTCGTAGGACTATAGAGTAGTCAGAACTGGGGAAGCTGGTGAACTATATTTGTAAGTTGCTTTTTCTTCACAAGCTCAGATACCTCGTGTGTGTGTCTGTTGAAGGGCTGGGAGATTGAATGGTTCCTGAATATCTCCCAAGGAGGGAGAGTCCACAACTTCCCTGGGCAACCTGTGCCAGTGCTCGGTCACCCTCACAGGCAACAAGTGTTTCCTGATGTTCAAGGGGAACCTCCTGTGCTTCAGTTTGTGTCCATAGCCTCTGGTCCTGTCACTGGGCCCCACTGGAAAGAGCATGGCTCCATCTTCTTTGCACCCTCCCTTCAGATGTTTGTATACGTTGATAAGATCCCCCCTGAGCCTTCTCTTCTCCAGGCTGAACAGCCCCAGCTCTCTCAGCCTTTCCTCTTATGTGAGGTGCTCCAGTCCCTTCATCATCCTTGTGGCCCTTTGCTGGACTCTCTCCAGTATCTCCATATTGCTCTTGTATGGAGGAGCCCACAACTGGATGCAGTACTCCAGGTGTGGCCTCACCCATCCTGGCACCATTGCTGGCCTGGCAGTCATCAGTATTGGGGAAGGTGGACTTCTGTTGCTTCTTGGATGGACTGATTCTCAGCGTTGCTGAGTTGCTATATGCTGACTCCCTGTTTTTTTGCCACTATAGGTTTTCATAGCTTTTCATGGGTTTTTGTTTTTTCTTGAGTCCTTGAACTGTTAACAACCTATGTTTCAAGGATCTTATGTCTAGCTGCAAATTTACCGTTCTTATCTATCATGGCTCTAGTCTAAGTATTGTCACACAGCTTTCTTGCAAGCTGGCAGTTTCCTGAGAAGTTTCATCCAAGGTTACGCAGTTCTGCTGTGTCAAAACTAGGCCTTGGATCACAGACAGCTGAACCCCTAGGAGGAGGATTCACACAAAGCTGAGGTGTGAAATCAGTATGAGCTATGCTGTGCCGATTCCCTTAGGAGGACACACAGTTGAATAGTAGATGCAAGGTTATTTGAACTACTTTCAAAATAGCTGGATGCCTGCAGGAGAAGCCTTGTAACTTAAGCCTTCTCTGTGCTGAACTTTTATCCATCAGTGTGTTTTTGTATGTGTTTCTGACACTAATGTGGTTTATAACTGGCTCTTTGCCTGGTCTTAGACAGTGACGAGTGGTGCTGGTATGGATTGCTATGGTAAGGAAAACTTTTTTTTTTTTAAATAGCACAAAAGCCATTGAAAGAAACAGAGGAGGATGAAGCTCAAGATGTTGACACGAGTTGTAAAGGAGCAATTGACTGAGGGTGAGAACCAATACACAGGCCTGCTATATTATATGCTATTTAATAGTTAGGGAAGGGTCGTACAGTAGGTAAAATTGGAGAGAAGGAAAAATAAGAACAGGTTTTATGAAGAGAGGAGAAGATACTTTTGTACTTCTTGAGGGGTAGAAGGATCAGAAATTACAACTGGGTTTTAATGAAAAAAACAGTCAGTAAAGTTCTGACTCTTGTGAAATGCAAAGCAAAACTTACATTACCTTCACTGGTGCTGGAATTATTCCTGTCTTGAATGTCAGGAAAGAAAGAGAATGTCAGGAAAGAAACATAATCTTTTTTGTATTTGTAAGTTTACAGACTTGGAACATTTGTTATCTGCAGTGGAAAATCAGGTCAAACACTGTGAAAAACTTTCTCACTGGAACAGTAGTGTAACTAGAAAAAATTTCTGGAGGAAGTGAAATTTCAATCATCTGGAAGTTTTAAGAACAAAGATACAGTTAATTCAGTTTTGTGAGCAATTGATATTTCAGCCACACCCTTTGTGATTTTATAAAATTTTCCAGAAAGTAGATTTTCAAATGCGTTTGATCCTTTCTACACAGGAGGCAAAGCTTTCTTAATTTGTTGATCTCTGTGCAGCACATCAAGGAAGCCAACGTGTTTCTGACATAAAATCACAAGAGTTAACGAGTTGTGAAAATAGCGTGGGTTTGTTTGGTGGTTTTGTTTTTTTTTTTTCCTTGAGCTACGATTTCTGATAGTGTACAGCAGGTAATGATACTAATTTGTAAACTGGCTATTGATTAATGCTCTTTGATCTTTTTGCTATTGCAGTTTAGAGTTATTTATTTATTTTGACAACCAGAAGTGGCCCCTATGACTTGCTATTATGTGCAAGTATTGGTCTGACATCTTTGAAAAGTGTCGTCCCTCTTGTGCTGCTAGAGGTATGTAAAGTGTGATGTGAGTGACTTCCTGCTACTGCTCATGAACAGGGACAGAGGCTGTGGTATCTTCATCTAAGAGATGCCGCTTACAGCTTCAGACATAGTATCTTAAGCATTCATCAGGTGTTATCAAAGTCGCTGGCACATCAGTCATCTTCTAACTACTTCTGCAGTAAAATGTAAGTAATTGGATTGTTAAGGATTATTTTACACACTGGAGTGGTGGTGTTTGTGTGTGGTGTGTGTGGGGTTTTTTTTGGTGTGTTGTGTGGTTTGTTGTGTGGGTTTTTTTTTTTATGAAGTATTCAGTTTGAGAGCAATTAAATTGCAGCAGTCTTTACAGGACAATTTTTGCTAGTTTTGAGTTTTGTTTTTGGAAACAATCAACTGAATGGATGACAAAACTGTATATTTTCTGAAATCCTGATTTTTATCAGCGTGATGCAAAGGAAGGCCTTTCTTCCATCCATGATCTTTACTTCCTGCTGTAGCAAAACAACAACTTGTAATGGTTCTTGCATTCAATTGATATTTCTTACAGCAGTGTTCTTTCCAAGTGTTCACCTAATTATGGGTTGAATTTGCTGCCTAAGTAGATGGATTTGTCTTGTTTGTTTGTTTAAGAAAAAAATGAAGTCCAAAATATCAGAGACCAGTTGTTTCGAAGTTCACTGAAAACTTTTTTGAGGAAGCATCCTTGAAACTTTTTGGAATTAACTGCTCAAAGAGGTGTATTTGAAGGTTAGCAGTGATTCTCAGGAGGGTTGACTGGGGGAGTTTGTAAAGTTAGCTATTTTAGTCTGCAATGGAAATGGCTTTGGCTTGAACCAAAGTTTAACTGGTGTTCACAGAAAGTATTTTCATAGTGAAGATGCTTGTTTCCTGCCTTAAATGAATCTTTAATTTCTACACCTTGCTACTTGTGATGTTAATGTATTGGTTTCCTTTCCTGTCCTTTTAAGCTATATTTGCCCTTCTTTTACTGAAATAAATCTGGTCCCGAGAGTTTTCTTACATAAATACTACCTACATAGTATTAAGAAAGTCTAAACCTGGTCTGTACTGAGTAAGTATAAGACAAAGCATAACTTTTACGAGTGATGATGATGAAGCCAAATGTGTTCTGTAGGCATTTAGGATCATAATTAGCAAAAAGCAGATTTTTACATGACTTGCATTTTATTACCTTCGTAGATATAATGCATTTCACTGTGGGCAAATAGTTACTGTATAATCACTCTCTTTGGTAAGTACCCAGAGTTAATTTACTTATTTGCACTTACGTCTTGGTGGCGTTTTATTGTGGAAGTAGTTATGTTTAACAACCCATTTAGCAGGTGAATAATTCTTTCATGCTGTTGTATCCATTTCCCAGTGACCATCCATGACTTGTCAGATACTAATTTTTTCAAAGGGTGCAGTTTTGTATCTGTGACCAGAAGCTAAATTGGAGTTGAATGAAATAGCAAAGAGAGAATGTTGAGGGTTTGATCAATTTGAAATGGTCCATTTTTCCTGCAGTTCAAGAGAATCAGGGAAGATGAATGCAGCAAGTGACTTGCAATGTAGCTGATCTCTGTAACTTCACTGACAAACAATGAGCTGCACTCAAGCAACGTTCACAAATTACTGCTGTGTAGGTTGCCAGCAGAATGCATGAGATCTGCAAAAGTGGCAGTGCCCAGTGGTTTCTGAAAGATAGGAGAAAACGAGGGAGAGAGTAGCCCTAACATTTTTCATGCAGCTGTTGCCAAGAAACTTCAGTCAAACGTAATCTCTTATTGATTGTGGTTTCCTTGGCTTAGTGATGATATAAGTTAGACCACAAATTCAGTTTCTCTAAACTGATTCTGGTGTGACCTATCCCTGGCTCTGATAGCAAAGAACTTTTGTAGTGTGGGTTTTGTGCTGTTGTGTTGTTTGGTTTGTTTTTGTTTTTTTTTTTTTTTTAAACTGAGCATGGATACTGTGAGCAGATGGAAACCACCCAGTGGAATTGCAGTTGGAAAATAAGGTAGAAGTTCAAGTCACTCATGTGTTAAAGTGGAGGAAAAATTAGTATGCAGCTAAAAGCTCATGAGTAAGTGAAGGATTGGTGTTAAATGTTAATAGCCATGTGTTGGGAGGAAAACACAGGAGCTGACCTCTGTGGAAAAGGTAATGCGTTAGCTGTCAGTATAAAATGTCTTGCGAGCCTTGTAAAGAGCAAGGTAGTTACATTCGGTTTGTTTGGTTCGTAATCCACCATGGAGAGTACGTTGCCAGGATGCCTGCTGCAGAGCGACCCATAAGCAACAGAAGCTTTGGAGCAGAGGGGCTGAAAGATGACCGTAGGGGTAGAGATGGATGGAGCTGCTGAGCTCCTTGCAGGAAGTCCTACCTGAATTGCCTGTTAGTACCTACTTGCCTGTACATTTGGGCTTATATAGATGGTGAGTGTCTGAAAGGGCCCCTTGTGGCAGCTCCTACAGTGAAATCCCTTGTGTTACCAAGGTGTGATTTGTGAGAGCTCTTGTCATCCCTTTCCTGTTGAATGATCGCTGGGGCTTCTCTTTAAGTGTCTTGGGTAAATGTCTTGAAGCTGTGTGAGACTCTTAAAACTGGGAAGGCTGGCCATACCTGTTTTAAATAGTTTGCTAGACCATATTTGATGCTTGCAAGCACCCATGTTTCCAAAGATGTGCTCAGACCTTAAACAGAAAAGATTAAATAGGCTTTGAGTATGAGTATGATTTAGCAACATAGGCTTCTCCAGCTGTCACTTGGCCCTTTCTCTGTGCTGCACTAGTCACCGCCCAGGTATTAAGGGTACACAGAGAAAGGCTGTGGGGTCTAAGGGCACTGATTTGGTGACTTTTCCTTTCCTAATTAGTGGAAAGGAGATGATCAGAACATTTCCCAGTTGCAAGAAAGAAGCAAGGATGCTTAAAAATCAAACCCAATGATCCTGAGAAAAAAAGAAACTAAGACACAGTTCTTGTGCTGGTGACAGCCTGAGAAAAAAAGAAACTAAGACACAGTTCTTGTGCTGGTGACAGCATTTTTATTGACTTAGTAGTCTGTACGCAGGAGTCCTTTCATTTTCAGCATTAGCCCCACTCCATGTTTTCATGACATCTCATGAACAAGAAACATGAGGCAAAGATGCTAAGAGGGTTTTATTCATTAATTCTGTCTTGTAGGGTGTGAGGTCTAAGTATTTCATGTATGTGGAATGCTTTGAAAATGGAAAGTGAGACAGGAAACTGTATTTTCTGGTATGTTTTTTCTCTGAGAGTTTATTACGTAATGCATAGTTTGGGGATTTGACTCCAAAAGCATAGCTGGTTTGTGATTTAGCTGCTTTTCCTAACTATTCTAGGATAAAATGTTTATTGGTATAATTTGTGAGCCGTAAGCTCTATTGGCTTCTAGTTATTTCTTTGAACAACAGGTACCTAACTCAGTGCAGAATTACAGCATTTGCAAGGCCCAGTTTTGGGACTTTATTGGGTTTTTTCCTTCATAAAAAATGCTCACAAAGCATCAAACAACACTGAGTGAGGTAGAAAATGAGTAAAGAAACCAAACCAAACAAACTACAGCGTGACATAGTTTAACATTATACATTGTATTGTCATCTTGATTTCTTGTCAGAAGTGGAAATAAAAATGAAAGTTATGAGCAGTGTCTTAATTTTAAGTGTAAACATCTGAAAAATGAGGATTTTTTTAGTGTTCTATTTAAACAAATGATTTGTAAAGATTTTCAACTGAGTATTGGTTTTTGTGTTTTATTCAGAGATAAAAAGGATCGGGTTTTAGCACTCATTTAATATCTAGCTCTCAGTTCTACTCAACTCTTACTGCTAGTGTATTTTAAAATAGAATTTAAGGGGTTTATGGTTCTCTTTAACTGTATTACTAAGATTGAAACTTTTTTTTAAAAAACAAACTTCTAATTACTTCAGATTTGTATAACTCCTCTTATTTTTCTAATTCTAGAATTATAATTCTAATCCATTGACCTGGGTTGAAACAGATTAGCTTTCTGGCTTTCATGTGTCAGGAAACATTTGTCTTTGCTTGCAGGGTCAGGTGAGTGAAGTATTTTATTTGTTTGTTTTGCCACTGAACCAAGTAACCACAAATGCTTGTTTGGTTTGTTCTGATACAAATCTTCATCTAACTTGTTTTTCACTTTGAAAGAAAAATGAAAGATTTTTCTTAAAGATTTGGGAGGGTCAAATGAAATATTCCTTCCCTGAAAACAAAATTTTGTTTCCATCTGAAGTACTTTTCATGGCAGCAAAACACATAGGTGTCCTTTAAAAAAACTCAACAGCAAGAATTGCTGGTCGTTTGGTGCACAAGCCAGTGGTTAGAACACTTTCTGTGGGTAGATTGAAACTTTTCTTTTTCTGTAAAATGTTTGTACTGAAGCTGGGCCAGAGGACAAGAGAACCATCTGGCTTCTCTGCTCAGCCAGCTGCGGTAGGGAGAGGAGGTGCAGTGCCTCTGGCTTCAGCCTGGTTTCATGTCGTATTGGAGTACATCACTTGCAGGGGCACACTGTCTGTGGGAGAGGCCAAGGCAGCATCAGTAAACTGGGTTAATAGCACTAATGTTTGGAAGGAGAGAGGAAAGCCCTTGAATCCTCTTGGTTAGAGGAAGGACATGAATCTCTCTTTCTCATCCGGGGCCAATATCCTTTGGATAAAAGACACGACTGGTAACAACTCTTTGCTGTAGGTTGTCCTTCAGTTTTTAGTTGAAAGCACTTAGCAAAGTGAGTGGAAATCACTAATAACTTGGTGTGACAGAGAAACTGAAACTCCGGGGTTTTGGAGTTGTTTTTCCTAATAAACATTTTCGGTAGCTCTCCCCCCATCCAATTCAACTTGTTTGGAAAGTCCAAACAGATTGCTATTGCACAGGGTATTACTAGCTGACAGGGAAAGTGGTGACTGAGCTTTTTCTGCTCTTGTTCCTGTAGGGAGGGACCAAGGTATTCTGGGGAAAGCAGGGTTTGGGTGTGAGGAACGGCTGGGCAGCAATGCAGGTTGACAGATCTGCCTTCGCTCCCTGTCATGGTCTCTCTTACGTGAGGTGTGTATTTGGGAGCAGGTTTTAACCCCCTGGGAAGGAAGAGGCAATATGAAAGGTTGAAGCAGGAAGAAAAGGAAGGGAAGATTAAAAAGAAGAACTGCCTTTGAAGTGACAGTCTAACCAGCCTATGGATTCTTACAAATGTTGAATAGTGTTGCTCCTCTGTGCCTTGGTGAATGAGTCACAAACATTGCTGCTGTGCTTTTTCAAATCCTGTGTAAAGAGGGGAAATAATACTACTCCAGCTCTACTAACTGGGAACTGAGGGACAGCAGGGTTATGCGATTTGTCTGCAATCACTAGGGATTACTGATTTGCCTGCAATTACTAGGGTTCTGTGGCAGTGAGGCACCAGAAGAGGGATGTTTGGACTTCCAATCCAGCACACAATTAAATGGATTTCCCCTAAAAAAGCATTTGTGCAATATTTTGTGTATATTGGAGAAAAAGAGCAGAAAGCTTGATCCCAAAATTCTGATTAATTTCTATTCAAACAATTAAGTGACAGGCAGAAATAGTTGCTTGTGATATTTCAGCAGTGCAGGTATGCTTTTGGCCCATGTGGAAGCACTTGTGGAAAAATTACTATTTATGAGGAGATTTAGAGCTATTTCTCTTCCATGAGCTATTTACTTCTTCAGCTCAGCTAACATCTATTAAACATTCATTCTAAGTAAAATACCCTCAAGAGTCAATTTAGGTAAACTGCAGTACCTGTTTCTAGACTAAAAATTGCTTTGCATAATGCACGTAGAAAAATCTGTTAAATTAATTTTTATGTTCCTCTCAGTCTTTATTATATGTTGAGATTAATTTTTTTTTTTTATGAGGGAGTAGGGAAGGAGGGAAGAAAGCTCCTTTGTCAGCTGCATAAAGGGACAGTCAGAGCTTTTGTGTGTAAGGGTTTTTTTAATCATGTCTTCAATTTTCTTCTCTTTTAAGTTGAATATGTTATCATGACTGCAAACTTTCACACTCCCATTGTCATAAACAATAGTCTAATAACCTTTAGAGCTTTGGCATTTTCCAGCCTGGCAGCCAAATGAATGTTTGGAAGAATGTCAAAGACAGTGACTTAAATCATGTTGCAATACAGAGTTAGCCTGTCCTTTACTTCAAATACTGTATGGTATTTTTAAAACCACGTGCCTGCAGCAGTGGGTGATGTTTGAGAATTAGCATCACCTTTGATTACTGTTTGAGAAGACCAGCAGCTGCTTTGGGTTGGAGGTAAGAAACGTGATGCTGCCTAACTGTGCAGCTTGCTGAGCTGAAAACTTGGGGTGGTAGGAGGGAGGATGATGCAGGTCAGACCTGCACAGAGGCGTGGGCCCTGGTGGGAAACTGGAGGGATTCAGCTCATGTTCTGGGTTGGATGGTGGGTGGAGAGGATCTGCAGTCTCCTAGCCTTACCCTGTTACCATTGTCACTCTCTCTTAGAAGTTCAGCTTTACTCTAGATTTGGGTATTAACCAGGTGTTTAAAACCCTACAGTTTAAGACATAGCTGTTAAGGGGTAGGTCATTAAGTGGCATAAACAATTAGTGCACATCAAACTTGGGGAGGTATCATTAAGGGATGGGACCAGAGCCCACTGAAGTCAGGGAACATTTTTTTCCTTGGTCTCTAGTGTATTTTTGGTGAGATTATACAAAAGTTTTAACAGGTTGGGTATTCCTGTGCAATGTCCTAACATTTTTTTACCAGGATGTTTTAAAGAGATAAAACAAAAAATACCATTGGGGGACTTTGTGCAAGGATTCTTTGGTCATTTAAGTGTGTTAACTCAACTTTAAATTATTCAGCATTGCAAGAGGGTAGGGGAATACCAGTAGCCCATCAGTAAATGGTAACATTGCTTTTGTTGCTACAGTTGTCCAGTGAAGCTAATATTTACCTGTACTTCAGTGAATCCCCTCCCCATGCCCCCCAAATACTATCAGCTATTTCTAAACTTAGGAAGGGGATTCAAGTTACTAATACCAGGCTCTGAACTCGTAGTCAAGGAGGGCTTACAAGTTACTGTGAATCAGGTGAGCCGTGCTAACTCTCCATGTTTATGCTCCAAACTCTTAACTGCTGTGCATCTCCTTTAGACTACTTTAGCTGAATGTTGGAAATACAAATCTTTGGCTGCAAACAGTTATCCATTTTGCTGTGCTATTTGAAGTTGATGTCACTTGCTGGTACTTGTCAGTGCCATGTTGCCAGAGATTGTTCCTCTACAGCCCTGCAAGCAGAATAAGAATATTCTAGTCTGCTTCAGTCTAAATCTGTGAGACTAGTTTAACCTGCTTTGAATGTGAGGGTGGGTTAGAGTTAGCCCACTGACTTTGCTGGAAGGAGATTAGAGAGTACTTCCTACCATCAGAGCCATAGGGAAGGGACAATGACATGTCGCACAGCTACCTACAGAAGACATTTTTGTAGAGCCTGTGATTTTTCGCCAGTTCATGTATTTAACATCAATACAGGTGAAAGAGGTTAAAGTCTGTAAAAGTGCTCAAGGAGGTCCAAACTATAGTAACAGTTTTGGTTTGGTTTATACCTGTTATGACCATGGTAGAAGAGTTCTCATGTTTTGGTGTCCCAGCAATGTCTTTTGAGTGTAGACAAAGGCACAGTGTTGATTCCTCCATCTCATCTAGCTTTGATTATTTTAGAAATCTCTGCTTAAAAAGAATCCACCCTTGTCAGGTAATGCAGCATTAGCTTGCTATAATTCTGAGTGCAGCTGAACAAGTTTTAAGCTATTTTCAAGCAGGCAGATCTATCTAAGAAAGATTTATCTCTGTAAACATCTAACAAGCCCAGCCAAACATCTTCTCAAGCAGGATCCCAAAATGGCTAGTTGCTGGGTTTTTTTGTGGGGTTTTTGTTTGTTTGTTTGTGTTTTGGTTTTTTTTTTGGGGGGGGGGGGGTTGTGGGTTTTTTTGTGGTTTGTTTTTTTTTTTTTTTTCCCCTCTACTCTGTGTACTATGCTGTACTGGTAGTATTCTGGCAGTCAAACTGCAGTTCACAGTTCAAAATGAAGATTTTATTTTATTTTCTACTTGTTGTTTTCTCACATGACACTTTTGCCATCTATGTTTCTTTATAAAATACTCAGACTGAACCCTAGGAGCCATATTTTCCCAGCTAAAAGTCAATTTTTTTCTCAACAGGAATTGGTGGCAAAGTATTTAATGCCACATAAGAGTGTAGCTGTAAAAGGTTTTTCATTCTTTTTTTTTTTTTTTTTCTTCTTCCCCCTTATAAAGTACTATAAGCACACTTCAAAGTAGCAGCAATCTGGAAGGTTTTTTCAAATAATAATTTCTTAAAATTCCTAATTCTTTCATATTTTCATATTTCTATACATGAAATACGTTTTATAAAAAAGTTGATTTACAGCAAGAAGTAGCAGATCTCTTGGCAAAATAATTTCAAGCTCATATTATGTAAAAAAAAAAAAAAAGAAAATACTGAACTAATGTTGTAAAGCAATTATGGACAGCTGAGCAAACTCAATAAGCCAGAGTCTTGCAGTAAGGTGTTTGTTTTAATAATGAGAGTATTTAACCTTTGGAAGCACTTACTATGGATGTAGTGAATTAATTGTTATTGTAAGTCTTATTCATAATTTCTATCTTTTTAGAAGTTTGTCCTGTCACTCAGTGATAAATCATAGGCTTGCTTTAAAACTTAGGTGAAACATTATTCACTTTCTGATGCAGAATATCAAACTTCTTGTTCACCATGATCCTTTCTGTGCTTAAGATAAGAATCTGGTTGCAGAATCAGGACTTCAAGTTGCTGTTTTTGTCAGGGGTTGGGTAATCTATGTATGTTGTGTTCTACATTTTTATAATGCACTCACCTAGTTGAATCGTATCTGGGTTTTGGTGTAATTAATATGCTGACTGGTTTTCCACAGTAAAAACAAACTCTTGCAGCTCTTGGGAGAAAACGAAGTTGAGGAAGAGCTCAGCACATTGCACTGCTTAGGTGTTGGACTAGGGGAGATCTGATGATTTAGCAATGATGATAAAAGAAACCAGAAAACGACTTCTACAGTGATTCATTTTCTCATCTCTGGCAGCCATAGAAACAGATCTGAAGGCTGTATTTCTACTTTCTACTCTGTTATTGTATCTACAGTAAATTGGATAATAAAGTGTGAAAACAGATCTCCCATAAAGACTGCAAGTTTGTAAAGTGACAGGAGATTTGTGGATATACATATATATGTGTGTATATTTCCTCCCTATTGTCTTGACACTTTATTCTATAAGTGTTTCTGCAACTCAGTTCTCCGCTCCTTGTGCTTTGCTGATTACAGTAAAGTCAAGTGAGCCTACCTCAGAGTCAGCAGTTTGTTTATGGGACTGTGCCACACAGGGCTACAGGGACGATAAAAGTGCCAAAGAAATCTCTCTATATATTGCCATCAAAGGTTTCTGAAGCATCACGAAAACAAATATGTTTAAGTCAGGTCTCTTTGATGGTGTGTTGGGGTGGGGGGAAGGGCACTAACTGCTTGTTCACGGTGTTATACATGGCAATAGTGTCCCATTTTAGACTTTGCCTGACCTGAATCTGTCATCTGTAAGAAAAGGCTGTTTTAAAGTGCATGGAGGCCAAAGAATGTTTTTCCCGGCCTCCCCTGTACATAATTTAATTCTCCTTATGTTAACGGCTGTAAGTAAAATACAAACAGCATGCAGACTGTAGTAGCTGAAGAAATGTGTATGACTGGTGGGTGTTTTAAAAAGAAAAAGTAGTTTTAGGAAGGGCTGTATTTTCTTTGCAAGATTATAGTGTGTCAGTCTCGGTGAGTATCTTAGGCCTGTCGGATGCTCCTTTCTGTCGGAATCAGAAAAGGAGATGGGAGAGCTGTTAAAAGGGCTAAAAGATGAAATACATGCAAGACAAATTTTGAATGACGAGGTAGAGCTCTGCTTCGTGTCACTGGTGCTTGTATGAAGGCTCATCAGTGTTGTGCACTGGGGTGAATTTGCTGGTGCCGGGAGCTCCTTGTGCGTTTGTGTAACAGGCTGCAGAAGGGAGCTTGTAGGTTAGCTGTCAGCAGGCAGCGCAGGGCACGCTGGCTCGCCCGCCCCTGGGGCTTTGCAGTGAGGGATGTGCGCTGTGGCTGGTGGCATACAGTGAGGCTGCTGCTAGGTGCGGCGTGTAAAGAAGCTGCCATTCGGTAATCCTTGAACGAAACAAAAGTAACTCACTCCGGGGTGGCATGAAAGTGTAGGGACTTGCTATTTATTTAAAAAACCAAACAAACCAAATTTAAAAGCCTCCCCAAAACCTGAAAAATGTCCATGTTTCCTCTGAATTGTTTCCATCTCCCTTCCTCCCTGGTTCTTGCTTTGGCCTCCGCTCCAGAAAGTCTGCAATTCCCCTTGCTCAGCAGAAGAGATGGGCGCAAAAGACCAGCGGGTGCTCCTGATGACCCTGTCAGATGGGCATATGAATGCCTGTTATGTGTCAAACACCATCTTCTCAGCTCTGTGCAGTGTTTGAATGGCATGCTCTGAATGCCTCTAGTGCTGGTATCGCATCTCTTCTCATTCAAAGCACATCTAGATAATGATCATAGAATATTATGTGACTGGTACAGTAACTTGTTACTAAAGCACTGTTCCTAATACTGGTGAATTGCATTGCCTCTAGATTAACAGTGGGGAGAATTGCTTCTAATTCACACAGTAACAGGATTCTCAATGTGGTTATGCCTGAACTGACCTTTTCTTGGCACTGGCAGTGCATTGCTTGCTTTGCAGCCCTATTATCAGGGCATCTTGAATGTAAGTTGGAAACGTGAAGTGGGGGATTTGAAAATGGGGATCTGGAAATACGGGTGTGAATACTTAAGAGTGGCAGAGTGGAGGGAAATTCCCAGAAAGTCCTATTTCCCTCCACAAGAGGTGCCAGTGTACCTCTGAAGTGCTGGTATTATAGGTATCCATCTCAGCAGGTACTGTCCTTTTAAAGGAGAGCGAGTGTATGGTTATCATCTTTTCTGTTCAATCTATATGCATGCTTTCTCAGTTCAAGTTCAGCCACCTCTAACTCACTCATGCAAGTCCTTTTGATTAGTTAATTCATTGCCCTTATTGAATGACATTCTGAAATTAAAAGGCTGGTGCATGAAAGCTTCAACACAGGACCTTTGCTGGGCCTATTTGTTGAGCAGCCCAGTCCTTTTAATCAAGCTACTGAATTGCTCTGTTCCATCAGGCATGGTCTGGTCTCCTGAGTCTCAAGGAACTTGGTTGCGGGAAGAGGAAAATGTTAAACCTATTCTAATTTAATAATCTATGATCAGAAAAGGGTAAAATTGTTATTTAGGCAAGTAGATAATTAGAAACCAATTTTTAAAGGAATTACTAAGTCTGCAAATATTCTTTGGCAATTTTTCATGGCAAATTCAAGTATTAAGGTAATGCAGTTTTCAAGGTTTTGATTTATATGGCTGATTTTACTTTGCTTTACTCTGTAGAATAGGGTGAAGTGCTGTGCAAAAGTCATCCTGGGAAGTTTATTTGCTGTGGTTATTTGAGACTGTACTCTCAGCCCAATAGACTCTGCAATACAGAGTCTGTGCGCCTTTTTTGGGGGAAAGGGACCATGTTGTCTGCTTGGTGCTGTGAAGAATGGAAAAAATTCTTGCTGAAACTTCTAGATGAGATATAGAATAGATGTCTAGGATTAAAAAAAGATAACCATGAATATAAATCACGCAATAAAAAGACACTGCAAAATACTACAAGGTTTCTGAGTCACTGCTTGTGTTAACACCCTTTCATAGATACATACTGAAAACTGACTGCAGAATTGCTCACTGTGGCTAAAGTTATTGCTGTGTTACAATATTGCGTTGGAAATACCACATTACTGACAGCTCAAGTGGTAGATTCATATGTGGCTTCGAAAACTGAAGGTCCAAAATCAAGAACCATCTTTTCAGCATGTCATTTGGAGGATATGTCTTATTCCTCACCACTGGTTTTAATCATCAGGGTGATTAAAAAACAAAATCACAACAAAAAATAAACAAAGCGCAAATAAGATAGGGTGATTTGCTGAAGCTCTGTCGGGAAGTTGCACTGGGAATTTAAATTTGACTTTCCAAAATCCTGTTCCACTGACGTATCATTCAGAACAACCTTCCCTGATCGAAGCTAGTGCTAAGAGAAAAGCTAACAGCAAGCATCTGTGGCATTAGATACTTGCCCGACTCCTGTATCTGCATTGGTGGAAATCAGGCACCAAAATGGTGTGGAGCTGTCCCTAACTCTATATTTAGTGTCATCTTTAATTTTATTTTTTTTTAAATTTAACAGTCACCTGAAGCTAATTGCATCGAAGTTCCATCTAGACCAATACTGAGGTATGCATCATTGCACCTCATGCTGTGACCATAAGAGGAGGTAAGTGCTAGGTGTAGGAGCTTAACTGTAATTGTGATATCCTGTTATAGAAGTTATTTCTTGTTTAACTTGGAGGAAGAATGTGAACAATTGCAAGCAACATGCAGCTTGATTCTATGGACTACTTAGAATTGCTTCAGCTGTTTAGCCATCTTGAAGACTGCCATCCTTTCTGGGGACTGTACTGGTGCTAGCATGCTGGAAGGTTTAAAAGCCTAGAAGTTCCAGAAGTCCCACATCAGAATGGGCAAATGAAATTAATTATGCCAGGAGATGATGTTGAGTTGCTGAATACAAAAATCCATTTAGCACCCTCTCATCAGACAACTCATAAAACATGGAGGAATCTTCTTTAACCTGCTATGGAGACTTCAGTCGTAGCTCTGTGATCTTGATAGATCAATCTGTTAAGGTAAATTTTTTAGAAGTATTTAGTGAGTCAAGGCATCTATATTGGTATTTCTATCTGTGCCTGCCTAGCCCCTTGTTCTTGCCATTCCCCCATATTTAAGTGTGAGCAGCACATATCACACTCCTCTCTAGAGTGCCTTAAATAGAGGTGACAGACAACTGATCTTCCTGCTGCCCGTTGTGTGACAAGGGCTTTTTAATGGTTTTCTCAATTTTCACTGTGACTCTGAGGTCTGGCAGGATAGAGCTGGCAGCACAGAAAAGACGTAGGCTTCTCAACGTTAATTCCATCCTAATTTCCTGAGGTACTTTTATTTGGAGAATATTTGAGTTTCGCTTGTTTTCCAGCAGCCTTTCTTGAATGCAAATGCCTGGATAAACATTCTGGTAATCTTAGTTTAGTTATTTAACCTGGGACAATAATTAGGCCTTGTGTGCTTTAAAAACTCATATTGCGCAGGTGCATGTGACTGAATAATTGATCTGGAAAGTAAACAGGAAACCTCAGCAAATGGTATCACACAGTCCGAAGACAGGAATATATCTGGTATACAGACTTATTTAGGATCATCGTCATCTTTTATGTGACAACTGGTGCAGAGCTGTTAAGAACAGGAAAGTGCATGGCTTATACCCCAAAGCTGTGTATAAGCATACACCTTTTATTTCCAGTGTTTTTTAAGGAATGTTTTCAAGTGCAACTGTAAGGTGAAAGCACTTATTTCAGTACTGTTGTCTTGATGTGACTTTGTAGTTAAAGGTCGAGTATTCCAGTTATTGTTATTAGTAGGTCTGATACGTTAAGTATTTTCCAGGTCAGTATTAATTGAAATGTATGGTGAATACGGATGACAGCCTATGCTTTGTATAGGCTTGTGTAATTCACTTACTACCACAGATCAGTGGCTGAGTCCTCCTTGGTGGGTGCCAGACACTTATATTCATAGCAAATTAAAACACCAGAAAAGTTTCTGTATTATATTCTGAATTTTTAATAAAAGCCATGGGGAGTACTGTGCAATGCTATGGAGCATATTCTGTATAGCCGGTAGACAAGAAGTATTCCTAATGTGAGCGGAACTATTGATCTTTCTGAAGCTTATCCATTTCTTGAATGCTGTTCTTCTGAAGACAGTGAATTACTTTTGAAGAACGCTTTTGAGGATCATGGTGTTTGGTTGGTTGGTTTTGGTTTTTTTTTTTTTAAATACCGTTCCTATCATCAGATGCAGAAGAGGATTTAAATTGGTTGTGGAAAGAATTAAAGCCATTGTGCATGCAAGTCTGGGTAGAGCCATGTAATCAAAAGATGGTGGGAAATGATGAATAAAGCTGCTGAGTATTTTCTGAACAGAGCAATTGGGATAAAATAGGGCAGGATCAGTTTGAAAGTACCAACTTTTTATGCATGTTTTTAAAGGCAAATTTGGAAAACAAACATGTCATCAGTCACAGACTGCTTCATCTGCAAAATGGTTCTGAAATTTTAAAATTAGGTGTTTAGACTTCTTAAATATTCCCTCCTTTGGCTTTGACCAGATGACTTCCAGAGGTCCCTTGCAATTTTAAGTTACTCTGGCTCTCCACCTTTTTTTCTCTGGCCAAAACAACTTGTTAAATTTAATTTCAAATAATTTTGGTTTTTGTTCAATTATATTTTGTGAAGAATGTACTGCTTATTTAGACCAGGCAGTTGCTTTCCCCCTACCCCCCTTAATAGTGATTGTGAATGGAAAGGTACAAATTGAAGGAGGACTGTGCTACTAAAAAGAGTGTCAATACTGTGGGTGTATAATCAGAAGTTAAGATGAGATGACGCTTGCATCAGCAATGAAGAGAGTTCTGTTGTTTGGCACAGATTTGCTTGAAATCAATGGCAACTATATCAGCATTTTTTTTGGCCCTGTGTGTTTTCAGTCTTTTATATAACCCATAAATTCACTTAAGTCTAGCAGAAACCTCTCCTTTGAGAGTTATTTCTATACAGTACAACTGTAGTGCAATCTCCCTAATTTTGTCATTCATTTTTGTCTTGAAAATGTAACCCCACTGTTGACATGTTATTAAGGTTTCTGCACTCAAAGGTCAGTTCCCCCTGGAATCTCCTTTCGTCTGGAAGATGGCATATATTAAAATTTTATAACAGTTCCCATTAGTTCCAATTCTATAATCTTGGGATCAATCTGGCTGCCCTTCTTCATAGCCTATCAAGTGCAATAAATGCCTTAGGTGAGCAATAAAGAGATTGGAATTAGATTCTTCTAAGCAAGACTTGTTTGCATAAAGGTTTAAACCTGGCCACAGTTGTGCTGATAAGGCTCCTTTCACTTCAGGTGAAAGGAGCTGCTATCGCTTTCACATATAATACAGCTGACCTTATGAAATAAGAACTTCACCAAGGTTTCAAAAGGAAAAGGGATTGTTACATGATTCCCAAGAATGGTACTTGCCCTTTCTACTGCTCTCTCCATGTGTTTGCTCAGGGTTTGCTCTGCATTTCAGTCATTGCAGCCAGCCCCTGGGAGAGCTAGAACTGGAGACTCCCTCCCAGCTGTTGGGAAGGGGATCCAGATCATCCAGGAATATGCTTGCTTTGATTTGTGTGTGAGAAGACTGGCCTGTGGTAGTCCAAGTAAGTTCTGTGAGTTAGCAGTTGTGGTGGGAGTGGACTTGAGAGCAGAGGCCAGAATCCCATTTGTCCTTCGGGCACTGTAAGAGGAGGGTACTGAACAAACACCCGTGGCTGAAAGACTGGATTTCAGATGTTTCCATCAGGAAACTTTAGATAAGGTCAAGGCAATTCTTTTTTCTACAGATTTTCCTACAGATTTACTCCACTGTGATTAACACAATGGCCTGGTGCCTCTGGACACTATTATGCCCCTGGACATTATTATGTGGATAATAGTATTAGCTTAAAAACTTGGAGAGAGTCACTAAATTTGTATTTTCAGTGTGGGATAAATTTTTCTCAAACAGCATGACTTTTCATAATTGATTGCGCTTTTTAAAATGTCAGGCAGTGTCCTGCTAAGGTTATTGATGAATGCAGTGGGTGAAATGTAATACTAAGGGAAAAAAATAACATGACATCTAACAAACAAATCGCGGTTTTCTTTCACATCTCCTCTTGTCATGGTCTCTTCAAAGGATGCTGCAACATATCTGTGAGAACTAATATTACAGCTCACTGAGTATTTTGTGAATGAGTAAGATGTCTGTCCTCTTGGCCAGCTCTGACAGGGAGGATGTTGCCAGGGCCAAACCTCCATGATGGGACTATTTGGATGAACTGCTCCTTTTTACTTTTGTAAAGAAGCCAAACTGTCAAATACCTTAACACTAAAAAGATTTATTGAGTTATGCTGTGGTTGTGAAGGGTTTAGATAGCTCCTATCACCACCATTTGATCTAATATGTGCCCCACTGGGACTGATTGATCACTCGGTGCCTCTCAGTGGATAAGTGTGTGAACTGGACTGAGAGATACTGATTGAGCTGCCAGGTCCCATTACAGAAACTTGTGACAATTCCAGCATTAGGTGATCCTGTGCTCTTATATAATGTGATTGCTTGACTGAGTTGGTGGTTATTTTTTTGTGCTTTTTATTTTTTTGGAGATAGGGGAGGCAAAAAAGAGTTAGTATCTTAACAGCTTTCTCACTTCATGCAGGTATTGAGTTTGCCTAGCAAAATAAACAAACATGGCAAGTGTCTTCTGTCCTGTTCTCCACTTCTGTGTCTATATATAACTCCAGACCTGCAACCTTCTGTTCTCATGGATAAATGAATAATTAAAAAAAACCCAAAGAAAGACATGTGGATTAAATTAAGCACTTAATTTCTTCAGAATGTGGAGAGCCTTTCACAGTGTCCTGTGCAAATTGATGAGTCACATGAAATTATTTCAGGCAGTAATGCCAGCAGAAGTTCATCTTGGTGGATGCTGAAAGTTAGTTTAAAAGTATTTTAAAAGAATGAAAATACTGGTAAGCTCCAGGGGGTTGGTTATCTTCTGATATGTTGGGTGGTAGGAGACAAATGCTTCTCTTAATGTAGGCATAATCTGATGTTAAACTAAAACTTAATTTGTTTTCTTCAGAATGGATGCTTTTCTTGCTGCAGATTTTACAACACTTTGTCTTCAGTACCTATGATCTTAAAGAAGCTGAGACACTGTTTTGCATCCCTTTACTCTAAAAGGAAGAGCATAGTGCCAGTTATTATTAAGGTCATCTGACAGTTCACGCTACAATACTCCATTCTGAATTGCTTGTTGACTTTGATAAGCTTTTATGCTGGAATTTGTGTTCCGTACCATGTGCAACCTCCTAACTGCAAAGGAAAGCCAAAACAAGTAAGGTTCCAAGAAAGTGACATTTTTATACTTTAAAAATAAAATACAATGGTCTTTTCTTTGAAGAAAACTACTTTTCTGTGCTGTAGATGAGGGAATGGAAATTTGGCAGAGTTTTAATCTTCTGTTCCAAAGAATATCAGCTAAAAATAAGTGTATAAAAGATCTTCTATAGACTAGACTGAAACCCATCAAGTCTGAACCTTTGAGATACCCTGGCATACTTGACATAGCTCTGACTGCTCACCAGGGTGCTTCAGAGTGTCTTTGCTTCAGAGCCACTCAATGTACTTCAGCCCAGAGCTACAGGCTCAGGTGAGGTTTTCTGTGTGGTGGCTGCTTTCCTAGCATCCAGCCTCTATTTCTTCAAGTCGGTCTTTCCTCTCCTGGCAAAATGGAGCAAGAGCTGTATTTGAGAAGAGAAACAAACAGATTAGCCTCTCGTGGAAGGGAAGGAGAGTTATAGACCAGGCAAGGAAATTGGATGGGCCAGGCAACAATTTGGTTGGATTTGGAAAGCGCTTGGATGAGGAGGTGAGAGCAGGGAAGAGACTGGTGCTGTGAAAGAGTGATAAGGAGGAGGACTGAGCTGAGATACAAGAAATACAGGCTGAAAGGGTTGGTTAGGAGGGTGATAGGGAGCCTCCTGAGCAAGAAGACTTGGATGGGGGGGCAAAAGGCAAAGAAGGCTTTCTTTTTTAAACAAACCAACCAGCTTCCCTCAACCCCACTCCACAATAAAAACAAAAAAAACCCCAAAACCAAACCAAAAGAACTGTTGTGGTAGGGAGAGCAGAGTGGGTTGAGAAGCTCTTAAGGACAGTAGCTACTTGAACAAGGAAATTTGATAGAAGATTGGTGATCTTAGCCCAAATGAAGAGCAGAAATTGAGACTGAGCTGCGGGTAGAAAAGGGACAGGATAGGCAGAGGTGGCAGAAAATAAGAAGGATGAATAAAGGAGCAGTGTGTAGCTGTGTTACAGTCTGGAATGGGACCTGAGGTTTCTTTTTTTCTTTTTTAATTGTTCTACATCTGTAATTTATAGCAGAGCTCCCAGTGAAAAAAACCCTTTGTTAACCAAGTGCTTGCCTCCCATCACCTCTGCTGCTGTTGCTGTGCTTTCTGGCATGAGAACTTTTGCATTTAGTGTACTCGCTACAAAGATCTGAGTATTGTATGCCTATGCCAGCAACCATCACTAGGGAGTAATTGCTCGCCCATGTGACGTGAACTGAAAGTGGATGAGCAAAGCTCCTTTATGCTGACAGAGCCCACTGCCACAGGTTGTGTTTTGTCACAGCCTTCACTTTGCTGTGGCCTACAGTACACAGGAAAAGTCTAGTGCTGCTGTGACATTCCACTTCAGCTTGAAAGGCAGATATCTATGCAATAAAAACCCCTCTGTCATGTTGCTGTCTGTGTTTGGTACCACCAAGTGTTTGTTGGAATCGATTGCTTATGGCTTGGTTTCTAAATAACTCTGACATGTTTTATGTAGCTCCCCCCCCGCTTTTAAAAGCAAAGCCAAGCACTTGAGGATCAGGAAATGCCAGAACAAAATATGCCACGTGGAGTTAATTGAGCCTTCTAGTTTGCTTGTGTTATGATGTTGTCTTTTATGAAGTGATCATATGCCTTTTTTTCTGTGACAGTCCTGCAACAGGAGGGCCCTTGGCATCTTAGGTGGCAATTTTACCACTCTTTTTGAGAGCATATGGGTTTGTAGATGACTCGCTCCATAGCTTTCCTGCACCAAAGATCAAATGCTGCAAAAGCAAGTGGCTACAGGGCCTCTGTGGCCCTTTGAAGTAAATGGCGCCTTTATATTGACTTCAGTAGGCTTTAGAATGGGTTTTAAGTTGAGACAAAATTTAGACTGAAATTTCTTCCTTCTCCAATGGCTTAATTGATAGGAAGACATGTAGAAGAACTGTTTCAGTGCAGCTCCCTTTGTTTTAGAAGCATGTTTGGGTTTTTTTCAGACACTAAATAATACAAAACAAAGTTGTTTTTTCTGTTGTTTTTAAATATTTGTCTGGATGCTTCACTGTTCAAGTGTGATCCTTGATGCAATTCATTAGACTTCTCCTTAGGTGGAAAAACAATGTGAACAGTAAAGATTTATGTTCCAATCTAGTAATGCAATTTACAGTGTTGTAAAGGATCTAAAATTAGGTGAAAAATCAATTCTTTTTATAATCAAGGGAATTGCAAAGAACAAAGCATTTGGTAGTGCAAGCTGTGTGTAATTGTGATGGAAGACTCACAACACTTCAGTGGTAGGATATCACTTGAGAGCATTTTAAGGGTCTTGGAAATCTGCGTACCTGTACTGCGTATCTTTTAATCAAAGAATGTTAATATACAAAAAAAGTAGAAAGTTATTTTTATCTGGTTGATAAACAGTTACTGAAAGCAAGTCTTTCCTCTGACATGTGGTTACTACTTCCATGTGTATGTTGCAAATTTACTCTAAGGGTCTGATTTACTTTCTCACTGTGCAGCAGGTCTGCTAGGGGTAATACTCTCACGTAAGTTGCTGGAACACCTTGGTAAATGAGAGAAGGCTCTGGTTTGGAGAGCCACTGGAATCCTGCAGAAATGCTGGGGAAACGCCACTCTGTAGCCATAAAATGATTTTAACTGAGCAAATAGTTTTGAATGGATGCTTTATCTAATGGGTGTTTGTGTCTCTCCCTCTGTTTGCAGACTGTCCGTGAAGAAGGTGGTAATGTGCTCAGTGTATTTGCCGTTCAATAAAATTTAAGTAGCAAACAACATTCTTCAATAAATATTGATTTCCATTTTTATTGCATACTTGTGACCGGCCAGCAAGTGATATTTCTTCTTTCTGATTTGACTTTATATGACCAAAATCTCCTGGAAAGAGGATTTTCTCTTTGAGTGACATTAAAAAATGCCTCCTTTATTAAAGTTTTGTCCCTCGTTGCTCTGAAGGGGAAGTGTAGAGAGATTTCTTCCCTTTTCTGAGTGAAGATAGGTGGGCCTGGTATAATTACGATCATCTGCATTAATCATGACCCTTTTTGGAGCAGCTGCAGACTTTGTGCAGGGAAGTTTACTGGATGCATTTGACTCAGCAGTCCAGATCTACTTTCTTCTTTCTCTTGCCAGCTGAATGAATCCTGTCCCAACTCAAAAAGCATCTGTTCGTGTTGGAGATGCCACACTGTGTGCACCTTCTGCGTTCCACCTCTCATCCATTAAATCTCATTCTAGAGCAGCAGCTCAGCTGTCCATAGCTGGCAATGTGAGTGACATTGCAGTGCTGCCAAAAAAGGTTGGGAAGCTGGCCAAAGTGGAGATGGGACAGAAGGGCTGTGGTAAGTTTGGCAAAGAAAAATAAATACAAAGTCAGAGGTAGACAGTTTTGAAAAGGGTTTCATGAGAACTTCTGCTTACTGTGGTTTTTTGAGGGGGAATGCTGGCCTCTGTCTTCTCAAGAGTCTTAATCCTGCAGCATGTTAAGTGTCTGAAGTCCCACTAAGGGGATGTTTAAGGGCAGGAACACCTTGCTATATTCATAACCAATCTCTAATGGTCTGTGTCACTTTCTTTCCTCTTTCATGGCTTTTGTGGTCCTCCTTGACCGTGCTGTTGCCACAGTGACAATAGTTGTCCCACTAAACACCATAGAATAACAGAGCTAAGGGCATTAAAAGGTGCATTTTGGGTATTTTGTGCTTTTCTTGCACAAAATACCTTTGGCAAAATACTGCCTGTATCATATCTAAGCTTCTGGCTCTGGAGGTGACAGGATTTTAATTGTGGTCAGTCTGGCTGTGGGTTGGGTGTGGAACTCCCAACCACTCAAACCTCACTGTCACTCCAAAAGGGAAGCAGTTGGTCTGTTTTGATTATCGGCAAGATGAGCTATAGAGTGTGCCATATACCTCTTCTCTAACCAAAGAGCATGTGGGTGCAGCTACTGAGTTGTCAGTAGAGGACAAAATGAATATCCCAAATCTTACCTTTGGGACAGAACATTGGCTACTGGAAAAAGAGTAGCCCCTTCCCAATTTCACAGGAGCTCTGTTCAGTCACAGCAACTGCATTTAGGCCCCATAATATCTGCTCTGAAGACATGAGTTGTGTGTGGGTTTGGTTTGGGCTTTTTTTTGAGGCAAGGGGAGAAGGGCTTTAGTCTTACCTTCTGTGGTTTGGAAAGACAGTCATTCTTTTTTGAATAGGCAGGGTCATTGGCTGTCTTGGTGATTACTTGGAGGTCATCTTTGAGTCCTACAGGCAACAGGTTGGTAAATGAGCTTCATAGCTTGGTGTGGCGAGTGTGTTTTCACTTGGAATTAGTGAAGTAGCAGCCAGTGCAGTAATTTGTACCTAAGAATTTGTTGATCTAAGGTGGAGGAGTATAGGAAATCCTAAAGGTTGTTTGGGTAAGCCCAAACTGTGTGCAGGGCAATGTGCTATGGCAGAAGGAAGTGCCCTGTAGAATTTGCCTTCCAACTGAAGATATTTTTCCTTATTTTAAAATGTAGTTTGTAGAACAGATGTCTATCTTGACTCCCCATGATCAGTAGGGAGACAGCTAGCCTGAGGTGCTGCTTTCTCCCTCTGAGTCACTGGTAAAGCCCATACTCACAGGTGTATTTGTGGTCTGCTTATAAGCAGACCAGGGTGTATAAGCATTTGTGATCTTGCTTATTTGAGTGGTAGTAGGAATGAACTGGACAGGCAGAAGTAAGTGCTAATAGTTTTAAAGTGCAACAAGCTACCAACTAATATGTAGCTCTTATTTTCCACACCCTTTCCACCATGAATTGCATTACCCAAATGTTTGAGTTCTGATAGTCATAGTGCTATATCAGGACAAACTTAATTATCGAAGGGATTTGCCTGCCTCTGTGTGGTTTGACCTTGAATGACAGCTGTGTATGATGGGACATTCTTACATAGGTAATTGGGAAAGGAAAATAAAGTGGAAAGCTTACAGCTAGAAAGTGTATTGTGGGTAGAGAGTAGAACAACGTAAAAAAGTGTCACAGTGAAGAACATATCAGTGGCATCCCCAGCCTAGTCTCCTAACAGCACCAGATGAGGATAGAAGCAGGACCTCTCCATCCTCATTAACAGACAGGGAAGGTGACAAACAGTGTGGTCTTTGAGTTATTTACTGTTTGAGGATGTTAGGTTCTTGGACATGTACAGATGTATGGTTGAGAACCTGAGGTGCAGTTTGGCATTCTGCATTGAGGTAGTTTAAATCAGCTTACTCTTTGGGTAGCCTCTTTCAGCCTTTTAGAACAAAATGTATTGTACTATTTAAATACAAAGAAGTGCTCAGTTTCTCTGGATGGCAGGTCCTGATTTTGCTGATGCAGTGGTAACTACTTGCTAGTTTAGTACCAGGTAAAAATAAGGTCAGACAACTGGCTAAGCCAGGCTTAGATGGAAATGGTTTCTACTTTGCTGTAAACACTTGGGTTTGTTCTCATGTAAGCTAACTGACTGCTGGTTGTTAGTTAAGTAATGCAGTTTTACACTTTGTTTGATATTTGTGTGCACTATTGTGTCATATTGCAAATGAAAAAGACATTGGAATGACAGAATAGGGATGAGGCCCTCCTGCTTGGGGTCTCTGGCATGTCAGCTTAGGAGTTTTCAGCCTGTGGATGCTTGAGGGGCAATATCAAAGGTTCCTTGCCTTTAGGTCATTATAAATGAAGGATTAGTATTTCCTGAAGTATACCACTGCAAATAGCATGGTTTAAATAAAATTATTTTTTCATGGCAAAAATTGAAATGCCTGCATACTGGGTAAGAACTGGAATGATACGTGGGCAAAATATTTTGAGTTTTCATGCAGTCAGATTAAAAAGATGATTTTGTGGCATTTTAACCTTTGTTAGACTAAACTTAGTCTAATCAGAAATATGATTTTTTTTTTTTATGTAAAGGTGTTTTTGAGGAAGTATTTTCCACTTTTTTTTGGAGGAAATTTCTGTGTGACCTTCTATCTAGTTCTAAGGATAGTATTACTTCTCTGTTTGTAGATGGGGAGAATGAAATTAAGTTTTGATGTCTTGGAGATTTTATCTTGCTGTTAGGGGAGTTTGAGGCTATTGTTTTGAAAAGAATACAAAACAGAGAAAAAATTTCAAAGATAAGAAATCGAAGATGAGAATAGTAGATAAGGCTATAGAAAATACAACTTCTGCTCTGAGCTGATTTTTTGGTTATCGCTTTAACTACTAAGGAAAGGCAAGGTCAGCATCTATCAGATGTGCAGGTTCCAGCAAAGTTAAAAATTACAACCTGCCTGGCAAGTAAGAAAACCATGATATTATTAACAAACTAAGAGCCTTTATTAAAGTCTGTATCAATAAGTTTGTTTCCAAACTTCTTTTGGCTTTCCTAAGCAATTTTATACGATGGGCAGATTTGAAGTGGTTTTGTTTTGGACATCAGGTTGAAGCTACTCTAGTAATTTTTCTAGCAAACTGCTAAGTTTCATGCAACAAGAAATACAAATTGTAAAGGGCAGCAGATAGGCTGAGGAAACAAGAAAGATTAATACCCTTAAAATTGCACAGCAATTTTAATTAAAAGTTTTAATTTAAAATACTGCAGAGAGAAATTATAAACCATTTTGAACAATTGGAAGGTAAAAGCAACTTTAAATATTTAATTTTCTAAGTGCAATCTTTGATTGAACAAAATTCTGAGGGGAAAAAAAAATCTCCAGATACCATATGTCTGAGTTCAAATGTGTTTGCTGACTGAAAGGAGTTATTCAGAAATGCAAAAATACCAAGGAGTAAAGATAAGGTTTTAAAGAGTCCTCCCTATTTCTCACTGTATTCTACTAAGCCAGCTTTCTACTCAGAAACATCATCGTTAACAACCCAGACTAAACTTGCATTAATTTGTTTTACCTTTCTTGAGTGTCTCTTTAAGGAATGTATGGGAAGTACTACACCCCCATAAAAGATGTTTGTCTCTGTATTAATAGTTACTCTGTAGGCAATGTGTTAATGAGATGTTCAAGAGCTTGCAGTTTTGTTTGTAGGGTTTGACCAGCCAAAGTTGTCATGCATTGCAAATGGCTTCCTGTAAGGTCATTTATGGATGCAGCTCCCAGTTGGTCGCTTAATGTAACTACAGTCTTCTAAAGCCTGTTTCTGTCCATAATATGCAGGAAATGGCAGTGATCTTTTTCCTTCTTTGTCCTAAATTGCTTTAACTGAGTTAACCAGACCTCCTTCTGATACACACCAGCTAAGTAAGTCAGTGAAGTCACAGGCAGTCCTGGAAGGATCTGAGAACAAGCTTTGTTCAGCGTTAATCAGTCACCTTATAGGAGAGTACAGAGAAGATGGAGCCAGGTTCTTCTTTAAGGGACAGTGGTAGGTTGAGTGGCAACAGGCACAAGTTGCAACAAGGAAAATTACAATAAATTGTTCACAGAGATGGTGGTCAAACACTGGAGTAGAGGCCCAGAGAGGCTGTGGGATCTCTGTCCTTGGAGAGAGAACTCACCTGGACTGGACCTGCTTTGAGCTAGGGATTCGAATAGAGACCCCCCTGAGGTCCCTTTCAGCCTAAATTACTCTCATCAGACGATTTGCCTGCATTAAGTGTATTGAAGACCTAGTGCAATTCGACCTTAGCAATACAGTATCTTGTCACATGTCAAAGTGTCACCAAGAATTAAAGAGCAGTATCAGATACTCCTTTGCAGTATCATTGTCTAACATAATGTAGGTATATTCAAACTGCTCTGAGATTTTTCTTAGGCAACCTATCTCACTTGGAAGCATAATCTTGGCAGAAGCCTAAGTTGGAAAAGATGGTTGTAGATATGTCTTACCATAGATGGAAGGAACATAGCTTCTCAGAAGCTGAAAAAAGGAGGAATGGAAAAAGCAAGCTGAAACTTCATACCTGAAGTAGTAGCTACATAAGAAATGCTGCAGTAATCGCTTGACTGAAACAGTTTTCTTAACTTGTTGCAAAATGCCCGTGTTCCTAAAAAGGGGAAAATTAAGAGCCAGCACGAAGGGTAATTCAGGTAGGAAATGTACTTTCATGACGGGCTTTCTGGCTTACGGTAAAAATCTCATGAGAAGAATTGGAGTTTTCCTCCAGTAAGTATTAAATCTTTGTCCGTGCTATTTCCACCTTCAATTAAGTTAATGTTCAAGATATCTCTCTTTATGTGCTTCATTTAATAACATATTACACAAGTGAATCATTTGAAGAATTCTTCAGTGAAATATAGAAATAATTTTCATGTAGTGTCAGCAAATTAACATCTTACTTTGATGTATTACGCTAACTTAATATCCCAGCTCAGTCTTTGTTGATGTATTTACTCCAAAGTTGAAGCAATTTAGAATGCAAAATGGTATAACTGTGTATTCCATCTCATCACGGACTTAGTGCAACAGCAGTCAAGCACCTGGTTATTGTATAACCCAATTTTTGTAAAGGGCAGAAATTTTAAGTAAAATTTGCATTTTGGCTCTAGAGCATAAAGAATGTCGTACATCATTCACCGGGTCAGATCTGAATTGCTATGTTTGTAATTGGCAGATAGTGCTTATGACTGAAACAGCAAGATGCTTTCAAAAGGGCATATCTTTTCAGAATGTTTTAAAACTTTAGTACATCTTTTCCATAGGTATCCAGGGCTGGACTTGATACCACAGATCTATATGAAGCATTTAAAGATCTATCACTGAGACTTTGATATTGAGAGGACATGCATTTACTATAAGCCATGTTCCCTAATGTTCATTTGTGTGGGGTTTTTTGTTTGTTCTTTTCCTCTCCAAGCGCCTTTACCTATGGGGACTGCTGGCACTAGAGAAGAAAATAAAAAACAAGTCTTCTGCTAGTTAAGAGGAACAAAAATTAAGATCTTGGGTTCCATACTCATAAAAGCCTTTCAAATCTCTTCTGTCTGGTGTCCCCTTATGCTTGTGTAGACTGAAGCATGTTCATGCATTAGACAAGTAGTTATATGAAATTATGATTACATCATTTTTGAAAAGTTATGAAAAAATCTATCTGACTATTGGATCTAGTTATACTGGATCAATGCAGATCAGGGTTAAGACATGGATAAACACAGAGTACATATTAAATGCCTTGTATAGTTGGAGTATTCAAAGACCAATTGGAGTATCCTCTGTTGGTACAGTTACATTTTGGTTACTGCAACATGCATATTCCTAATTCTAAAAATATGTAGGTGTATGGCCTGATGGCTATCCTTTTAAAGTTAAAATCCAGATATATTTGAACAAGGAAGACATTGCTTTGTGCTCTGAGCAATCATCAGGTTGAAGCATGTTCTCAATTTTGTGTTTTCTTTAGTTCTTGGCAGCTCTCGTGGATACTTGGAACCCAGTTTAGTTACCACCACTCCTTTTTGGCATCATGGTGTATCTACTGAGGCTTCTCCGTGGGCTTCTACTCTTCTATGCTCTTAGGAAATACCAATCTCTTCATGAGCGTAAGGAGTTTGAGGAGGCTTGTTTTGATGTTTCTGTCTCTTGGTGGTGAGGCCAAGAACATGACAGTATAAGTTCTTGTCAGTCAAGTGCAGGGTGTGCAGCTAGTGTGGAGGGAATGACAGGTACCACTAGGTGTTGCAGTTAGGCTTCACACCTTTATTTTTACCAAAGTTCTTAAGCATCACTTTTGAGCAAAGTACTGACAGCTCTTTTATTTAGGCTTATAAAGCTTTGCAACTATTGGTATTTCAAACAAACCAGCAATTTGGACATCTACCTAAGCTATGCTCAAGTGAAATGCTTGTTTTCTTTCCTCTGTGCTTCACTTTTGCTGCTGCAATTTATCCTTAGGGTGAAGATTGTCTTCTCCTGAGGTCTTCCACCACCATGTAAAGTGGACTATTACATCATGGTGACCCTGCTTTGCTATTCCTTATCTATGTAATCTTCCTGATGCTTTGCAGCTGTCTTTTATTAAAAAGTGTAAGAGAGTTGATAAATTTCTATTTGGAGAGTAATCGTATTCAGCAGAGGCAGGTAGGGGAGGGAGTTACCAGTTTTACAGATTTGGAAAGCCCCAGAATACCTTTAAACTTTCAATTCATACAGCACCATGCCTTAGATAACCTGACCAGAACCATTGCAGTTGTGAAGCGGAAACATCTGGCTGGAAACATTCAGTACCAGCCTCTTACATCTCCTCTCCGTTGAGTGCCATCACTGCTGGCTTATTGGCATTGTTTTCTCTCTGTCATTTTAAGTAGTAGCTGTAGTGGGTGGTTCATTTACTTTACTGCAATTTGTATAAATTTGTCCTTTAAAGATGAATGAATGTAGGTGGAAGTCCTGTGCAATATGTGCCCACATCTTAGGGGTATTGCTTGCCTAATGTGAACTTCATGAAATGCTCTCCTACCAGGCAGTGATGTCAAGATCAGCAGTTGTTATGCTGCTGTTTGTGTGTGGTGGCTGGCAGTTGGAATTCCATCAATACTGATGATATGAGTGCATTACTTAGGAACTGAGAACCCCTTTCCTCCACCTCCGAACTTAGCAGAGCTGATTGTTTTACCCTTTTGTTGTCAGTATATGCTAACAAAGACTGATGGTGACTTGCAGATTTCCCAAGGAAGACGTAACTCCTGTGTATACTCATGCGTTCCTTTTAAAAGAGCTTAAGAGACAATCTGTATCTTGGTTCTCACCTGTATCAGTAGTTGACAACAGCAGTGTTTCTCATGTCCCAAGAATTCCTGAGGGAGAGAAACATTTGAAAACTTTGGTGGCTTGAATTCCTAGAGCTTGTTTTCAAAAGTGATGTTAAGCCAAAGCCTTGGCACTGTGTCAGGAGGAAGTAGCTCCACTATAACATTGCTGACAAAGCTGTGTTGCTTCCCAGGCCCAGGTTAGGATCTGTGTGAGGCTGCGCTGTGTCTTGACACATTAGGACCCAGCTTTGGTAGGTTGGTAGAACACTGTTCCTGTGGAGCATGGAAATGCCGGCAGAGGAATGGCGAGGCACTGGCACCAGTGGTGCATTTGGCACTGATAGGACCTTTTGCTGACAGCATGCTGCAATTCTTTTATGAATCAATTTGATACCAAAAATAGCTACTGACTTCTTCAGAGACCAACTCTATCATGGTGTGGGGGTACTGTGGTTGCGAAGCACTCCCAATAAAGAGCAGGATATAGCTCCATAGAGGAAAGTCAGACTAAGCTAGTAGAAATGAGTCTAGGAAAGAAATGAGCACTTCCAATAAAAATATAATTTGGCTGGCAGAGCTGCTTCTCCTTTAGGATTTCCTGGTGCCTGCAGTTGGAGCTGCAATGTGATTGTATCCCTTGCTGATTTAGCTCAGTGGCAATGTGTGCTTGGCCTAAGTCACATGGATGACTCTTCAAACATTTGATCAAGGATCTTTAAAAGAAATAGAAAGTAAGTAAATGACAAGAAGGTGAGAAAGGCTCATGCTCTAACTTAAAATAGTGGTACAAGCCCGATTTGTTGTCATAGAACCTCCATTGCAAAGGAAGTGAACTCAGGACTGGCTCTAGTCAGCAGGCAAAGCTGGCCATTGCCCAGCAGCCTCCTGAGGGCGGTCAGGCTGCTCCTTGTGTATCAGAGTCCTGGGAAGCCATAGGAGTTCTGGTTGTTGCTGAGAAGAGGATCAAGCATGTTGGGGGAGCAACTATGAAGTGAGAGAGCAACTGCTTGTGGCAGTATCAGTTGCTCCCTTTCTTCTGCTCCTGTCCTACCTGACAGAACAACTTGACATTAAAGTTCTGTCCCAGTTTTGGGCTCAGCGTGGCCCCAAGAACATTCCTGTGTAGTAGATAAATTCAGTTTTTCTCACACTGCTAAGAAGCTCTGAGCCAACTTGTAGTAAGTATACCTTCTGGCTGCATTGCAAATGCAGGAACTGAATGGTGAATGGAAGTTCTTCCTCACTGTTGTTCTTGATGTGCCTATCTTTGGACTAGCAGCAGAAAGCAGCTTCTCTTGTAGGAACATTTTTATGCTGCAGGAAAAGCCGTTATGGCCATCTGTTGAGGAAAATGAGCAGTTTGCAATATGTTACATCTGTAAACGGATAAACTCTTCCAAGCATTACATGTGTTTATATACATACTTCGATGTAATTGAGTATAACTGAAGAACACAACTTGCTGCTTCATTTCCCTGTAGCTGGTAGCCAGTGTGCTTTTGCAAGGTGGATAGTGGCTAATTGTCATTCCAGATGTATTTTATGTATGTGTAGATGATAATGTAAGGATTAACATAGTAGACTCTTAATCTGTCTTGTTGTTCAGAATTGGCTAATTATTTAAACAATTATTTTGTGCTCAAATATGTTCTGAAGGCACTCAGCTGGGTTTATTTGATAGCAGAATTGTGACTGCTGCACCTTGGAGTGCTAGGATTATTTGATTTTGTTCCAGGCTTATCTTTCTCCAAAGTATAGCGGAATATCAATTCAACTTCAATTATTTAAGGTTCTCGGATAAGTAACTATATTGCAAGACTTCAGAGTTCTTCAGACAAGCACTGTTTTATTTTCCTTCTAATACCTAATTGGGAGAACAAATTTTTAAAAAGCACCAAACACATATCCTCAGAGTAAATAAACTTTTTTCCCCCATGTTTCAATTGATATATTGCTTAGTACAAGCAGCAAAATAAAATGGCAAAGCTAAGTATATTGTAATGGCTTTTAGTGATAAGCAGTCAAATACGTATCACATGCTAGTGACTTTGAAGTTGTTGATTAGGGAGAGATTCAGTTACGTTTTTGTAATTTACTATGCTTACATATCACATTCACAAACCACCTATGCGGTTTGCATATAATAGGTTATTTTTTTTGTGAAACTCCTCAGTATGGTGTTTGAAGTGGATTCAATGGTCCTGAGTATTTTCTGTGTATCAGTGCCTAGTCCCTGTGCTTATAGCTACTCATGCTTCAGATATCATCTCAACAGTAATACAGCAGACTTCCAAGACCCAATAACCAAACCAGTAGGCAAATCATTTACGTATTTGGCAGCCTGAATTTTACTGGGGCTTCATGTTATTCAGTCCTGCTCATAAATCCTCAGCTCATGGAGTCATGTTATAGGACAGTTTGAACTTTGCTGGCATTTCTTTCCTTTGCTTTTTAAATACATTTTTAACATTTATAGTTGTGAGAAAGGGCTGTAGAATATCAGTTCTAATGGCTTTGCAAATGGAAGTGAAATCAAGAAAGAATCTACTTTCTTTAATGTTTTCTGAGATAAAATATGCCAGTTTCATGATTTGGAAAAGGAACACTGGGACTGTATAATGTTTTTGTTTGGCAGTATTGAGTTGTAAGTGAAGGATTTGGACAGGCATATTTAAGGAAACAAGACTGTGGACAAGAGGACAACTGTGGGGCTAGCTGTTACAGCGGGTCAGTATATAGATGAGTCAGTCTGTTTTCTCTCTGGCTTCTACACTATTCCCAATAAAATACACTCTGTTGTCCTATTAAGACACCACGAAAAGCCTTTAAGCTAGCCTTGCAATGGGGGAGGCAGACTCCTTGTGACTGGTGCAAATCCAGTGAATGTAAATAAAGCAGACTTTGGTTAATTTTGTGAAAAATCTCTGCCACTTGTCCACTAAAAAGCATCGCTGTCTGCATCTGTCCCCAGGGAAGTTATTTTGATCTTTTATCTATTCAGTCTCCCGTCTTTTGTATTAATGACTTCTAGTTTTGTCTTCTCCTGCATATTACAATATTGTAAGCGGGAAGACAGTGGGAACTTGGAGAAGAAAGAGGTGACTGATGGCATTAACTACATACTAAAGGAACAAGGGAGAATCTTAGATTTGCTCTTCTAATAGAGGGTAATAGGATATATGCGTATTTTAGCTGCTGACTCTTACACGTGCTTTGCATTGCATCAAGTTAGTCTGACTTCAGTGGGGACTACTCAGAACATCCAGAACTGAGTACATTCAAGCATCTCCCAGTGCTCCAGTTATCGTGGGTTTTTTTCCTCCCTTAACTGAAATGGGGTTATTTGTATAGGTGCAGCACACTTTTGTACAGTGTTCTGTCATACATTAGATGTCTCAATTTCTTTCCAGTGACTTTCCCTTCTCCCCTTATAATTGAACCAGCTGGTTCTATGATAATGAGTCCTTTTGAACTGTCAGTGTGTGTATATTTCCATTTACACTGCTGGCACTTTGTTCTGAACCTTCTCCCCTTCTGTCCACATAAATTACGTACACTATCAGATCTGCCTCATTGTTCACAATAACACTGCTGTGGATTCTTCAGATCCTCCTTGCTTACTGAATTTATTGCTCATTTTGCAAAGGGCTCTTTCAAACTTTGGTAGGTGTGACTTTAAATAATCCTTGTTAATTATTGTATGAGTCAGAGAATGAAAGGGAAGGAGGAAAAATCATATTTTTAATTGCACAAACTATCCTGTGGAGTGGTCTAGCTAAGCTATTGACTTCTCGTTATACAGTAATTTATATTAAAATTAATTTTGACAGCTGGCATTTTGTCTGTATTAGCTGTGATCATTTAAACTTCTGCAGCAATTTCTAGTGTAGTCAATGTTGATCGGAATAATTTTTTAATACTGATAGAACGAGAGTCTTGTGCAGTGATTAGAGATACAGCTGATAATCATGAGTCTGTGAGTGTGGTCAAAGGTAAGTAGTTAAATGACCACATTTTAAGATAGTACTGATTGTTCATGAGAAGTAAGTTTCCAGAGATGCACAGAGAAAGGCCAAGAGGCAATGGTCACAGCTGCAACAAGGACTAGACATAAGGAAAAAAATAGTTCATAGTGAGGTTGGTCAAACAGTGTAACAGGGGTTCCAGAAAACCCTATGCTATGAAGATGCTACAGTGAAAAACATGTTGCTTTACAGAGGAAATGGAGGACAATGAACGTCAGTTTCTGTGGCTGATCACTGGTTCCCAATCCCTGATACATTTGCAATAAAGATAGGTCTGCTTTCTCTTCTATCACTCTGTCCTCTTGCTTGCCTGTCTTCAGTCCTGGGCCAGCCAGGTGTCTTAGCAAGTTCCTGATTAAGCATGTAGAATATTAATGTAATCAACTTGCTGAATCAGGACCTCCTGATGAATTCCCATCTTTCCTCATTTGCACAAAGTTTATTTGCCAACCACAGAGCTGAATGAGAAGGAATGGGTTTGCTTTTCACAACCAAGGAAGCCTTGATGCCAACAACTAACAGAGTAATTCAATGAGGCTGGGAATTCCCAATCACATAAAGTTTCTTAAAGAAAAATGTTCACTGATCTCAATTAATATCATTCCCTGAAGGGGTCCATGGCCTGCATTCTGCTGGAGTTGAACAGGTTACTAAACAGAGCAACCTTTTAAAACTTTTCTACCTGAACACCCAACATAATTTCATCCTTTTCTGTAAATCTTGCTCTTACTGTATTTTGTGCAACTTGGTCTCGCATCATAATGGGAGATAGGATGGAAGCACATAAAATCTTCAAGGCCTGAGAAATGCACATTTGAAGCCAATTAATAAGTTTAGTGGTGTTTGGGTCAGGCCCTAAGAGGACGTTTTGAAGCACTTGAACCCTCTGCGCCTGATGATTATTTTCCATTACTGTATTGCCAAATGATAAAATACACTGGGAGAAGACAGGATTGCTTGGGGCATTATATTACTCAGCTGCTCACTTTATTGAAATCAGTGGGTTATTTTCTCACTGACTTCTGTGGATCTCAGATCAGACCCTATAAAAAGTTTAGTATACTTTCAAAATGGCATTTGATTTAATCAGATTCTCCTTGACACTTAAAGCTAGTGATTTCACCTAAAAATGAACATGACTACTTAGATTTTGATTTTGCCAGAGTTGTAACATAAATTGAGAATCTAGAACAGACCTAGAGGAAATAACTTTTCTAGTGCTACAAGGATTGCATTTCTTAATAATGTAGAAAAATTTCTCTCTCTTTCAAACTGTGGAGCACTAACTGTTTTCCAGCAGAAGCTGGTAGTCTGAGTTTTATGAATTTTAAGCTGCTAACTGTAGACTTGGTTTTCATATTTACTTTTATTAGACTGTAAGCCCTGGAAGATCCACAAACTGTAGGTTCAAAGGTTTCAGTATAGAGAGTTCAGCTTCTTCTGTGTTTTGAATGCTAAATGTCTCTCCTGTATATAACTTACAAGTATAAATAAGTAGGGAGCAGCCAGTGCTACAACATCCAGTGCTTTTAGGTCTTGCCCTCTTTTGGTAGGCACTTATTCACAGCTCTTATTTCATCGAACTCTACCATTAGTATTTCCCACTGCATGCACATACTGTAAACATCATTTACCTTTCCAGGAGCAGAGTCTTGCTGTTTACTTTTGCAGAAGCAGACAGATGCTATTGGCTCGTTTGCATTTCACAACCAGGGTGCCAGTAAAACAAATGATTCAGACACAGCCCTCAACATATGGTGACAGGGAAACCTGCAACCCCCAAATCCATTTGTGTGTACTTTGGTCTGGAGTACAGGTTTCTAAATAAACAAGCCCTGTTTCCAAATGCAGTGCACACCAGTTACTGCTTTTAATCTCAGCATCTTTCTCATTCCCTACTCATTTATTACCTGAACTGAAGGTGAGGCTGAGTGTGCGTGTTTCCCTGATTCTTCGCAAAGTGCTGTAAAGAGGAAGTCATAAAATCATAGAATGGTTTGGGTTGGAAGGGACCTTAAAGATCATCTAGTTCCAACCCCCCTGCCATTGGCAGGGACACCTTCCACTAGACCAGGTTGCTCAAAGCCCCATCCAACCTGCCTGTGAACACCTCCAGGGATGGGGCATCCACAGCTTCTCTGGGCAACCTGTCCCAGTGCCTCACCACGCTCATAGTGAAGAATTTCTTCCTTATATCTAATCTAAATCTACCCTCTTTCAGTTTAAAGCCATTACCCCTTGTCCTATCACCACATGCCCTTGTAAAAAGTCCCTCTCCAGCTTTCTTGTAGGCCCCCTTCAGGTACTGGAAGGCTGCTGTAAGGTCCCCCTGGAGCCTTCTCTTCTCCAGGCTGAACAACCCCCCCTCTCTCAGCCTGTCTTCATAGGAGCAGTGCTCCAGCCCTCTGATCATCTTCGTGGCCCTCCTCTGGACTTACTCCAACAGGTCCATGTCCTTCTTGTGCTGAGGGCTCCAGAGCTGAACGCAGTACTCCAGGTGGGGTCTCACGAGAGCGGAGTAGAGGGCGAGAATCACCTCCCTTGACCTGCTCGTCATGCTTCTTTTGATGCAGCCCAGGATATGATTGGCTTTCTGGGCAGCAAGTGCACATTGCTGGGTCATGTTGAGCTTCTCATCAACCAACACCCACAAGTCCTTCTCCTCAGGGCTGCTCTCAATCCATTCTCTGCCCACCCTGTATTTGTGCTTGGGGTTGCCCTGACCCATGTGCAGGACCTTGCACTTGGCCTTGTTGAACCTCATGAGGTTCGCATGGGCCCACCTCTCAAGCCTGTTAAGGTCCCTCTGGATGGCATCCCTTCCCTCCAGTGTGTTGACCACACCACACAGCTTGGAGTTGTCAGCAAAGTTGCTGAGGGTGCACTCGATCCCACTGTCCATGTTGCTGACAAAGGTGTTAAACAGCGCCAGTCCCAAAATCTCTTCGTACTTCACCCAGACAACTTGCTGCAGAAAAGCTTTTGGAGATTTTGTGTGTGTGTGTGTGTGTAGGAGAGCAAAATGACAGAGTGGGCAGAGGAGAAAACTTTAAATCTGAATTCCGATAACATCTTAGATTTATTTCATGCTGTATCTAAGGAGCCTGGTTATATTTTGTGATGAGGTTCTCTAAAGCCCTGTGTAGATCACCATTTTGTAACAATGTGGATCTGATTGTGTGAGCTGAAATCAAGGCTTTTAGATCTCTGAGAGGCATGTACTGTTTGTATTTCATATCACAGAGATCCTTACTTTAGTAGGCACTAGATGAATAAACGTTTTTAAGCCATTCCGTCCCTCGGAGCGGAGGAAGACGTAGCTGGGAAATGTGTAATACTGGTTTTCAGTGTAATCCAGTTATCTAGCCAGGCACAAACTTCTGGACTTGTGTGCTGTTGATTTTAATGAAATATCCATGCATAGGAGCCTTTATAGCACTAGTTACCAGAAATGCTGGGCTCATTTCTGTCTTTTGATTTTCTGTATGGTTTTGGAGCCAAGGGGCCCAAATCATAGATCAGTATTGAACTGTGCTAAGCACAGGAAAAACAACAGATCACAGAGGCAATCTGTACCCTAAAAGGTTTCCAATTTGATTGTGTTCTGCTTACTTACAAAGTAGTAGAGGTTGGAAAGGATCTCTGCAGATCATCTATTCTAAACCCCTGCTCAAAGCAGGTTGCTCAGGGCCACGTCCAGACAAGTTTTGGGTATCTCCAAGGACGGAAGACTCCACAAGGTCTCTTGAGCAGCTTGTTCCAGTGTTCAGCCAACCTTATGGTAAAAAGTTTCCTTTTCTTTAATCAGAATTTTCTGTATTTCAGTTTGTGCCGATTGCCTCTTGTGCTATCACTGGGCTCTGCTGAGAAGAATTTGGCTTCGTGTGTCCGTCCGTCCGTCCCCCCCCCCCGGAATTTACACGCATCAGTAAGATCCCTCTAAGCCATGAATCCCTTAAAAATCACAGAGCACATTATTTTCTACTAAATGAGCTCTAAGTATGCTAGATGTAGAATATTTTTGGGAGGGTGGAACTGTCTTCCAAGGTCCTCACTTTTTCTTTGTATGCCATAGGGTACATGGAGCTATGAAGGCTTTTCACGCTTTTTTATTGTTGTTGTTAACATAGTACGTGTTTTGATTTCGGCACAGTGTACTTCACGTTTTTTTCCAGTTGGTACTGCCTTCTTCCTTGCTGTTTCACCGTTGAGAGGTGAAACCATAAGGCCTGGTCTTGCCTCCTTGATCTGTGCAGTCTAGCACTGGCTAATGAGTTTGTGTGGGAAGTGTGTAATAATACACTGTTTTCCTCTTTTCCAGAGGAAATGAAAGAGAATGTATGCGGCAATGAACTGGAAACTTCAGTAGTATGTGACTTATCATTTAGTACGCTTACTTTCATATCAGTGCTATTGCTTTCCTCTCACAGATAGAGCTCTTAATCAGTGACTATTAAAGCCATGTGGACATTGAAGGAATAATGAGGTTCTAATGAAGTGAAAAAGGAAGAGTTTGTAGCAAAGAAAAATGAACAATTTATTCCTCCATCAATAATGTACGTAGTTAATTGACAAAAAACTTCTTACGCAATCTAACTTGTCTATGTTTACGTAAAATAATACTTTTTTTAGTCACTTTCAGTAGGCTCAAAATCTATTTTCCAGGCCCCCAGCTTCCTGGTAACATGACATCAGTACAGCAGCCCAAGCTGGTGATTATATTAAAAGAAGAATATAATGGGACAAAAGAATAAGACTGTGGCTTGATCTTTTCTGTTGATAAATTTAGAACTTGTAAAAGCTGAAGTAATAGTTGTAGTGATAAAAAGAAATATAATTTTATACTTACCCGCTGTTCTAAAAAACCAGTGTATAATTATTGTGGGAGGAAGAAAAATACATCTCTCCCCCTCACTCTGCTACTTTTTCCCCTTCTATTTAGTGTTGAAATCATCCGGTTTAATTAAATCACCAACCTATTTCTACACAAAGGATGACATTTCATTAATGATGTAAGATGTGCATGAGACAGAATTAACCCAATTTTCAAATGGATTTCAATTTGGAAAGGGCAACATGTAAAAATGTCTTGTAAATGTGTAGGATGAGCTTGTTGAGCAGCTCTCTGAAGGAGATGGGATTATAAAATGATGAATAATTAGACAACAGTCCCTCCCCCCACCTCAGTTTCTAACAGTCTTTTTGTAATCCCAGTGGATGGAAGCTTAGGTACCTGACGTCATGTATCAGGGATATATTAGAAATAGAATGAAAAAACAGACTTGTGACAATTGCTAGCAAAATACATATAAATACATATAATTTTCTCTGTAATTTTTAGCTAAATAGTAGCCTTCAGTGGCTTTGTCAAAGTTACCACCACGTTAATCTGTTCTCTTTTTGGGAAAAAAGCAACAAAAAGAAGAAAACCAGTCTCCCAAACATTGTTTTGAATCATCACTTTTGGTAGCACTTTTTCCAGACACTTATCATCATGCTTAGTTGAGGTGTCAGGTCCCTGTTGCATGTGAATCATCGCTTCTCAAATTATGATTATCGGAGTAGTTCCAATTAGGCTAGAGCCCAGTTCTCCCTGCTTGCCGTTGCTTTCAAGCTAGGACTGTGATCTTGCTATTGCTGACGTGAATTGACCCAGCACAAAATGTTGTTCTTCACCCTGTAAAAGATTTTGAGAGGTGCTGGTCTATTTGTAGCGTCAGAATTCTTAGCTAAAAATGTGGAGAAGCTAAACTAGTGTATAGGAATACACTGTGTAGAAGATGAGTATGCTCTTTGGGCTTTATAACATAGCCTAATATCATTACTGTTCCATATTTTATTTAGTTTTGCTTTTTTTCCTGGTCATGTTTCTTTCCTAGCGGTAAATCCAAGGGAATATAGTTTAGGTGACAGCATTTACAGGTAACTGGGAAGGGCTGTTTTGATCTTAGGATGTCAGGCACTATGGTCATGGTGTGGCTCACATTTCAAGAAGCCTGTTTTACCTTAAGGAAATAGGCCTGCAGAGCCTGAGCTAGAGAGGGTGGTTAGAGTCCATCCACACCTGCTTCACTTACAAACATATCAAACCCAGCAGTCTGGGGTTTTCACAGCAGTCCGGTGGTTATATAGTAAGTTGCTGTATAGATTTGAATAGATTTGAAGAATTGTAAATTGTTAACGAGCTTTTCTGTCATCTGCAAGGAGAGTAGATCTTTTGCCTCATCATTTAGACTTACATTCCTGAAGTTTATCTGTAGGTATTAGAGGTCCACACCGCATTGCCAAATCTTTGTACTCTGAATTTAGAAACACCTTTCTAATTTTGCCTTTATAATTCATAGGGAAACTGGATATTCTGAAGGTGTGGTTTTGTTGTTTTTGTTTTCATTTTTGACTTCTCAGGGCTGGGGAAAGAAAACTTCACTTTCCTTTCCAAATCTCCAAAATTTAACTTTTATCACAACAGTTCTCAAAAATCATTAATCTCTGAGAACGGGCTGTTGTGGAAGAGACAGTGAAGAGGTTTGAAACAGATCACAAAAAATCTGTTTATAATCTGGTAAGGTAAATCTGCTCTCTAAAAGTGTGAAATTAATTTTTTGCAGCTCTTGTGTATGGGGTAAGGGGGGATGAAGGCACTAATCCTTGTATTAGGAGACAGATCTTAGGGGTCAGAGTGTAAAGCTCAGAACAACTGAGCAAATGAAAATGTTCCCATATTCTTTATTGAGGCAAAAATCATATAGTGATTTTTGCTAAGCTCTGCGTTAAAAATTTTTTTTGTTGCTTCTGTTGAGAGCAAAGGCTTGAGTTGCAAGATTGGTGGTGTTTGTAATGAAGTAAGGGCCAGAGGTTCCCACTATTCTAGCCATCTGTGTTCATGTAACTGTTATTCCTGACCCAAAAGAGCAGACACTGTGTAACAACAAGATTTGCCAGCATAAATATCCTGCCCTTGTGCTTAGACCATCAATCTTGACTACTTAGGAATGAGGGGAGGTAATCTTCTGCACTAAATGTGGAAATAGAGAGTGAAATGTATTTTGGAATTTCAAGTTGATATGAAAGGGGCCTTCTACAGCGTTTGCAAAAAAAGTTTGTGTAAGATGAAGTGCATGCTTTTTAGATGGAGTACGGAGAAATAAAAGCAGATTTAGATGGAGTATGGAGAAATACAAGTGCTGAACAAATTTAATTTATCCTTGTTACTGGAATAACGTATGACCAGGAGAAATTCGGAATTACTATCCTATCTGTCCTTTGGCCTGGGGAAATGTGGCTCTGTAAGCAGGAACAGAGCTAGAAGTTGAGGTCACAGTTCACCCCCAGCATTCAGATGTATGGTGGAAAGTTTTTCACTCTGAAGTTGACTTATTTCTAAGCATGCAAGATGATGTATTTCTTCCATAGGTATTCCTTTGATTTTATTTTTTCCCTTCTTGATCTGGATCTTGTTCACAGTTATAGGGTCCCATTGGCTAGCAGAACATTGCGTTGGCTTCCACATGGAAGGAAGGACTGTACTGTGCATGCACTGTTCTTAATGGACCTTTTCTCTCTTTCAGAAAAAGGAATGAAGAAAATGAGCAACATCTATGAATCAGCAGCCAATACCCTGGGAATTTTTAACAGCCCATGCCTGACTAAAGTGGAGCTGCGAGTTGCATGCAAAGGCATATCAGATAGGGATGCCCTCTCAAAACCAGATCCTTGTGTCATCCTTAAAATGCAGTCGCATGGCCAGTGGTTTGAGGTGAGTGTTTAATAAAATAAAAATGATTCTTCTGATACTTTAGGACGGCATAGAGAAACTGAGGCAAAATAGCAAGAACAATAAAGAGAAGAAGCAATTTGAAGGCTGTGGCATAATCCTGTAAGAGTGAAGGGAGATGTTCCATTAACACACTTTGAATCAGACTCTTAATGATACTTTGAACTTCTCTTTGGAGTCTAGATTAAAAATGAAGATGATTAAAGAATGAAGCATCATAAAACTTTTCCCTTTAGGCCCTCTTGTTTTATGAAAGCTATATAAAAGCTATATCATTATCTCTGCTAAAGCTTTTTATAAAAGCTATAGCAGAGATAATGATAGTGACCATCATGCTTTCCAATCTAAAGAAGAAAAATGCTGTGGAAGAGAGGAGTATTTATTACTAGTTGGCAAGGAATTTGGTGACAGAGTAGTTAGATTTTCAAATTTTGAGCGTTACAGTTGTATTCATAGTTGAAGTTAGTAACTTAAACTAATGCATTTGCCTTATCAGTTTGCATTGTAGTATTGCAGATTGCATGTTGATTAAAATCCTACTTCGGGTTATTTTACCTAATCTTAGAAACCATTTGGTTGATAAATGGAAGCAGGATGTCTGAGACATGCAAATTGTAAATAAAGAACATTAGAATGGAATGTAATATTTAAAATGAATCTTGGTAGTTATTTTACTTAAAAGTTACACTTGAGTGTTTGTGGTTAATCAAGCTAAAAGGTGTGAGCTTTAATGGAAAGTATGCATGAGAAAATTAGGAATGTATTAAATCCAGTTCTTATTTTGAGTGAGTATTCATCCCTCTCTTTTCAACAGTTTCAGCATTCAGAATAAGATTGTTATCTATCAAAAGATAAAAATAATAATAGCTGTGAGCATATGCAGAAAGCAAAATCCTAAATTGATGAGTTTTTTCATTTAGCATTTTCAGCCAATTGTTTCAGACTTTGGGGGTTTTCTTTCAGTTATTCCAATTTTGTGGTTTTGACCTATGGACCTCTGAAATCTTTCCAGTGCAGGGTCAGCACCAGCATAGCAAACTTAAGGTTTTTTGGTGGTAGCCTTCCTCTTTTCTTAGTTTGCTGCTGTGGAACCATTGGATAGGTCCCTGGTAGAAAACCACACTATAAGTAGAAATAAAACTCTCATGATTGTTCTAGTGCTACAAAATCAGTGTCTTCATGTAATTGAAATTTAAGGTGATAAAATAGTTAGCCAAAAGGGTAATTCTAGCTAACCATGTAGAAAGGCGCATTTCACTGTACTGTATGTAATCACTCAAACAGTAGAAATTAATCAAGCAATGGATTAAAGGTCAAAATAAGTGAAAGGCCCCTGTTTGGAAAGAACAGACTGAAATCTTTTGGGCCTTTCAGTTCTCTGAATAACTTTTGAGTGCATTTCACACAGTTTGTCTGTGGCCAGTTATGAGCAGGGTAAGTAGCTTTGAATTATATATTCTTATGTTGTAATGGATATTCCCTTTATTTGATGTGGTTTTTAATTTGGAAAGTGATTGTCTGAATAGAGTAATTCTTGCAGAACAGATCTGCTCACTGATATGATTCTCATCTTATGTCAGTTGTTCCTACTGTCTAATGGAAGTCCAGGGTACTCATTTTAGTATGAACAAAAAGTTTTTATTAGTTCATGTTCCTATCAGGGCTACAGAGCTAATGCAGCTCTGACATGCTGAGCCTTTTCCTATTCTGGCCCACACATTCTCAGCAGAATTTTTAATTAAGTTCCAATCGCTGAGTTAAATCAAGCAGAGTCACTCAGGTATAGCTGAAGACATAATTGGCTGGAAGAATCTTCTGTTGATGACAATCAATGATCCAGCAAGACCTGAGACAGCAGACAGACTAATAATTTTTTAAAAATCTAGTTACCAGTGAAGTGAGTATATTCAACATAGAAATCACTAAATGATAACTCAAAGAGGAGTGGAACGTAAGAGTTTTGCATCTATGGATTTAGTGACTTCCCAAACTTGTCTTGAATTTCCAGATACCTTAAACCCCCTGGAGGCTGGATGTCTCCAAACAGACTGTAGCAAAATTCAGTATTACTGAAACATGCATACTGATCACATATTCTGGTTGTGTGGAGGATTTATGAACCAGGAGCAGCTGGGTTGAAGGTGCCTGAAATACAGGTTGTGGTCTGTATATGGTTGTGCAAATAAGTGCTTTTAAAATGTATGGAAGGTACCGAGGACTGACTGCACATCCCCTACTGGGCCAGATGCAAATTAAGCTGGTGGGCTTAAGTTGATGGGATTGCATTGTGCATGCTATTAGAGATGCTAGGATGTGATGGATTCACTCTACAGATGCAGACAATCCCTGAAAGTGAGAAATCTGTGCATATTTGTCTCTGGGAAAGTTTTGATAAAACATATCAGCCTGAGGAGAATTTTTTTTTTTCAGTTCTGCAGTACTGTGTTTGCATATGTGTGTGTTTGTGTAAGTTATGCCACCCGCACATATAAAAATAAAATGAAAATATCCATGCTGTTGTAGAGTGGGTAGGTGCTGTTTCCAGAGATTGGAAATGGCATATATGTGTGTTTTTTTAATTTTTTTTTTAAAATGTGATTGCTTTTCTGGTTTGGTTTTTTGATTTTTTTGGGGTTTTTGTTTTTTGTTTTTTTTGTGGTTTTGGTTTTTTTTTTTTCCAGTCACAGAATGGCTGAGGTTGGAAGGGACTTCTAGAGGTCATCTGGTCAACCCTGCTGCTCAAGCAGGGACACCTAGAGCCAGTTGCCCAGGACTGTGTCAGATGGATTTTGAAGATATATAAGGAGGAGGACTCCACAACCTCCCTGGGCAACCTGTGCCAGTGCTTTGTCACCCTCACAGTAACAAAGTGTTTCCTGATGTTCAGAGGGAACCTCTTATGTTTCAGCTGGTGCCCATTGCCTATGATCCTGGCACTGGCCACCACTGAAAAGAAGCCTGGCTCTGTCATTTTTGCACCCTCCCTTCAGGTGGTGGGTGCAAAATGCATTGGGTGGTTTATATACTTTGATAAGATCTCCCCTGAGCGCTCCAGGTGTGGCCTCACCCATCCTAAGTAGAGAAGAAGGATCACCTCCCTTGATCTGGCAATACTTTGTCTAATGCAGCCAAGGATACCATGTGCCTTTGCCACAAGGGCACATTGCTGGCTCATGTTCCACTTGGTGTTCACTGGGACCCCCAGGTTCTTTTCTGCAAAGCTGCTTTCCAGCTGGTTGTGACCCTCAGCATGTACTGGTGCATAGGGTTATTCCCCTGCAAGGGTAGGGCTCTGCACTTCCCTCTGTTGAACTTCATGAGGTTCCTGTTGGCTCATTCCTCCAGCCTGTCAAGGTCTCTCCGGATGGCTGCATGACCCTCTGGTGTATCAGCTGCTCCTCCCAGTTTGGTGTCATCTGCAAACTTGCTGAGGGTACACTGCCCCATCATCCAGATCATTAATGAAGATGTTAAAACAGGACTGGATCCAGTATCGATCCCTGTGGTACACTGCTAGTTTCTGGCCTTCGACTAGACTTTGCATTGCTGATGACCAGCCTCTGGGCCCGGCCATTCAGCCAGTTTTCAATCCACCTCACTGTCTCCTCATCCATCCCGTACATCAACAGCTCCTCTTATGGGAGACAGTATCAAAGGCCTTGCTGAAAGTCCAAGTAGACAATATCAGTTGCTGTCCCCTCATCTACCAGGCCAGTCACTTCATTATAGAAGTTTGTCAAGTTGGTCAAGCATGACTTCCCCTTGGTGGAGCCATGTTGACTACTCCTGATTTTTCTCATCCTTAATGTGCCTGCAAATGGTTTCCAGGATTAACTGCTTCATCACTTTCCCAGGAATCAAGGTGAGGCTGACCAGCCTGTAGTTCCCTGGGTCATTTGAGGGTGGCCACATTCCTCCTCAGATCTGAAACCATTAGGAACACAGGCAGGACATGGACAAGTACTCAAAGAAGTCTCAGTGTTGTCCACAATTCTGGCCCCGATATGCTTGCTGGTTTTTCTCTTCCTGTCTGGGTAGATGTTTCCCTATAAACAAACCTGCGCGTGCACATGCACAAATGTGCACACGTACTTCCCCCTGACATTTCTCTCTGTGTGTATGTTGATGCTGTCTGAAAAGCACTATCTCCACCAATCTAGAACTAAAATGATATATTGTGTCTCCCAGGAAAATCAGCAGTTTACTCTTTCTCTCACATGAAGTTTGTATTTTTAGCCTGAGATGACAGGGTGTGATATAGCAGAATTTAAGATTATGATATCCATGTGGACTAAAAGACAATTTGCTGATCCGGGGCTGAATTTATATCTTCTGGCCTTAGTTTTAGGCAGGTACGCTTGCAGGGGGGCCAAATGTTTTAATTCTTAAACTGTTTGTTTAAGGTAGTAATTTGATGGCTTTTTTTCCTGTGTTGATTTGAATGTGTTCAAGGAGTTTAATTACTGGACTAAGCTTCAGATGGTTAATGGTTGAGTGAGGTATTGGAATCAGACAAAGGTACATGATGATAAAGTCCTTTGCTCCAATGATTATTTTACCCACCTGCAGTGTGAATGTCTTTGTGTAATAAATGTTAATTGCGTATAGCACTGCAGTCTTCAGCTGAGGTGTGTGCTAGCACTGAAATTCTCATTAACTTCTTATTCCTAAGAAAGTAGCTGTTCACAGGTTGTGATCTGCATATGGCAAGTACACATGTTATTTTGAAAGTTGGGTAAGTTGCTGAGCTGTGTCTAGTCATACGAGACTTACATGAGATCAGGAGGTGTAATATAGCCTGATGTAGCCAGATTGAATGTGATGTCTGTAACTGTGAAAAGAGGAGCTTTGGAAGACAGTAGCCATGTTTGAAAACCAGGGAGGGCTTCCTGTAGCCGTACTCATAGCTTTCTGTGGTAGGACATAGAATATCTGCTACCTTCTGGATTTGAACAGCGAGACAGAGTTTTGCTTTTTCCCCTAAGTTTTTATTAAACTTGAAGTAACTGCAGAGCAAGTAAAGCAGCACCCAAAGACAACATGCAGTTGCTAAAATTAATGTTGATGGAATTGAGTGACTTTTTTTGCTTGGATAGGTTTTTTAACTGAAATAGGTTTTTTCATTAAAATGTTGACTGAGATCACAAATTTGGTGAAACTCAGTGAGTCTTGACAAAACCGTGTTGGGCAAACCCGCAACTTTTCATTTCAGTGTTTTTAAAATAAAAGGCATTCCCTTGTCACTTAGCATGACACTTGATTTCAAGGATCAGCTTGGCATGATTAAAAAAAACAAAACTTGAGTTTTCTTTTTTTCTTTTGTTTTGAGCACTAACCCTGTGCATCCACATGGACCTTTGTGCAAACAGACAGTAGAGACCAATTAGCTTGGAAATGCATTGAACTAATTAACGTGTAGAATACCAGTGGAGCCTACTAAACAGACTACCTAGGAATCAAGCTACAGGAAGGACATGGTCTTGCTTTTCTTCTCTATTTGCTTTTCCCCTTAGTCCTGCTCTCTCTTTTGCTTTATTTCTGAATTAATTCCAGCATCCTTCTCCTTCCTCCTCCTCCGCCTCCTTTTCTGCCTCAGCTCCCAATTTCCATTCCAAGCACCTGCTCCCTCATTTTGCTCCTCTGCATGTTGGAGAAAGGGGGAGATTCCCTGCCCCTTCCTAGCATGGAGAAAGGATCTGAAGAGAAGACCTTGAGACAGACTTCAGCTACTTGTTTCCATAGATACCCAAAAGTCTCTCTCATGTTATCCATCTGTGGCTGTTACAGCCCACTGCAGAAGCCAACAAGCCATGAGATAGGGGAGTCTGTGGGTTGACATGTTCCATGACTCTACCAAAGTGTTCCAAAATAACTACAAAAGCACTGTGAAGAGAAAAAAAAAAACTAATCTATATATACATACATATATAAATAAACCCAAATAAATACACCTTTTTCAGTTCATGTAGATGAACTGAGTAATAGAGGAAGCATTTGGATGGAACTGAGAGTTTAACGATCAGAAACAAGAACTACCACCACCAGCAGCCACACAGAATCAGACTCAAGCGCTGTCTAACACCATCTTGCATCTGCTAGTTAGTGACAGTGAAGAAGTGTGATATCAGGGAAATATAAAAGTGTCTTTCCAGCTTGCTCTGACAGCCCTCAGCGATCTGCAGCTCAGGGAGTTCTTAAACAAGAGTTTTTGTCTTTTTAATTACAAAACATTGGTAGATTTAACTTCTATAATTTTGTTCAAATAATTTTAACGGTTTTTGTATTTAAAAAATAAACTTTAATGATATCCTGGGACCCAGAGTTCTGCAGCTTAAGTAGTTGTTGAATAAAGTAATATTCCTTCTAGTTTTTGAACTTGCCACATGCTGATTCATTTTAAGTCCCTTGTTCCTGTATTGGAGGAGACACTGTGAAAATCTCTATTCATTTTCTCACTGCCATTTGGGATTTTACTCTTATGATTTGTCTATGACTGTATAAGAAGGCAACTAATATGTCCTATATTTTGAAGATTAAGCATATCTATCCCATCAGGGAACATGGATTAGTTTGGATGGTTATTTGAACCCCATTTATTTCAGAACATTTTAGGGATGCAGCGCCAAAAGCTATTGCTGTATTCCCATAGATATTTTCAAGCAGTGATTTGGGATTTATTCTCTGCTTTAAAGAGCTGCAAGGCTTCACAATGGGCTGGTTTATTGGATGTTTGTTGGCTTTTTGGCTTTTTTTAAATATTAGTCAATGCTAGAGCAGATTCTAGATATTCTTTTTCTGATTTCACTCTAAGATTTCAACTTGGTGAACAGACATCCTGTACAAAATTAGTTGTAACTAATGAGGTAGCAGTAAGATGAACATACCATCTTATGAAGATTTTTCTCTGACAAAGAAAGGGAGTTACAAAGCTCCGATGAGATGTTTTGTATCAGATTGTGCACAATTTGGTGGCAGGGAGGTGCTTTCACTGAATAGATGTTATGAAATTAGCTCCTCTCATAGTGAAGAATCTTCTGATTAATTTGCTGATTTGGGGTTCCTGCTCTTCTGGATGTAGAATGGGGCTGATAATTGGAAATGCTACCTGCATTTTCTCTGGCCAACGCTTAGGACAAAGTCTTTAATGAAATACTAAGATTTATTGTAAATACCTTTGAATTCATGCAAATCTTGGTTGTTGAAAGCCAGTGGGGAAGAATTGAGTCTTGAACTGAAATAATTAAGACCTTCATCAGAAAAGAAAGGCAATGAGATTCTTTTCAAGTAAGCCACCATGTGGCCAAGGTACTACCATTCCTGACTTGAAGCTGGCAATCTAGTTGATGGGCCCCTACTGTCCATATTTCTCAGGTCTTTAGAGCACTTAGTCTTGTGCACAGATCTATGCCCTGCACATCTTGCAGGTGATGATCTGTTAGAGCAAGTGTTGATTACTGACTTTTGGACCTAAGAAGAAATGGGAGCAGTCCTGCTGCATTAATTTCCCAAGGAGTATTCCTAGAAGATGATGCTTAAGAGTTTTTCAGGTGTCATTAGACCCCTCTTGTTCTAACTCGTCAAACAGAAAGCTGTGATTTTATTTACATCACAGCAATGTGCCTGTGTATATGCCTTTATAGCCTATTGTATCCTCATAATTCAATATTGTACTTTTCTTTCTCCTTTTTCGTTAAGTGTATGTTGATGCTAATGAGTGCCTGTTTGCTCAAGACTATTTGGTAACCTCTGTTGCTGCCAAGATTTGCTTTTAGCTTCTGCTTTCTGCTGCTGCTAAATTTCCCTGAAGTCTTTCTGTATGGTGGGAATGACAAAGACAGCTCATCTTTTTCAAACACCACTGGAAGTCTGTGTGGTCAGGCTGCAGGCTAATTGAATATTTTATTTCAATCCATTCTCAGCCTGAATTCATCAAACTGGATAGTTTATTTTCCAAGCCTTAATATTTTGGAGGCATCCTCTGTTGCAAGGGTTTGCCTGTTGAAGAGCTCCGGTCATTAACTTTTTCAGGAAAAAGAAAAATTCTCCACATGGACATGGTCCTGTTCTACAACAACTGAAGCAGAGGAGAGCCTGGTGCTGACAGTAGATCACTAGCTGTCTTCTGAGAAAAACAGACTTGGTATCTTTCTTTGTAAATTCTTAGCCTTACACATGTATTTAAAAAGTACATGCTCTTTGAAAGACCATTTCATTATAATCAAGGCAGGAGGGAATCTCCTGTGAAGTTTTCCTCTATATCCTACAGAACATCTTTCATAATATTTTGTTCAGCTCCTAATGGAGTAAGTACATTTTTACAAACACATGCATAAACTCAAAACCTGGAACTGCATTTTGTATTACCCTCCTTTTTTAAAAAGAAAGACAACTCTCTTCCCCTCCCAAGACTTTTCCACTTCTTATGCAAGGTCGTAAGTATGAAAACTAAAGGCTGCAAATCTTTTGTGTTGGCAAATACTTGATTAGGAGCTGGTACTGGGAGTTTTTTCCTCCTGTGCCTAGTTCAGAAACATGAACATCAGTAGGTTTTGATGAGATTTTTCTTTTTACACCCCAGGTAGTAATAACTGACTATTTATTTTAAGTCCATTTTATAGTAACTCTTTTTTGCTTTTATCTCATTCACCACTGCTGCTTTCTCTTGAGCCTCTTCCTTGTATCAAGCATTTAAACATAGCCACAGTGCTTTTTTCCCTCTCTTTAAATCACTAGTCTTTAAACTTGAACTCATTTGAATCAGACATTGTCTCAACTGAAGGCAAATGCTGTCACTTTGCATCAATATATACGAGCTATCATAATGTTCCACTAGCTCAAACAGCAATTTCTGCCACTGTAGTGCAGTTTGTGAAACGTAATGCATGCGCAAAGGAGAGAGAGAGAAAACTTGCATTGTAGAAGTCTGTTTTTTTTGCTGAGAGTGGTCATGTTTGGGCTGGCTGCTTCCTCTCTACCAGAGCTGTGGGATCCTCTGCCACAGCAGCAGCAGGTGGCTGGCTTCTGGCTATATCTGTCCAACTAAATCTCTTCAGGTTCCCCGTCTTCATGTCATGGCAGAGTGAAGAGTTTTTTCTTATAGTTTACATAAATGAATAAAACTAAGTGTACTCCTGGGAAGTCAGGAGGGAGCACTTATATAGAGAGGTGGGGAAAGCTACATGGTCTCTCCATGATCCTGTGGCCTGGAGAATCCTCTACTGGGAAGATCTGCTGTTGGGACCAATTTCCAGGAGCCATCTGCCTCTGGGAGAGCCATGGAAATGAAAGAATCAAAAGACTTGTGAGACCACATAGTCATTTTTCCATGTTAGGAAATAGTTACCTGCTTAAAAATCAGTTTAATACTGTACTAACTTAGATGAAAATCTGAATGACCTCTACTTGTTTACATCCTGTTTCAGTGTCCAGTGGATCAGGGGTTGTGGGAATGATTGAAGAACTCTTGTTTCTTGTGAACAATTTCTGTATAACTGTACTCTGGCCATCTTTAATTAGTGCGCTCAGTGTTTTTGCAAGTAGCACTATGCACATATCTTCCCATTTGTACCTGTGAAGTAGGGGACTGGGCTGGGTGCTCACTTGTCAGATTTCTCTATGCCTTTGCAAACATTTGTGTATTGTTGCTGGTAGAAACATCTTGATTTAAGCTGCCTGAAAATTTTGCCTTCATTTTAACTGTTGAGTGATCTTATTGCAGACATGAAATACCAAGAAACAACTGGGAGGAGTTCTCATTTATTCTTGTATTTATCACATTTGGTCAAAATGGCTGACAAAATATATGACTTTTATTAAGAAAAGCTTTTTTTGCCTCAGAAACAGGGCACTTGAATTAATTCCTCCTCCCCACCCCAGTTGTGAATATTTCTTTGCTATTATTGCACTTTCATCAGTATTTCTAATGATCCTAAGACATGCTTGCAAATACTGCCTTTAGCCATGCTGTCTATTTGGTGGTTCTCAATTCATGCTTCACTAACTTTTCGCAACTTTTTCTCAGGATAACTTTCCATGAAAGCTGTGACTCTTAAACAGTGTTCTCAATCATATTAATAAAACAAGAGTTTTCTAATATTTACTTTTTAAACCAGGTCAAGCCTTGGAGTTTTGTTGTATGAGTAGGGTAAAGAAAAAAAAAAACCCAAAAGGAAGAAAAAAAGAAACTATTCAAAACGTTTTCAGAATTATCTAAGGAAGATATCAGGAAAAGGAAAGCTTTACAGTGCTCCCACAGCTTTGTTAACCCTGGATAACTGGCTTGGTAATCTGTCACAATTTATATGTTTATAATAGATATGAAGTTGTCTGTCACACCTGTAAGACTTAATACTGGTGTATGGTATTTATTAGTAGTACTCTTCATATTATCCAGAGGGTCAGGAATAGATCTGAGCAAATACCCTCCTTTCTATGGCTAGCTGAGAGTGATTATTTTTTTCTCCTGCAGAAAGAAATCAGCCTTTCTCTAAAATCTGTAGCAGTAATCCCTCATTGCACAAAAAAGGACACTTGAGCTTTTCTGTACACAAGTGTGTAAGGACAGCCCTTAAGCAGAATGATGGCCTCATCAGGTAGAGGTGCTTAAAAGGGAGAGTCATCTTTGTTTTCATGTGTCCCTGTGGGGCAGAGACAAGGTAATGTGGACTGAGAATGTACAGGTGGCAGGAAACTTTCAGCTGTGGCTCCCTTGCAGGTCAAGATAAAAGAATTGACAGCCATGAAGGATGAGCTTAAGAAAGAGCTTGCTTTCTCTTCATCTCTCCCTTTCACTCAGGAATTAAAACAGAGATTGTAAAATAAAAGCTGGGATATGTTTTCTCATGCAATACTGTACTAGGTTTTTGCAGATATAGATCCTCAGAAGAGCTTTTTCAGAGGCATTCAGCAAGTAAAGGAAACCAAAGAGCTGATAATAAAAATATGAGAAATAATTAGAGCAATGCTACTGCTACTTTAAAAAAAAAAAAAAAGTTTTGATTACTGATGAAGAGGTAGCACAGAATACCAGTAGCTCATGTGGCTGAGCAGCCTTAAGGAGAACTTTGCAGAAATCCAGCCCCAGTCTGTGAAGCGGGGGAATGCATTTATGTTTAGCATTAAGCATATCTTGGCTGTGTTGAGTATTCTTTGGCATCAACCAAAAGGAAAAATGCTATAGTTCTGCATGGGAGGAGTTGCCATACTGCCACCAGCAGCCCAACATTCAAAAAAAATACATTTTTGATTCTTTTACCCTCTTTCCCTGCAGTTTAATTATCTATCCATCAGGTACATAATATTTTAAACTTAGATGAGGAGTCTAAGGCTGCTTTTATCATGGGCAGGCAGATGCACATTTCAGATTAGCTCAGTGATATGCCTGCCTCTCATGAGCTATTTATTACAGATACACAAACTTCACACATCTCCAGGACAGATTTTAAGCCTGACTTGACTTTAGGAGTCTGACAGATTGTGATAAACCGACAGTAAACAGGAATCTTTGGAGCTGGTTTGTAAGTAGATAATTCGCTTGATTGATTCGCTACACTAATTCTTAACCTATAGCATCAGTACAGGACTGAGAGATTGTCAGCAACTTGAACCTCTTCTGCTTTTACTGGGAGGGGTTTTAGGGCCTAATATGAATTGTTTCCTGAAGGGTAAGAGCAGCTATAAAACTCTGAGAAGAACTGATTTAGAAAAACAATATGAATTACTGCGAATATTCTTTGAAAAGTCTTCTATTCAAATATTGATTGACCAGGGATACCAAATTCATTAAGCTGGTTTGGTTTAAATCCAGTGTATAACAAGATAACATGCTGTTGATATGAATTGATGGAGTTTAAGTTTATGCAAAGGAAAGTCAAAGCAATTTCACTGGAACTGTTGTTTTTCATCTTCCCTCATGTTTGGTAGTAGCTTAAAATACACTGCATTAGTTAGGTTGTAATCAGGCCAGAATACAAACTCCATGAAATCTAACTGAGAATTGAAGTGTCCAAACTACATTTCCATATAGATATGCTGACCTTATCTGTTAACAGATATTTTCAGTCTTTGCCTGAATTTTTTTCATTTTTAAAAAATGGAACAGATTGACTTTTTTTTTTTCTTTCTTCCCTTGAAAACTTTTGTCGTGGTTTAACCTGGCAGGCAGCTAAACACCACACAGCCGTTTGCTCCCTCAGTCCCCGTGGGATGGGCAAGAGAATCGGAAAAAACGTAAAACTCATGGGTTGAGATAAAGACAATTTAATAGGACAGAAAAGGAAGGAAAAATAATAATAATGATAAAAGAATATACAAAACAAGTGATGCACAATGCAATTGCTCACCACCCGCTGACCAATGCCCAGCCACTTCCCAAGCAGCGGTCCCGCCCCCCCAGCCAACCACCCCAGTTTTTTGTTCAGCATGATGCCATATGGTATGGGATAGCCCTTTGGCCAGTTGGGGTCAGCTGTCCTGGCTGTGCCCCCTCCCAGCTTCTTGTGCACCTCCAGCCTCCTTGCTGGCAGGGCAGTATGAGAAGTTGAAAAGTCCTTAACTTAGTGTAAGCACTGCTCAGCAACAACTAAAACATCAGTGTGTTATCAACGTTATTCTCATACTAAATCCAAAACACAGCACTATACCAGCTACTAGGAAGAAAATTAACTCTATCCCAGCCAAAACCAGGACAACTTTACGATTTTGCATATAAAAAACATGAAATCCAAGCAGAGCTACATTGCATCAATTATCTGCATAGCTCTGCATTGAGATTATATAGTTTGTGGTGTTCATCTTTTATATGTTGCTGGTGGGTGCTCAGTGCATACACAAAGCAGAATACAAAGCCAGAGTGTTTCTAGATAAATTATTCCCTCCCATCCTGATTTCTATTTAAAAAAGGAGTGACTGCTTCATGAAAAGTAGGTTTCTGTCTCTTTTGAATCTTACTTGTCAAATGCTTTTGTTTCTTTTACTACCCTTTGCGTTCTCCAAAAGAAGATCCCAGGTGGTAGCATGCGTAAACTAGTAAGAGACTACTTCAGAGGAGTAAAGCAACAGGACTGATAAAATCCCCTATTCCGGGCAGAGGGCTTGGAGTGGCTGCTACCACTGCCGTACCACTGCTGCTGACAGCAAAGCAAAATGCTTTTACCAATCCTGGCTCTACAAAGGTGCTTACTTGCTAAGAAAATTTTAGGACACTATGGACAGGTCTATACAAAGTCTATACTATTTGCGTGTAGGTTGCTTAGGTGATCTGGCTTGACAAATTTATCTGCCTTTTGTTCAAAATGTCACACTTAAAGATGGCAAAGTAAAAATATGTGATAAGCCAATTCTTGGTTTGAACAGTCTCCTCTAGAAGAGCATGTAAGTCATTGGAACTTGAATCATTGCTGTAACTCCCTATCAATAATTTCTATGTTCAAAGACCTAGAGTGTATTGTTCAGCCCGTTTCTTTATAATTTAGGTTGAAATTCATCATAAAATATTAACTGCAACTCTCTGAAGTAAATCTCATCTTTTTGTGAGATGCTCAGTTTTTATTCCACACCACCAACCCAGGATGTTGTGGTTTTGAAGCAGAAAACTATCCATTGTGGTAATCCAAATTTTTCATTATATACTTAATCAGAGGGAAAAATATAAGGTTTGAGGCTTTTGTTTTTTCAAATGTTTGGAAAAACTCATTGCCTTACTATTGCATCAGACAGCTCGCGAATGCCGTTGCTGTAGAACCAGCTGCTGATGTAGAACCAAGTGCCCTACATCACTTCTATATGCTTCTTCAGGGAAGCATTATGATGATCACTGTACCTTGTTGTATTTAACTTTAAATGCTGTTTGAGGACTGATTAGCCTGCTGTAGCCTTGTTACTTGTGTAAATTTAAAAGCTTATGCTGTGTCACTGCCACATGAACTGGACGAGTTTCAATAGCCTTACTCCCCTGGCTGCCCTTTGGATTCCACGTGGCTGCAGGAACTGTTTTTACTAACAGTGACATGTGCTGTTTTAAAAACCGTATTTGCGCTTCTCCAGCTTATATTGGGCATGGCAGCTGCTGTGTGTGTCTCTCTTGTTCTGCACAGGAATATACAATATAAACTCCTATGCCTTTGTTTCTCTATTTGAAGTTATTGCCTTTATGTTGTCAGTTATTATCGGATGTTTCAGTAGTCTGTTTAAAGCCCAGTGTGTGCTTAATTTTGTTCAAGGCCCTGTGCTTGCCTGCTTGCTTCCTTGGTTCTTGAATATAAATCCCAAAGTGTTTCCTTGACCATCTTTGCATTAATCTTATTCTTTCTCTTAATAAAGAAGCTATTGATGTATTTTTTTTTGTAAGGAGTGTCCCTTCTTCCTTTCTTAGGATGGTGGCACTTACTTGATGTTCTCCCATGTTTAGCCTAATAGCTCCATGATGAAGTCACGTCCAAAATGTTACAGCCAAATTTTCCTTTTTTTGTATATATAACTTATATTTTTCACTGGGAATGTATTGAGATTGTCTAATAATATTGGAAACTGTTGATCATAACTAATCCTGTGGTAGAGAGTGAGACATACTTAACAAAAGTTAAAATTCTACATGCAACTCTGATTCCTCACAAAAATGTTATTTTTTAATTCAACTTATATGTGATGCTGGTTTTTGACTTCTAGAGATTTTTGCCCAGATTTTGGTAGGTTGTGGATTTGCTGCTCAACATCAAATTTCAGTATTGGCACCAAAAATAAAGTGCTTGCAGAGCTTGCATGCTTGTTTTTTTAAATTTATTCTATAGATTTTGCTTTTCAGGATTGCCCTAATGTTGTCATGATTTAAAGTGGCCATGTCCTGACCTTCAGGTGCCCCTGCTTTCTGTGGGAAAGAAGGTGGTTGCAAGTCACAGTTGTAATGGAAAATAACACACAGTGTAGGTCTTTCAACTAGATAATATTTTTGTCTCTGGGCCTTTCTTTTACGATGGAAACCTTTCCAATTCACATAGTTTGGAGTTAAAGAATGAAAGGAATCATTATTGCACTTCAAGGAACCATTCAAAAGCCTGACATTTTTATTTATAATGTAGAAGAGCTGTACGTATTCTCTGCTAAGCTGGGCATCAGCAGTTTATGTTTGTGTTATTTTTGGAAGGGTAATACTAAGAACCCCAAGGAATACATGCATCTTTAATAAACTCTGAAACCAAGGAAGTCCATATTTTTGAATACATTTTAATTGTATCAGTTGGGAATATTTTTAAATAAGATTCTGGCACAATGATAGAGTTCACAGAGTTTACATTGTCATAGTATGCCTCTTTCCATCTGTATATTCTCTTTCAAAGCAGCCATGTGCTCTTATCCATTTAACTGGAGCACAGCTGGTGTGGGCTAATTATTTTTTTCCTCTTCTTCATTGTATCACTCTGCTTTTTCTGCTGATTTCAGCTGGAGTTGGAGGTCAGTCTATTTAAAGAGCACACACTTTTATCTCGATGTCTCTTGTGAACTGTTGTATAATTTGGCTACTCCTGGGGATCTCTGTGGTGAGAATACATAATTTACTGACCATCTGCCTGTCTTTTCCTTTTCCTTTCATTACACATGTGGGGAGGAAAAGCTGAAAAGGAGGCAGTCGTATAACATACATGCAGAACCGGTTGGTAAACTGCTGACTAAGTTACACACTGTGTTTGTCATTCAGAAGTCAGCTTTGTGCCAGCGGTTGCTGTCACTACATGAAATACAAAGGAAGGCTGGTGTGTCTCACATAGTACTGAAGAGAAATGTTTATTATTGATTAGTTTGTTCCAAAAGCGGTTGTTTGAGCTTTCTCATAACATGATTGTTGATTTCCTTACAGCTCTATATTGCCTTCAGCCAGCGTTCAAAATCCCAGGCTACACCTTACTTTGTGACCAGCATTCTTTTATGGCAGCTCTGAGAAACCTCCTTCTGCCCAAACAAGGATCTACTGAAAGTCCTGAATGATCTGGCTGGAAGGGCTCAAGCTAGTTACATTTGGGGATTGTATGTATGTATGAATGGGAGAAAGAGGAAGGCAAGATAAAATGGAAGAGACACTAATGTAGAATCAAAATGAGATTGTATCTAAAAAGCAATAAGCATGGAAACTTTAATACAGCCTCGAGAACAGTGGTGGGTGGTCCCAAGAGAAGCCTAGACAATAGGCTTTTGGATCTGAGATTTGTCTAAAGGACATCTGTGGGTGCGAGGAAGGAAAAACTATAGTCATTTGACTTCTTTATGAATGTTTTAAAATAGTTGCATCAAAGCTACCTGACTTCTAACCCATTTTCCTTCTCAGTGGAGTAACTTTACAGGACCCAAATCTTGGCACATAGTTCAGGTGGGATCATACTTCACTGAGGTTTATACCAGGATGGATACTCTGTGCTGGATACTCTTGCCTTTTTGCAGCAGTTGCAGTGTCTCTGTATGAAAGTGATTGGTCATGGTGTGTCTGCAGAGTGATGTTTCATGTGGCAGATTCCAGTAGGTACAGGTGTGATAGACGTATTCTTCACCGTCACTGCTAAAGGTGATCTTTTAAACCCCTACAGGGCAGGGACCTTATATACAATCACACAAACTGTAGTTTTATTCTAAAAATGCATGTATGCAAACTCAGACCTAAAGTATTCCTTTCGCTCTTGAGACTTTTTTTTCCCAATTGCTTGCCACACTGTTGTCTGTGTTTATAAACTACTTAGATGTAAGCTCTTAGGGGCAGGAAATATCTCTTCTGCTTTATTTGCAAAGGATAGTAAGATCCTTATCTAGGCCTCTCGGTGCTATCACAATATGAATAATCATAATGATAGGCCTCTGAGTAGTAGTAAGTCTGATATAGCCGAGGTGAAGTAGTAGCTTACCATGGAGCAAAAGTTTTTATTTGTAGTATGGAGAAAAGAGAGCAAAACAACATAGATTTTTTTTTTTTGTTTTTATCTTTTGCTTAGAGAAAATACTAAACATGGCTTGTCACTTAAGTTGGCCAAGGCTATCTTGTTGCAGCTTTTTTTTTTTTTTTTTTTTTTTTTTTAAAAAACCAATTATTCTTCAGCATGGAGTGTTTTGATTTAAACATGCTTTTTAAAGATCAGCATTCATGGCACATGCAGTGAAGAGCAATTTAAAATTAAAAGGCTGCTTTAGACTTTTAAGAGCACCTGGATCTTATTTTAGAAGCAATTGGAACTCTGGGCCAGCACCTTGTAGGGTAATTTAAATTCTTCTTTTTTTAAGTTTTATTTGAGTACTTGGTGAGGAATTGATTTGAACAGCATGGTGCTGAGCTCTTCAGATTTTGAAGTACTTCCAATTCCAGGTCACATTTAGCTGCAGATCATGGTCCTCTCCTGTTGGTCTTACAAGGCCAGCCATCTTAAGAACATCACTCAGACAAAGAAATGAGTTTAGGCTCTTTTGATTTATCAAACATTTTATTTCATGGATTTCTTCTCTTTTGCTTATGCATAGAAGAAGTTCCTTAGGTCAACAGGAAGACATTTAAAAGTTTCAAAAGAAAATACAGGCATATAAAAGTAGCCAATTGTACTATGTTGGTTCAGTATTTGAAGAAAGTGTTTTCATCAGTAAAACGTTCATAAGCACTACAGTAAAAGATCTGTATTGATTTGTCCAGGGTAAAACGGGGTGGGGGGAAGAAACAATCCTTTAGTTGTATTCAATACTCTATTTGGAAGTATGGTCAGCCCTGTGCCCCACGTGAGACAGCAGACCTGCAGGGATGAGGTGCAGGGAAGGAAGGAATCATCTTCTAACTAAGGCATATCATTATTCACAGGCAAAAAGAGGAACCATGGCTGCACAGGTAGTCTCCGTTCTGGAAATTAGTACTCTGAGCACTTGGCTTTGAACCATAAATCTTCACTTTAATGAAGACTTTCTGGATGTTTTTGGAATGCCCTATGCAAATACAGGAGTATAATGATGCTTTACTTGGATAAAGTGACACAAGACAGTCATTTCCTTTCTCAGCTTTATTTTCAAAAGTACAAAAATGTGGGGATGTCCATTCTCAGCAAGAGGTAGTAGCTGTCCTAAATACAGGGATTTTTGTTCCTGTTCTCCATAGAGCAGTCAGCGCCTTGCAGACATACACAGATAGGATTACAAGCAGCTGGGGCTATAGCGGTGAGTCAGTAAGTCACTGGAAATGCACTGGGATGTGAACCACCAGCAAGAACCTGTCTAATACAATAGCTGCAATACAACAAGAAGCTGCCAACAGGCAGCTCATGGTAACGGTTTGCAACTGCTTGCGGTGGTGCTCGGAGATGGTGTGGGGAAGTGTAGGCCAATATAGAAGTGTTTTAGAAACTGGAACTGTGAAACAGTGAGGATGACATTAAACAGCATCAGCATCTCCCCATACTGGGTGGATTTCTTAGAAGAGGCTGGAGGAAGCTGATATAATTTATTTGAGGAAAGGCTCAGAGTATTTTCGCCTTTGGGTTGAGATAAATAAAACATCATAAGATACGTTAGAGATTTCACTGGAGTGCGGAGGAGGAGAATGTAAAGTCTGAATATTTTGTTTTCTGTCTGAATCACTAATGCGCTACCAGTCAGTTTAATTAGAATAATTAGTCATGAAATATATAATTGGTCTGAATCTTCCTGCAGATTATATAGAGAGCTTTTGAAGAGGAATGTGGTTATTTGATACTGATCCGGCAAACATTTACACACACTCTTAGCTCAGTGTGCATGAATCGGTCTGTATGCAGTGACATCCCATTGACTGCGGAAAGGAAGCTTCCCTTTAGCTAAGGGGCTTTCTGAAATTGAGCTTCATCAATGGGCTGCATTTTTCTGTAACCGTGCGATTTGTGGCAAGTTCACTGTTTTAGGGATGCCTTCAGTAAGGCTTTCACCCTTAAACAATTACTGGTATTTGCATAACTAACTTTGAGTGACCAAGTGGTGGCATGTCCTCTGTGGCTCGGTTTGTATCTTGGTCTCTAAAGGGGCACTTCTCCTGTACCCTCTCTGTGAGGTTATTTTGGCACCACTGTGGTGGGTCCTGCTGCGGGGAAACGACCCGGTTGAGTAGTAACTGTGAGGAAGAGCGTGCTCTCGCTTTCTTGTGGACTATGCCGGATCATTTCCTGGATCGGGTTCAGCTTGTGTCTGTGCATATGCTTGATCCCGCGAAGCTTGGGAGAAGTGAAGTGAGGATGCTGAAGTGAGGTTGCTGGTGCTGTGTGGGAGAACGGGCCTGGGGTAGGTTAGGCTTCTCTGGGTTTAGGTTATTTTGCTTTTCCTGTGGAAAAAATTTGAAAAAATAGAGCAATTATTGTACATATTGACAAGTGCTACCATTTGATCCCTTTTTCCCTCCCCAGAAGAGATTTTTTTTTTTTATCATGGGTTTTACTGTTGGTTGTTTTGTTGTGTTAAATCATTTAAGTGTCTATGTTCATTATAAATCGTATGAATGAATGATGTGTCCTTGATTTTTGTAAGTTAGGAGCACTGATGTCCATGCTATTACTGTGAATAGTCCCATCCAAGTCAGTAGGTCCTTCATAGGACAGTGAAGGATTTTAACTTGTGTTTGCAAGTTTTAGACTTATAGGAGGTTATTGTGAGCTGAAGGAAAGGGACTATATAAGAAGTGCTACTGCTAGTATATTTCCTAGCTACTGTTTACCTGGACTTTGAATTTCTGCTGACAAGAGTCTCAAATTGCATTCCTTTTGGCATCCCATTCAGTGTGATAACAGAATGCTTGGGTGAACAGGAGATATTTTGGTCTAGAAACACATGAAATGTCAATTCGTCTTGTCTCAGTTACATATTCTCTAATGGTACCGGTTTTAAGTTCTCCCAGTTTTCTGAGAAAGTAACTAAGAGACTTGTTCTCCTTACCTTACTTGTTTCTTATGTCAAAATTATTTCTCACCCTGAGATTATGTAGCAGTTTCATTACAGGTAGTAAATTTAGTGCCAAAGAAGTCCTGTACAGGTATTTAGGCAGCCCTGCTGTATGCATGGTATTTTCTGCTTGTAGCATATGCTTATGTGCTTTGGTCTAGTTCGATAGTCTAATTGACTATAGCAATAGATTCGGTACATCAGCTGTGTAAGAAAACTTACAGTTTTCATTATCTGTGGCCACAAAGAACAGTTGAAAGCTTATGGAGTTTCTTACTGTTTTTATGGTACTTGAGTTAATTCCATTTTTCTTTTTTGGCGTGCTGTACCATGTTTAATATAAAAATATGTGATTCAGCAAAAGCTGTGGAGGAATTTCTGTTACTGTGGTGTACAGAATTGCAGGTACTGCAAAACAGGCTGAAATAAAAAGAATGTAATATGGTGTATCTGCAGGGTGAGCCTGTGTCACCTTGTGGCCTTATCAGTTCACAAAACTAATTGTGGTGTTCCCTTGAGTATTCTGTATGCACTAGAAACCGTGGTGAAGCCACATCAGATACCCTTTCCTATCCAGAAAAGCAAAAGTCCCCCAATGTTTAATAAAGTTGCATCTCTCCTTCACCAGTATCAGGAACCCAGCCCCAGGTAACCTTCTCATTACTTCAGCTCAGAACCTGCTATTTCCCAAGGGCTGATCTTGCCTATTTGGTATTTGGTATCCCTTGTCTCTCCAGCACATCACTCAATGCACAGAAGCCATCCTTACCTTTTAGCCCCAGTCCTCGTTCCAGTGTCAGTGATGTGAGCAGCACCAGGAGACTGGAGCAGTGATTTGAATCTAAAGTAACATGTCTCGAGGACTTTGCAGATGGACAGAATTGTGAAATGCAGTTTCTCCTTACTCTATCACATAAAAAACCAAAACTGATTTCATTTTCCATGCTTCTGTTTTCACAAAAGTCTGTTTCAGCTGGACTGACTCTGTAGCTCAGGAATTATCTTTGAAATTAGGACTCTTTCCAGTTTAACTTGCTCTTGCTGACTTTGTTGACCCCTCAGGCTATATTAGGATTAGTAAATGACACAGGCCAATAAGAGTGGTTCTATAAAGCAAAGTAGTTTGTGCTGGGAACCTGACATCCACGCTCCTCTATGTATTTTTAGACTTCTTTTTTTTTATTTTATTGTAGCTCTAGTTTTTCTCATCTGGTCCCAGACACAGAATGTCCATTGGTGGCTGGAGTGTGTTAGGTGAACTCCAGGAGTGTATCTACCAGTTTAATTTCATGCGAAAGGAGTGTGGATCCATGTGTGCTATAATGTCAACCAATGCATTGTAAGAGTAGATGACCAGGTGACAGGCTTAAAAATTGCAGTCCTGACTGATTAAAGTACTAATGTAAATGCACCATCAATTGAACTGGATCACCTCAACCACAAATGCCTGCCTCCTTCTGTGCATGCTAGTAAGATATATTTAATGACCCTTCCTAATCTGGGAGGGTCATAGTGTAGCCCCTTGTCAGCCGCATTGCATATTCATTCACCTAAGAGCATTAAAAATAAAAGTCTTTCTACTATGATGTTACTATTAACTATGAATTCATAACTTATAGAGAGAAAATGTTCCTGAATCGTTGTGTTGTCTTCTGGTTTGATGGGCAATATTGGCTTTTGTGTCTTGACATATTTGAAAGTCCCATGGTATTGGCTGCTTTGGATACTTTTCATTCTGGATCATGAATTTAGCAAGCAAATATCAGTGAATCTAAGATGAATTACAACTAGTGTCAGACATGGTTGAAACTCCTTAAGTGGAATGACAGAAGACATGATAAGGTATATATGAAATTAATGGCATGGCCCAAATTTTCTGAAGCCCAGCTATTCTCTTAAGGATGCTCAACAGCTGATAGCACAACATTTCTCTCTTGGTGGCCAGAAAGTTTAAATAATTCAGATTAATGCTTTTTGCCTCTTTTGGGGAGCAGAGTACAACAAGATGCTGTTTTTCTGCCTGCTGAAGTTATGGCTACAATGGAAGACTGTATTTGGGGTTTAGTGCCTTGTCAATGTAGCTTCCCCTATTAGTATAGTATATCTGGGGGTAAGCCAGGTGAAGATCACACAGTAGTCCTTTTTAATACTGAAGGTCACAAATGTGGAGGATCTTGCTGTCACTGTTCTTGAATAACCACATCTTCCACGGAGGTCTGTTGGAGTTCAGGGTGAGGGGCTGTTGCCTCAACTGAAAACAGCTCTGAAAAGCCACATCTGAAGAATGAGAGTTGCTTTGGGATGCTAGAAACTGGAAAGAGTAGAAGATGTCATTAGTTTAAGCTACTTTATTTTGATGACCAGCCTTGAATTTACCTGAACTTCTGTACAGTCTTTGGGATTCTGATCAGGCAATAAGCCTAGTAGAATTTACGTTTTAAAAAGCATGAATACAATGTTGCTTATATTTCAACTAACCATTCAGTTTTCAGTTACATTCCTATGCAAACCATGTCTTTCCTATTCCAGCCCCTTCTCTAAATCTCATCTTTGTTGTCCTTGCATGAAACAAACAAAAACAAACAAGAAACTCATATTGTGAACGTCATGCAGTTGAGCATCAGTTTGTTTGCATAAAACACCATGGATGTCTGTGATGTTTTATGTGGTTAAAAACAACAACAACAAAACCCTTATAAAATTCTAGTACATCTGACAAGTCCTCTAGGGTTGTCGCAAGAAAAATTACTGCACACTGCACAGCCCAGATTGTGCAGTAGTCCAGAATAACCTCTTCGGTTCCTTCATTGTGGTGAATGTTACAAGTCCCATTGCTCAAAGTGTAGCATATTTGACTGTGATAACTATTGGTAATTAACTTTGTTTCTAGACAGCTGCTCAGAAACTCAGGTCAAAGCTGCAAAAAGCAGGTAGATGTGTAGAAAGGAGAGGGGAAAATGAAAGAGGAGAGGGAGCTCTAAGTGTATATCAACTCAAAGTAGAAGAAAAACAAAGTAGAGGAGTGGAAAACAGATTGTTTTTTTGGTTTTTCATGCATTTCACAAAGTGTTAGCAAAGTGTGTGAGCAGGGGGAGCTGGGGACTTGTGAAGAAGCTGCTATCTTAAAAGATTTGAGGGGAAAACACTTCTCTTCATATGTTTAAGTTGAAAACTACTGAATGCCTTTCAAGCAGCCATATGTTGCAACATTTTGGCTGAAAGAGAAGTATGTGTTTGGGATTTTTTTTATATTTTTATAGAAAAGCTTGAAAAATATAATGGGAAAATTGACATTTCCTTTTTACAACAACGAAGCCATCTCCTGTCTACGCTTTGGCCAACTATGTCCCAAACTCTCTGAATTCCTTCAGGCATTTTGGAGAGGAAGGTAAGCACCGTTCCTTTGCACCAGTAGATTTAAAGAATTAAGAATTGAACAGAATTGAGAAGTGTGGCAGAGCCTGGATTCTAAAGTTCAGTGCCTTGACCAGAAGGCTGGCCTTTCTGTTTATCTGTCTAGCTTATCAACCTTGCTCACATAGCATTTGTTTACTAGTTCATTTATTCTTGTATCACCTCTGTGAGGCTGACAAGTACTGTTGTGCTCTTTGCATAGATGTAGAATCCAAGAATAGGTGATCTAAATGACTGCCCAAGGTTACACAAGAAATCTATGGAATAGAAGGGACTGAATAAAGCTTACTTAAATCCCAGGCAATAACCTTATCTTTTGGGCCTTATTTATTTGCTTGGGAGAAAAGCAGAGGCAAAAAAGGAGGAGGAAAAAAAAAAGAGAGAGGAATGCAGAAGGGGGTTATCTTCTTTCCCTTGAAGACTGGTTTCCCATTTTGATTTCGGAAACAAAACCAGTTGTTTCCAATTTTAATTTCAGAAGTGGTACTTTTTTCCAGCAGATGCCAGTTTTTCAGAGGAATTCTCCAATTTCACAGAGAGGTTACAATGAGCAAAGAGAAGGGGAAGAAAATAAAGGAGGAGGAAAGAAAGAACACTATGAATGGATTCTTCCTCTGTCCCACAACTTCCCTGCTTCCACCTGCCAGTGTTGTGGCTTCCTTTTCAGTCCATGCCTTTGAAACTGGCTTAGCAGGATCTCTGTCGACTCTTTCTGAAATGGGTGTTGTGTATTCAGTCAGAGCACCAACTCCATGCTGTGAGGCATGGGGGAGCACGTAGTGGCATTTCTAGCAATAAGGTTGTCAAAATAAACAGTCTCGCTTTTAAAATATGTATCTGGAATGTGTTGCTTACTAATGCATATTCATGTCTTAAATGCAAATATCCCTTTCCTGCACATATTGTGGATGTTTGCCCTCTCTATTTGGGCTGTGTATCATATGGCATGTAAATAAGACATGACAAGTTGTATAATAAGTGGTGGGGGGGAGGAGAAGAGGAGTTAAAGGGATTTGATTTAATAAGAAACATGCATAATTTACACACACAGCACTATTCCACTCTGGTTTTGCATACTTTAATTGGAAATCCTGTGGCTTCGTACCAACCAATATCTCACAAATAATAGTCTTTTACTAGCCTTAAAGATAAGATTTCTCAGATGAAGTTCGCTTGCTAGAATAGGCATCCTGCAGTGGTTTAGCTTTACACTGAAGTTTGTAAATGTCCTTGTTTCTTTGCAAGATGAAAGCAGATATGTCAGTTTGGCTAGATAAATCAAATATACAGTTTGAGCAAGAAGACATGTTTTAGGTGATGTTTTTATCACATCCACAAGTTGGAAATACAAATTATTTTAGGATGGATTTACGTCTTTGACCTGTAAATGATCTAAGTTGAGGGGAAAAATTAATATTAATATGCTGAGGTACCCAAATATCCATAGTTGTTTGCCTTTGCAATGTGGTGGTGGCATAAAACCAGAGGGTGGTTTAAGAATATTTTTTATAATCACTGGTGTTTGTTCCAATCATTCCAGGAACTGACTGTGTGAAATGGGTTCATTTTGATACTGTAGTTGAAGTCATGCCTAGGAATAGTCAGCTAAGTGTAGCCTGCTTAGGCCCAAAGGAACAGATGACTCTCACCCTGAAAAGTTAGACCTAAATAAACACATGGCTGCCAAGAGAGCATATGGCCAAGAGAAGGCCAAATGTTGAGTTGCTTCCAGGACTTTAGGTATGGATTCCGTACATGTGCATATCCTTCTGTGTACAAGAACCAAAATGACTCTAAATAGGCAGAAAGCGGAAAGGATACTGAGATGTCATTCAGGGAAGCGTGTGAGTGCCCAGCTTCACAATCAGTGAGAGACTTCATGGGACATCAAATCCAGTCCCAACTACCACAGGGACTTGCCTCTTATAAGCAGGGGGAAGACAAAAATGGAAGAGAGATTTTGAGGGGTGGCACAGAGAAAAGAAACGGGGCAGATGAGGTTTCTGCATGGAAAAACTTAGGCTGGCATCTGTTCTTTGTGGGGACATCCAATGCTTGTGTGAATGGCTAACCATGGACTGCTGTGCTGGTTCAATAGACCTGAGCTCCTTTGTCATACTCTCTGGAATAGCGTTGCTGTGATCTAACAGGTCTAAAAGGTCTGCCTCTACTTGTGGGCTATATAGGCAGGCTGCCAATTTGCAGGTTGGTTTCCAGTACCCAGAGAAACAGCTTCATGAGCCCTATCGCTACTGTCACCAAACCCAGCCCAGCACTTCAGGAGCTGGTTCTGACCTGGGTCAAAAATGGGTTCTACAGTGAGACAAACCCATAAAGTTCGCATGTGATTTTGGATCCAAATTCTACTAGAATTTGCGGGTTCATGATCTTTTTTTGTTTGTTTTTAAACATGGACTTATCTATAATTACAGTAAAACTTCCATCTCTTCCCTGTTTCCCTGTCTTTTTTCTTTTTATGTTTTTTTTCTTAAACCCCATCTTAGACACAAGTATTTCAGGCACGTATTTCAAAATCCAGCTCTCTTTTATGAAGGACATAAAAAATGTTAATATCCTATCTTACAGGGTGGGAAATCTTTGGAGGTAGTGTTGTTTCTCCATTCCCACTCCCCATACTAAAGAGACTCACAAGCAGAAGGAGCATCAGGCATAAGCAACAAGTAAGATTTGTTTCATTCTCATACTGTCCTGGTTTCATCTGGGATAGAGTTAATTTTCTTCCTAGTAGCTGATATAGTTCCGTGTTTTGGATTTAGCATGAGAATAGTGTGATAACACACTGATGTTTTAGTTGTTGCTAAGCAGCGTTTATACTAAGTCATGGACTTTTCAGCTTCCCATGCTCTGCCAGCAAGGAGGCACACAAGCAGCTGGGAGGGGGCACAGCCAGGACAGTTGACCCAAACTGGCCAAAGGGCTATTCTATATCATATGATGTCACGCTTGGTATATAAGCTGGGGGGAGTTGGCCGGAGGGCAGCAATCACTACTTGGGGATGGGCTGGGCATCAGTCGATGGGTGGTGAGCGGTTGCATCACTTGGTTTTCCTGGGTTTTGTTCCTCTCTCTCTCTCTCTCTCTCTCGTCGTTTTTCTTTTCATTACGATGTTTACTATTATTATTGTTATTGTTATTATATTTCAGTTATTAAACTGTTCTTATCTCAACCCATGAGTTTTCTTACTTTTGCTCTTCAGATTCTCTCCCTCATCCCACTGGGGGAGGGGTGGGGAGGGTGAGCAGCGGTTGTGTGGTGCTTGGTTGCTGACTGGGGTTAAACCACGACACATACATATGCCTTAATGATGAAGAAGGACACTTCTTGTCAAACATAACAGTCCCTTATGATGCCTATAAAGCTCTCTGCAATGACATGAGCAGTTTCATGATTTAACTTATTGGGGAAACCAAGATTGCTCCATGTATTTTCATTTCCATGCTGCTTATGTAAAGACATGTGGTCTTTAGAGCAGTGCATTGTAGATCTAATCCCCAGTTGGAAATCACTAAACACACTGAAATGGAAATAATTAGTGATGGATTTTTTCCCCCACTCCATATTACCTTCTCAAAAGAGACTGAGCAAAACAAGCAGCAAGGAAATGCTGCTCTCCAAATACGTAACTAGGAACTTGTCTCCTGAAGGCTGTTAAATAAATATGGAAAAGAGTAAAATTTACTTTTCTGAATTATGGATTGGGTTTCTGAGCAATGAACTACTACTCGTCTCTCTAATACCTTTAATCATTTTTTCTGCAAAAATATGGCATACATGAATACTTATTGGAATTTTATCTTCAAAAAAGGCAGAATTAAAATCGGGGCGGGGGGGCGGCTACAAATGCACGGTAATTGTGTCTTTATCAAGTTTGCTGACTTTCTGTGTTTTCTCCATTTTAAGGCTTTGTACTATTCAAGTCTCCTGATCATCCATTTGAATAGATAAAAATGTATTCTGGATAGATACAAAAGCGCTAGTTCTTTGGCTACCTCCCTCCCTCGGCAGTAGAGGAAAAGTAATCAAACATTAAGTTCTGCTTCCTGGTGCCTACTGAGCAGAGAGGGATTGGATGTTTTGTGAGAAGGCCAGTTAAAGGGCCAGATCTGAATTTGGTAGGGTTTGTTCTGGACAAAATTGCAATGCAGAGTGGCATTTGGCATAGGAGGAGGGTGCTCTCCTACTGCTCCGCCATTGCCATTTTGGAAAGCTTTATACTCGCCCGTGAGTGTGGGAGAGTTGGGAGTTGCTGAAGGGCCAGCTAGCTTGCCCCTTGCAGGACAGGCGGGCATGCAGTGGTGGTTGAGCTCCTCTGTTGCTGGGGGCTCTTGTGACTCCGAACAGCAGTGCAGGTTGGTTGCAGGTCCTGGAGCCAGGGAGGATCTATCTTTAAGGCCAGCTAACTGGTGAACAGAGGCCATGAAATGCTGCCTATGTCAGGTAATAACCTCTCTTCCTGCTGCAAGGGCATTCCTTATAAAAAGATAACCATCAAGCGCTATCAAGAGTGTAGGTTTTGGTATATCAGTCTGGAGGCTGTCTGGAGGTAAGCTGGTCAGCAAGTAACAATATTGTAGTGGTCACCTAGTGGCTTCCACTCCACTGAAGCATCCATACAGCTGGGAGCTAGTAAGCGTACAGACAGTATAAGGAAGGGCTAAAGTAGCCTGGTGATTGGAACAGAAAGGAAAGGAAAATTAAGGGCTATGGTCAGTGAAGCAGTTGATTGGAGAAGCTGATTGTAGAAAGCTTGGTCTTCCCGCCCTTTTATTATACTGTATGTATGCTGCCATGGTTTCATACCTATCAGTTGGAATTCAGATGATTCTATAGCCTGATACAATGTCAGGGCGTTTTTTGCAAATAAATACCCATTTAAACTAACAGGAGGGAAAATACACAAGCTCTAGAAGTGGGCCCATATGAACTTCATGAGGTTCAACAAGGCCAAGTGCAGGGTCCTGCACATGGGTCGGGGCAACCCCCAGTATCAATACAGGCTAGGGGATAAAGGGATTGAGAGCAGCCCTGCAGAGAAGGACTTGGGAGTACTGGTGGATGAAAAACTGGACATGAGCCAACAATGTGCACTCACAGCCCAGAAAGCCAACCGTATCCTGGGCTGCATCAAAAGAAGCGTGGCCAGCAGGTCGAAGGAGGTGATTCTGCCCCTCTACTCTGCTCTGGTGAGACCCCACCTGGAGTACTGCGTCCAGCTCTGCAGCCCTCAGCACAAGAAGGACATGGACCTGTTGGAGCGGGTCCAGAGGAGGGCCACAAAAATGACCCGAGGGCTGGAGCACCTCTCCTATGAGGACAGGCTGAGAGAGTTGGGGTTGTTCAGCCTGGAGAAGAGAAGGCTCCAGGGGGACCTTATTGTGGCTTTTCAATACTTAAAGGGGGCTTATAAGAAAGATGGGGACAGACTTTTTAGCAGGGCCTGTTGCGATAGGACAAGGGGTAACTAGCGGTTTTAAACTAAAAGAGGGTAGGTTCAGACTAGATATAAGGAAGAATTTTTTACGATGAGGGTGGTGAAACACTGGCACAGGTTGCCCAGAGAGATGGTAGATGCCCCATCCCTGGAAACATTCAAGGTCAGGTTGGACGGGGCTCTGAGCAACCTGACCTAGTTGAAGATGTCCCTGCTCATTGCAGGGGGGTTGGACTAGATGACCTTTAAAGGTTCCTTCCAACCCAAACTACTCTATGATTCTATGATTGTATGAAAATACGTGGTTTTGGATGGGAAGCAAGTAGTGCAATAGGCTCAGTTTTCTGTTCCTTCCTAATATTGCTTCCTTTCACATCACTCTTGTCTTTGTTGGCCTTCCATCTTCCCCGGACATACAACCTTTTCTTCACCACATGTATTAAAACCCTTGGGTTGCAACAGCCACTTCTCACAGACTGGAGGTGCTGGGATGAGAGACAGGAAGGGAGAGAGGGGAGTGGGGAAGGAGCTGAGTGTTTTGTTCCCAGTACCCCTGCTTCAGGAGCCGGGCATGGCAGAAAAAATGGTAGTCCTGGCACAAAGGGAAATTTGTCCTGAAGCTCTCTTCTCATATCCGTATTCATCTCTGGTCTCAAATAGGGGATGTGGGCTGATCATCCTTTGCATTAGCATCTCACAATCATGACCTGGACTACTCATTAAGCCAAGTGTTTTTATATTGAGTATATTAGTTCATACAGCAGCCTGAGGGGAAGAAAACATACTGAGTGCAATATAAAAATAATGTATGCTATTCTTTGGATACATATACAAAATACTAACCACATGAAAATTTGCATCAGGTAGCTTAGGATAGATTAAGATCGTATATCCTTGATATCCACTAATACTAGGATTGACACCCATAGAGCAGTTTCTGATCCTCCCTGCTTACCTTGCTTCAGTTACCTGAGGAGACCCTTCCCTTCCCTGTGCATGCTTGTATATCTGGAAAAACTTTGTGTGAGGAAGCGGTCTGGTTGCAAGGCTCAGGAAATGTTGTTGAAAGTCCTCTGTTTGCAACCCCACATCCCTTGTACCAAAGTGCCTGGTGCTTGCTCACTTCTTCATGTGTTATGGCTGGAAATAAGACCTCTGATGAGCAGGGGTCCAGGCAGCTGAGAAGTGGCCTCCTTTGGGGAGCGCAGTGTGCTGCAGGGGCTCCTGGCCGGGCCATGTCTTGAGCTGCCTCTGGGACTGGAGGCAGCAGAGCTGCGGTGAGCTGCCCGTGCTCGCTCCAGCACAGCACCGTGCAGTTGCCAACTTCAATGCAAATCCACAGCATTACAGCTGCATCTTTTGTGCTGGAAGAGCTTGAGAAATCACAGCTTGTCAAAGATCTATAAGCTGTGCAGTGTAAAGTTGGCTGCTCGTGCTTTACAAGGGGAGAGTGCTTCTCTGGCCTCCCAGTCTGAGACTTGATTTAACCAAGCAGGCTGCAGCAATGTGAGCGGCAAATTTTTGGGCTGCTGGTCCAGTGCCTTGTTGCCATTACTCACGCAGTGCGCAGCTCTGGCTGTTCAGAAATCCTAACTCTGCTGTTTGGCACAGTGTCTTACCAAGAGGATGCATAAATCAGATAAGCTCTCACTCCCCTAGCAAATGAGAGTAATGGATGATTTACACTTACATTGCTATCTTGCTATTTGTCAAACTGACTCCTGTTTGGCTTTCAAATCCTTAATTTGCGTTTTATACTATTAAATATCCTTTTATCACCCCAGCAACACTGTCACCCCGATGTTTCACTTGTCTTCCTCCTACTGACATAGAAATATCAGTTCACTGATCTATTTATCATTCCTTCTCGAACAATCTCCCAGGATGTATTCTCTGGAAAACAGCCAATTTAAATGAATATGAAATAAAATTCTCCTAGATTATGCTTCCTGCTACAGGAGATTCCTGCTGTGGGCTGAGTTTTAATGGTTCAGATTCAAATTCATCCGTGTCTCTAGATTAATGCATCCAGTTCAGTCTCAGAAGCGCAACGGCTGAACCTCAGTGCCTGTGCTTCTCTTCCAAGTTGCTCTTTAACAGACACGCATAGTTCAGAGTTTTATGAAAACAGGCCAGAGGCCAGAAGAAATGGGCTACTAAATCTTCTTTCAATAGATTTCTTCAACCTCATCACTGTCATATCTAACAGTCTGGAACAGCAAAGGCCAACTTAATAACAAGGGGCAGCTAATTAGGAAAAAGGATGTGTTGTGCCCCACAAAAAAAGATCTCATAAAATATGTTGCTTTTCTTAATGCCAGACCTCCTGGCATAATGACCCTCCACTTTTTTTTTTTTTTTTTTCTTCCCAGAAAAAATGAGTGGATTGCTTTGTGCGGAGAAAGCAGGAGAGAGTATATCCATAAGGTCACAAAACAGAGTGTAAATTTAGAACTGTTGAATATGTACCTATTTTAAAACAGTGACAAAATCAACAACTCATGATTTTTGAAGCTAGCATTACTGTTTAAGATGCTGAGGACTGATGTGCAATTTTTTACAGACTTCATCTTAGTGAGGCAAAGGATGAGCAAATTTCAGCTCTTCACTTGTCTGGTGTTCCAATCAAGCAAGATTTGGTAATAGCTGGCATCTTTACCCAGAAGTGATTTTTACTTTGCCTTTTTGTTCTCAGCTCTCAATGAGTGTCATGCTTTCCTGTGGTCTGCTCTTCCCTTTGCCTTCGCTGTCCTCAGCGGCAGCTATTCAATTTCTAATTTGACAAGATGAACACCACTTGGGTTAACATCAGTGCTTCTGTGCCAAGAAGGCTTCACAGTTCAGTCCACCACAGTGCTTTGGCATGATACTATACTGTAATCAGCTTACCAAGAACTGCTAACAGCACACTCCTATATTAACAGAAGTACCACTAGGACTATAAACACCTTTTGATGCTTCCATACTAAAAACTTGGTTTCAGTTGCCTATGATTTTGCCAAACTGCTCCTGTTTGGGTTGGCATATTACAAGACAGGTATAAGCCTCCTGGTGAATTATTTCTTGTGAAAATTTGGGCCAAAAAAGCTCGGCCATTTAATGACTAGACTAGGGCAAAATGATATTGTTAGGAAACCAGCATTCAGAATCAAACTTGAGCTGCATACCCATGATGTAACCCGCACCACACTAAACATAGTGACTTTGCCTGCATCTCTACTCTCATCAAACCTTCCATTAGGAGGAATTAATGATGCAGTATGTTGTACTGCCTGTATTCAAAGACGCATTCACTTTTTTGGGTAGAGGCAGTGCCTCCCATCTGCAGTTTGGTGAAAGGGATGCCCATTGCTGTCTCCAGGAAAATCTGCACATATTTAGTAAACTAGTAAGCATGTTTTAAACCATAACCTTATGTTTAGTCAAGATTGCTTAGATTTTAGTGGATAAACTTGTCACTGATTGTGGAGAACTTACATACCACTCTGATATACAGCTCAGAAAATCCCATGAAATTGTTAATGCTGCTTTGAGAGCCCAGTTTGAATCATATACAGTGAATAAGATAAGGGGTCACACATTGAACAAATCGAAGAAAGGAAGAAGACTAATAGCTGTTCATTAAGCAAACATAATCTATTCTGTATGTTGAATGAGGCAAAGGTTAGATAGAAAAAAAGAAAATGTGAACATGTAATTAATAACTGTATCATAATGCATATGGACAAAAGGGCCAAAATTAGGGTTGTACTGGCAACCCTGAGAAGCAGAGAAATGTGTTTCATGTAGTACCTTTAATAATGCTTTTCTAATGCAAGGAGTGTGTGTGTGTCTATTTAAGCTTTGTGACAGTGTTATATAAACATCATTAATATGCAATAACAGTATTGCACATCAGAAAATGCTGAGCATTTTATCTGGTGTTCTCCCATTTAAATTTTTTCCTTCTATGTGAGAGGAGATATTAATTCTGTATCACGTCAAATGGAAATACTAACAAAAAGAAAACCGAATACTTATGTCCTTGCTACTCTAGACCCTCAGAGTGCTAATTCAAGTCTCTAATTTTCATCAAACTTGTAGGAAGTCACTTCTCTTTGGTTAAAACTGACCAAAGTCCTCCAAAGTTGGTCAAGTTGGTCCCCTGCAGAAAGGGACAAGGCAGTGACAGCAGGTGGTTTTGAATGGCCTTGGGGTTCCTGTGTAGCTGCTGGCTGTTTGGGTTTGGTTTTTTCTGACTGTGCTTAACTGTGTTTCTCCCCTGCCTTCTCCGGACCTGGAAGCAAGGAGATGCAGATCCAGCTCATCCTAAAGGAGAGATGCCCGATAGCTGCTCAGCTGAAGTGATGGCTTTCTGGCCTTTCTGGCTCTGCTAGTCTCCATTGGCCATAAAGAGAGGGTTAGACACCTAGCTCACATGTAGACATTAAATTGAGCTATCTTAAATCTCAGGATAAATCCCACCCCTGCAGACACAGGGTTCCTGCCTTCTGGGGCTTGAGGCATCATCTTTGGAACAAGAACTGAAAAATTACTTTCCAACAGGTTTAAATTGGTGTATTTTTTTTCCCCACCTGTGATATTCTCAGTACTTTTTTCAGCAAGAGGTATTTTCTTTTAAGCAAATGTCATTTATTTCTACACCTTGTAGCATGGTATTTCAGAACAAAAAAAGAAAGAATCTGAAGAATGTGTGATATGATAATGGATGGCTTTTTATTATGTACCTCACACCATCAGCAAACATCCTTTAGTTTCAGGGAGAAAACAGAACTTAACATAATTTTTATCTTTCTTCTGAGGAGTATTTTCCCCCCAAAAAAATTTATTTTTTTTTTTCCCTGACTTCAGAAATGGCTTTATTGCTTCAGGCACTCCTGCCAAATTGCCAGGTGGTCATTAAATAGCAGTAGAATATCAAATTAACCTTAAAATAGCCCTCAAACTGATTTAGGGAATCAGGAACTGTTTGAGAGACATGCATTAAAATGCAGGGCCCTTGTGATTTTTGGAGAGAAATAATATTTCAAGAAAATGTGTTCTTGGTGAGATTTTTAGTAAGATTTTTAAACCTGCCCTGGCTTTTCTGAGTTTTTTATCTGTATTCTTCATGTGTACAATGTTTACAAACTCTTTGTTTTAATTATTTGGAGTTATTTCTTCAACATGGTATGAGAAAGAATGGTATAAACAGAATAAGTCTTGTGACTAGGAAGAGTAGGAGCTTACCCTTTTAGCTGTGTGGTCTGACTTCCTTTGTGGTATACGCACTGGCCTCTTCTTGACTTAAAGGCTTGGCTGCTCAGACTGCGTAGTGCAGGCTTCCTAAACACCCAAACTGCCCAGGTGAGTGAAAAATCAAGTACTGAGACTTGAAGTAGCATTTAGGGGAAAGAATTCTTGAGGGCCAGGGATGTGGCTCCAAAACATCCAATGTGGTTTTGATTATATTTTTGAATTCATGGCATTTTATTACAGGACATCTTATTGATGTTACAAGATCTTTTCTTAAAATTAACTTGAGTCCTACTTGAGTCAATTAAATGCTCCTGTAGCAGTGGGTAACTGGAAGCTAGGATCCACTTATGAAAGCGATGGTTTGTGTCATAGAAGCGGCAGCCTCTCGTAGAGAGTGCGCTACTGTTTGATCAGAAATACTGCAGCTCAGGGACCACAAAAAAGATATTACCTTTGAGCGTCACTCTCAAACTGGTGTGTTTACTGCATGTAGCGCTTGTTCTCCAGTTACGTACGTAAGGCTTTCTTCTCCATGCTTTGGGAAAGAAGTATGGTCACTGTTATTTAGCCAGTTACAGGTACGGAAGAATAAGCATCAGAAGCAGTGATGTTAAATTCTTCATGACATATCCCACTGGTTTCATCTTACTTCACCTGATGGTGTTCTCATACTGCCATACTTGTCTCTCCCCAGCACTGCCAGCAGAGTGCTAGACTCTGCACGGCAGCATTTTCCATTTGCCTCTCCTGGTTTTTTGGTGGTTTTGTTAAGCACTTTGATGACAGTGGTATTATTTATCTTTCCCCAAGATACCTTGATGAGTAACAATAACTGAAATTTTGGGTGGTAAATTTTAATGGTATCTCCCAGTGGACGCAATGCATTTCATACATATGAAAATATTTTAATAGAATCATAGAATGCTTTGGATTGGAAGGGACCTTTATAGGTCATCTAGTCCAAGCCCCCTGCAAGAGCAGGGACATCTTCAACTAGATCAGGTTGCTCAGAGCCGCATCCAACCTGACCTTGAATGTTTGCAGGGATGAGGCCTCCCCTACCTCTCTGGGCAACCTGTTCCAGTGCCTCACCACCCTCATTGTAAAAAATTTTCCTTCTTAAATCCAGTCTAAATCTGCCCTCCCTTAGTTTAAAACCATTGCTCCTTGCCCTGTCACAACAGGCTCTGCTAAAAAGTCTGTCCCTGTCTTTCCTATAGGCCCCCTTCAGGTACTGGAAGGCTGCTGTAAGGTCCCCCTGGAGCCTTCTCTTCTCCAGGCTGAACAACCACAACTCTCTCAGCCTGTCCTCGTAGGAGAGGTGCTCCAGCCCTTGGGTCATTTTTGTGGCCCTCCTCTGGACCTGCTCCAACAGGTCCATGTCCTTCTTGTGCTGAGGGCTCCAGAGCTGGACGCAGTACTCCAGGTGGGGTCTCACCAGAGCGGAGTAGAGGGGCAGAATCACCTCCCTCGACCTGCTGGCCACACTTTTGATGCAGCCCAGGATACGGTTGGCCTTCTGGCCTGTGAGCGCACATTGTCGGCTCATGTCCAGCTTTTCATCCACCAGTACCCCCAGGTCCTTTTCTGCAGGGCTGCTCTTGATCACATCATCCTCCAGCCTGTATTGAAACCGAGGATTGCCCCGACCCATGTGCAGGACCTTGCACTTGGCCTTGTTGAACTTCATGAGGTTCACACAGGCCCACTTCTCCAGCTTGCCCAGGTCCCTCTGGATGACATCCCATCCTTCTGGCATGTCAACTGCACCACTCAGCTTGGTGTCATCTGCAAACTTGCTGAGGGTGCACTCAATCTTGCTGTCCATGTCATTAATGAAAATATTGAACAGCACTGGTCCCAGTATGGACCCCTGAGGGACACCACTCATCACTGATCTCCATCTGGACATTGAGCCGTTGACCGCTACCCTCTGGATGCGACCATCCAACCAATTCCTTATCCACTGAACAGTCCACCCATCAAATCCATATCTCTCCAATTTAGAGAGAAGGATGTTGTGGGGGACCGTGTCAAAGGCTTTACAGAAGTCCAGATAGGTGACATCCATTGCTTTTCCTTTGTCCACTGATGTGATAACTCCTTTGTAGAAAGCCACTAGCTTGGTCAGGCAGGACTTGCCCTTGGTGAAGCCATACTGGCTGTCTCAAATCACCTCCCTGTCGTCCATGCGCTCTAGCATAGCTTCTAGGAGGATCTGTTCCATGATCTTCCCAGGCACAAAGGTCAGTCTGACAGGTTGGTGGTTCCCAGGGTCATCCTTTCTACCCTTTTAAAGACGGGCACAATGTTTCCCTTCTTCCAGTCACCAGGGACTTAACCTGACTGCCATGACTTTTCAAATATCATGGAGAGAGTGGCTTGGCAACTACATCAGCCAATTCGCTCAGGACTCTGGGACGCATCTCATCAGGTCCCATAGACTTATATGTGTTCAGGTTCCTCAGGTGGTCACAAACCTGATCTTCCCTTACAGTGGGAGGGGCTTTAGTCCCCTGGTCCCCAACAGGGACCATTTTCAATGGGATTAACCTTCAAGAGATTAGCCACTCTGGAGGTGTTGCCTACTCTATAAACTCTGAGAGAAGATTAGGTACAAAAGCATAAAAAATGCTGATCACGGCACAAATGACAGACGTGGATGAGTATTTCGTTCACTCCTTTTCAGTACAGTATCAACCACTGCAGTGTCTTAGCATTTTCAGCAGGTGTGCTCTTTGATTGATTACTCCCATAAAGACTTTGGAGATTCCTTTCCTCAGTAGTCTAATGAAAATGTAAATGCAAATCATCAGCAGCGTAAACTTGCATAGCTCCCCTGCAGCGAGCAGACCCAGGCCATTTTCTATCAGCTGAGGAGCAGCCTTGGAGTATCAGTAAGTTGCAGTTCAGTATGCTTTGTTGTTTCACTAGTATATGAAGTGCATCCATAATGTAATTACTTTCAACCCCAGGTTCCCCAAACAGCTTCATCTCAGAAAAAGGAGAGAATGCTGATCACTCTTTTAAATCTCTGCTGGTAAGATTTATTTGTGAAGTCTCACTTTTGAGCAGAATGCAAATACCTGACTAATTACTGCAACTTGTTATTCTTAGATCTGCTTGAGGGGGAAATTGGCAGAAGTTTCACGTAGCTCCATGATTTCTCATCCCATCCAGTAGCCTGCCGGGGGAACTCAGACTCTTGTCCAATTACTGGCAGATGCCTTTTCTTCTTTGAGAAAATGGATGTTGTGATATGAAAGGAAAAATTGTCTTTCAACTTTATTGAGAAATACTATAGAAAGAACAGAAGTGCAACAAGAACTTGACCTAAGAGCTGCCTTTTTGGGCCGGGAGTGCATTGTTAATACCTTCAGATCACTGCAGGCAGAAGCTTCCGCCTCTGTTAGGCAGTGCTTGCTCAGGAAGCAGAATCAGCAATCCAGCAGATGGTGTGAGCTCCCTGGTAACTGAGCATTTTATTCATTCAGATACTCACCTGTTGCCTGTGTCTAATGAAATTCCTCTCTCTGACTGTGTCTGATTCTTAAGTGAAACCTAATCTGGCAATCTCTGACACACAAAACGTGCTTTGACTGTAGCAGTAGGCATCGCTAAGGCGCCCAGCACTGCCTGGTCTAGCCTTAGTTGTGTGTTAAAGAAAGCACTTCTCTTTGCGGTACCATTGCGCCCGTCCCTTCCATGTTCTGGTAAGGACAGACGCATGTCTGATACTGAGTAGTTTCAAAAGGTCATCCGGATTTGGTTCTTTTCTGGATACCTCTCCCTGTTATTCCCCCTTGCAAAGGATCCTTTGTCTGTCCTTCATAGAACTGGAAAGGGCCTAGGACCTTGTCCATTTTCCGTGCTCTAAAAGCAGATGTATGTCTCACCTCTCTCTGAAGATCTCCAGTGATGGAGACTCCAGAGCTTCCCCAGGCAACCTATTCTAGCACTGTGTTACTCTTTCAGCTCGTTTCATTGTACTTTCCATTGCATCTAACCTTAGTTTTGTTTTTTGCAGTTTCAGCAGTTAAATCCTCTGAGCATGAACAACAGACTTTTTCCTTCTCTTTTGAAGTCACTGTTTGTAAATTTTTGTCAGTCTTCTCAGGACAGCAAGCCCAGTTTGTTCAGTCTTTCCTCATAAGTCATTTTTTCCAAACCTATGATCATTCTTCAGTATTCTGCCTGTGGGCATGCTTCAGGTGGTCATTCCTGTTTTGAAATGCAATGCATCAAACTGAGCAGGTACTCCAGGGGGTTAAAGTCGAGTGGAAGGATTTACTTTGTGCATCCCAGAAGCTGTACCTCTCCTTGTACATTGCTGTAAAAAGATTGTCTTCTTCCCAACAGCGTGATGGAACAGTTGTCACATGTCCGTTGCTGATCTACAGATTGCCTTCCCTGTAGCCAGGTATTCCCTGACTTGCACTGATATACCTAATTGTTCCTGCTGAGGTATAGAACATTATACTTCTCACAAGCAGAACATGCACTATTTTCAGCCTATTCTCCAGTTTGCCAAGACAGTTTGAAGTTCTGCTTTCCAACACACTTAAAGTCCCTCTCAGCTGAGTGCTATTTAACAAACCTTTTTTCCCCCATCCTTCAGTTCAGTTAGAAAAATATTCAATAATGCCGCACGTAGGACACTTCTCTGTGGAATATCACTGAATGCATGCATCTCTCTTTAATTATGATGAGCCATGTATGTTTTCTTTCTGAGTAGCTTTTTCCAACCATTTCTAGAGCCTCCTAATATCTCCACCTTGTTTAAGAGAATTTCACATGAAATCAAAGTCAAACTTACTTAAGTAAAGCAATATGACAGCTACTGTTTTTTCTCTATCCCCAAAGGCCATTATCCTGTCATAGAAGGAAATTAGATTCGTTTGATGGGGCTCCTTCCTGACAAATCCATGCTGTCTGTAATTCATCTTCTTGGTTTTTTCTAGGTATTTACAAGTAGTTTGATTATTTATTCTGTTACAGTTCTGGGAATTGAAGCCAAGCTGTTGGGTTTATAGGTCTGTGGCTCCTCCTTTTTATTGTTTGCCATTTTGCAGTCTTCTGGTAACTCACTGTATTCCAGGGGACCTCCAAGATAAATGCCAACAGCTCATCCAGCAGCTTTCAACCGAACTGAAAATGTCTGATTTACCAAGGTATTCTCTAATCCTTTTCTTTCCTGATTAGAGATTGATGTCTCACCATCTATTGCTGGTATTAATTATGAGAACTAATTGATGTTTAATGAAATGATGATGCAAAAATTTCCAAACTTCAGCTTTCCAGGTGACATCCCTAAGCAAGGTCTCAGTTCCACTGAGTAGTAGACTGACACTTTTGTTGGCTTTCTTCTTCTATTAAAATACCTATAGGACAATTTCTTGTTATTCTTGATGTTCTTTGTTAATTGCATCTGACTATGGCCTTGTCTTTCCTGACTTTGAAAGTATCAGCTCATACTGTACTTTCTACCAGTCCTTAAACAGACTGACTTGGTGCTTTTAAACTGTCTTGAATTTAAGGTACAGGATGTGCTTAGGGTGTAGTCAAATCCATCCTCTAGCTACATTTGCTATCTTACCTCCACCCACAGGATGATTTGTATTTCTGACATTACTATCTTTTCTCTAAGGAAATATCACTCTTTACTACCCTTTTTCTTTAGATTGGCATTCCTAGGGATCTGTAGTCACATCTCTGGGTGTGCTGGAATTTGCTTTCCTGAATGCTATTGCTCTTTATTTTGCTGTTCCCACTTTCCTAAGCCAAAGATTGTGAACTCTGTTGTAGTCCCTGTTGGCTTTGTTTGGGTAGGAAGAAGATGCAAAGGTACAAACCTCCACATTTAAACCAGGCTATTCAGATTTTGGAGATACACTGATTTGCAGTGGCTTTCCTCAGCCTACCTTCATCGTTAGTGAGTTCAAGGGTAAAAATCACTGGTTCGAGCACTACAGTCAGAAACTAAAACCCCCGTGTGGTGGCCCGGTCAGTCAGAACAGTCAGTGAGAGCAATGTGTCTGAAACTGTGAAAACCACTGGGATTAGGTCCCTGGGAGTGCTGTGCATACCACAGCGTGACTACTGTGAATGTCGGCTACCTTTCCTCTTCTCTGCCTTCAAACCCCTGAGTATCATGGAAGCAGTAATTCACTGCCATCAAGCCTTTTTTAAAATAAAAGCAAAAATCATTAGTTGTCTCTTCAATCTTTTACCAATTAGAGAAGTTAACTTAAATTGTCTGTATCCAAAAATAGTACAAGCTTGCTTTGAAATTTTGGGAAATGTGTAACTGTAATAATTTAAAAATAGGCTTTGAAATTTCATTTTCTCTTTTTGGCAATGTTGGTTGCCATGGAGTTCAAGTAATAGGTTGTGATGTTTAACACTGAATTAATTACTACTTCTCACTCACAGAGAACATCTAATTATACATATTCATGAAGAACGGTGTTTGGCATTCCTGAGGGAGAAAATATCTTTTTTAATACTGTATATACATACTTTTGGAACCAGATGGGGTCCGTTAAATGCATAATCTTACAGCACTTTTTCCCAGGGTTTTTAATTGTTCCCTAGTTTAACAAAATTTTTAGTTTTAAATGTTGCCTTAAAATAAGCTCCCTGTATTTTGAATATTTACATTCAATGAGTGCAGGCATTTACTTTTAAAGTACTAAAAGTTTAAATGGACATATAGGTGGATGAATACATAGGACAACATACACTTTTTTTTCCCAGGCAAAACAGGACTACAGTGATTACTCAGACAGCTCTTTGTTCAGCAGTCCTTGCTCTGTTGTGGTCCGAGCAGCTAAATTAAGTGACAGTGATTATAGATGTAGGCCAGGGGTGTCTGCAACAAGGGTGTTGTGCACTTCTAGCCTTGCAGAGCTGTTGCACTTGGTGCTCTCTAGCTTCATGGTAGCTTCACGAACCAGAACAGCCGTCGGCATAAAGACTCACAAACGCAGATCTTAATTTCAGTGGGACTTTGCCTTGTAACCGTGTGTGTGGCTTTGGGTCTCTGTTCAGGAAGGTCTCTCTGGTCAAAAAGATCCGTTTCTGCTGAGCACGTTCTTTAGTGCTGTCCTGAGTGATAGTCCACTGATGGGAACCAAAAATGGTGGCATTGGGCATAGACCATTCTTCCCTGCAGACAAGCTATTAGAGGTGCTTTGGCTTACACAGATAGTTTCCTGGCTCTTTGAGAGTAACTGTTACTTTCCTGAGCACCTCTGCGTAGACAGTTTTGACAGGGACCTGTGAAAATATCTTTTATGGTACAGTTAAAACAGTTGGTTCTGACTACAAGCAGTTTTTATTATAAAACACACGTCTAAGCTCAAGTAATGTTTGCAGTAGTTTCTGGGGATCATCCAGTTTTGCACATAACTGTCTTGTACTTCTAGAAACTGATCTTGTGTACTTGATGCCAGATCACATATTTCGAAGGAGGCATTCAATGCTGAACCTGTTTTCTCCTTAGCATATATAGTTGTATTTATCTTCAATAAAAAGTCATGTAAATGACAAACGCAGGTGGAGGGAAGGATGAGAATCCTTGCTGTCTTTATTTCAGCTGATTTAGCCTTTTCAAGTTCTCCATAGAAAAGAATCTGATGCTTAAGGGGTAGATTTGTTGCTTTTAGATAGTAAATCGCATTCTAGGATGGCTACTAGTATCTTTGGCTTTGGTGAGCTAAACTGAGAATCATCCTAGATTAAAAAAAAGAATTATCTGTTTCTGTCTGATAAACATCTGTAGAAAGCTTTTGTGAAAACTGAACAACTAACATCAATTAAGTATCACTGTTGTTGTTAACTAGAGAGGGTGAGGTGTTAAATCACTGGTGTTCTGTCATCCATCTCCAATATATTCTGTTTTCTAAGAGTGATCAGCTGAGCTGTGCTTTTTTTAATGCAAAAACTCATAAAGTGGAGGTTGCGTGAGTAACTGTCTTTTTCTCTCTGTACAGCCACACTCTTTCACATTCTGTCCATTGGTGTATATTGAAATTAATGAGATCGGTGCTGTCTTTCCTTATGCATCTAGTGGCAATAGCATGCTTAGTGCAGTGATTTTCTTAAGACCAAGTACCTTTATCTTCCCACTTTTAAAACAGTAAGGCAGATAACTACATTATCAAATGTTAAGGCAATAGACTATATATGAACTTCAGCTAAGCAGGTAACACAAAATGCTGGAGAGAAAGGTTGCCAGCAAGATTTCTAAATTCAGATCTCTTGCTTATGTGCAACAGGTGCAAGGAAGAAGTAATGTGGTATTAGTGGTTTTACTTTCTTTGGGCAGTTAGGGTAATTCTGAGTTGATTTTCCTCTTGCAAAGAAGGATTGGGTACCACTGAAGCATTTTAATATACCAAGACCTGTTTCCTTTTCCCTTCTTCTGGCAGGCAAAAAATGTTGACAATAATGTGGGTAAAAATGTCAAGAATGAAGTAGTGATACATGAAAAATTTTTAAGGATGCTTACGAGTTTGCATGAAAATGTCTCTAAGAATTTTTTTCAAGAGGAAAAAAGTGAATAAATGTGTAATAAATTAGGCAAGTAGTACCTTTAAAGTAACTACAATAATTCAGGTGTTTGAACCAGCAATTGTCAACAGTGGGCAACCAGCTGGGTTTTTTTCACATGACTTCCCATCAAAAGAAAAAAAAGAAAAAATTACATTCAAGAACAAACAAGGTTTGTTAATCATCTTCTGTGGGCTGTACCTAATCCACTCTCTGCTTTTCTACTGGAATTTCTGATCCTTTGTGTCATCACTGCATGTGATGGTACTTGGAATTTGAGCTAGCCCAGAGTCTGAATTTGGTTACTTTTGTGTAAATCTGGTATTTAAAATAATTCCCCTTCAGAACTGTTGCACTATTAGCAGTTTTCAGTGGTAATAATGGGCACCATGCTATACTTTCTCTAGTCTTTTTCGCACAGACTAATTTGCTGTCTATTCTTTGAGTGACAAAAATGAGGCAGAATCGGAAGTAGGAATAATAACAAGAAAGAATAAAGATGGTTACAACGAAGCGCTTCATTATGAAGGTCCTTGTAGGAGTAGGACATGTAACACGGGAAGCATTATGGTTTTCCTTTTGTGGGTTAGTTTGGAATATGTTTCATCATCTTGTTGCAAGGACTGTAGGACTGGGGAGATGAAACTCCAGTACTGCTGTGTATGATATTGAAATTAAGCATGATAAGGGGCTGTGGTGGGTTGACCCTGGCTGGATGCCAGGTGCCCACCAAAGCCGCTCTATCGCTCCCTTCCTCAACTGGATGGGGAGAAAAAATATAGTGAAAGGCTCATGGGTCGAGATAAGGGCGGGGAGAGATCATTCACCAGTTATGGGCAAAACAGACTCATCTTGGGGAAAACTAATTTAATTTATTGCCAATCAAATCAGAGTAGGATAATGAGAAATAAAACCAAATCTTAAAAACACCTTCTCCCCACCCCTCCCTTCCTCCTGGGCTTAACTTCACTCCTAATTTTCTCTACCTCCTCCCCCTGAGCAGTGCAAGGGGACAGGGAATGGGGGCTGTGGTCAGTTCATCCCAAATTGTCTCTGCCGCTCCTTCCTCCTCACATTCTTCCCCTGCTCTAGCGTGAGGTCCCTCTCACGGGAGACAGTCCTCCACGAACTTCTCCAACGTGGGTCCTTCCCACGGCTGCAGTTCTTCTTGAACTGCTCCAGCATGAGTCCTTTCCACGGGGTGCAGTCCTTCAGGAACAGACTGCTCCAGTGTGGGTCCCCCACGGGGTCACAAGTCCTGCCAGCAAACCTGCTCCAGCGTAGGCTCCTCTCTTCACAAGGTCACAGGTCCTGCCAGGAGCCTGCTCCAGCACGGGCTGTCCACAAGGTCACAGCCTCCTTTGGGCGCATCCACCTGCTCTGGCATGGGGTCCTCCACAGGCTGGACTGTCTGTGGAGGATACCATGGACCCTTCATGGGCTGCAGGGAACAGCCTGCCTCACCATGGTCTTCACCACAGGCTGCAGGGGAATCTCTGCTCTGGCACCTGGAGCACCTCCTCCCCCTCCGTCTTCACTGACCTTGGTGTCTGCACAGTTGTTTCTCTCACATATTCTCATTCCTCTTTCCGGCTGCAGTTGCGCAGGTTTTTTTCCCGTTCTTAAATATGTTATCACGGAGGCACTACCACCATCGCTGATGGGCTCAGCCTTGGCCAGCAGCGGGTCTGTCTTGGAGCCGGCTGGCATTGGCTCTATTGGACATGGGGGAGGCTTCCAGCAGCTTCTCACAGAAGCCACCCCTGTAGCCCCCCCGCTACCAAAAGCTTGCCACGCAAACCCAATACAGGGGCACTGGTACAGTTTTACTGATAACTCATGAGCTTCTGAGAAATACAACATTCTGTTTTGCTCAGGCAAAGAAGCTATATCTGCCTTCCAGAAATTGAGGGAAGACCCTACAAGCTCCTACTAATCTGATTACCGTGTTCAAATCACAACTTTTATACTGCTTTGTAACCAGTAAGCAGCACCATTGTCTCCAAAGATGGCTTGGATCATCACAGTATGTGGTTAAAATAATTAATATAGAACTGAGTTCTGACCCTGCTGGTCTCAGGATTTCTCATCTCTTGCTATTGCCATCCCTCTTGTCTTGCACTGAGTGCATTGCACTGTCTGTCGCTATTGCAGTTCTAAGGTCAAGCATTGTTGGTGTCTGTTGTTCTGAAAAAAAATCTGTGAAAGAGTTGTACATTTTTGATCTGGTCTTGTTTCTGTAAAAAAATGTATGCCAAGTTTTCTTTCATGAGACGCACTAGGAATGATATCATAGCAGGCATTTCCTTCTTTCAGATTCCAAAACCCTGCTCTCTCTGTACTGGCACTCTAGGAAGAAAGCTGTCTTTCAGCTCCTCTGCCCTCTTGGGGTCATGATATGTGTTTCCATGGATGTCCCAGGCTTTCTGCCCTTTCTGGGTTTCAGTGTTGTTTTCTGGCAGTAAGTGTTCACATACACAATTCCACCAAAGCAAAACCCATTTTTCACCTTTTCTTTTAGCCATTCAGAGGAGTTCCATCCACCCTCACGTTGCTGCTCCTGCGCGCGGGCTCTGCTTTTGTGTGGTGGCTCCTATTGTTCAAACTTGTACTATTCAAAAAGGAGCTTAACATCTCCTCAGGCTTAACAGTTACTGTGCCACAACTTTAACAATGTTTTCTCAACTGCTGGACCACTGTGGTACAAGCCTCTGAAATGAAGTTTAATGAAAATGGAAGGGTTCAAAGAGGAGGGCAATTTGGAAATGTCACCGTTTCCTCGAGAAGAGAGTTGCCAACAGTTCAGCTGATTACACGTTATATACCTAATGAGGCTGGCTTTGGCTAGGTCTAATTTTTGTCAGCAAGGAAGTTGACGTTGAAGGTGTGGCATGGCAATAGCTGCGTGCATGGAGCTGCTGCAGGTGTTGGGTGGTAGGGCACCATGTCCCTATGGGAGGACATAACATCCTTTCTCTCTCATGGGGAATTCCAGGAACCATGTCCCTTTGGGTAGATTTCAAGGAGTTGCTGGCTTTGATGATAATCGGCAACAAAATCTGCACTTTAGCTCCTCAGTTTGATCTGTGTTATTCTTGTTTCTCTGCTAACAGGGGATTTAGACGCATCTGCATATTGATATGATTCTCGCACGTAATTTTTTTACGCTTTAAGGTACGTAAAGCCCGCACCAACTTTATTGAGCTCCTTTCAATCATAGAGATGAATATACACTGTAAAACTACCCTGATCTTATTAATATTTTAATGTCATGTCAGATTTCAAATTAAATCTCACTTGGCTGTATTAAAAAGAATGGAATCCAGCCAACCTGAAAGTTGTCATTGATTTCCAAAATGCTTTTAGGAAGACAAATATATGGTAGAAAATAAAATGTTTAATTAGAAGAGGAGCTCTGAAGAAGAGAGTTGTATTTAATATTTAAACCCATAAGTAGTATAGTAATAGCATTTTCTGCCAAGAACATACTTTTATTGCATATTAATGCAATTAAAATTACATCACAGTCTGCTAATTTCCTTCCAGTTCTGTACACTTAAAAGCAAGAGTAAATCCTGCTGATTAATGTTTGTAAAGGGAAATCTTTATGTGAAACCTATTGCAGAAGAGCAAAGTTACACAGCAACGATGGGTTGTGCTACCCTGTGCAATTTTTATTTTTGCCCACTTTTCTCTCCTTTGTCCCAGTGTTAGTCAACTGGGAAGTCTTACTACTGATTAAAAAAGACACTGCAGATAATAAACAGTCTCTCTCTTAAGGGGATCACATAGCTTTGTATGGGGTTTTTTTGTGCAGTGCAATGCTCCAGGCATCATATAAATTGTGGCACAAAAGTGCAGTATTCGGAATAATGCAGCCTTTGGGACTGCCTGGAATTAGGCTGGTTGGGCTCAGAATGGCAGTCTTGTTTCAGAGAAGCTTTTCACGCCTCTCAAAGTGAATGAGTTATGATTCACATTAAAAAGTTATGGTTCAGATTGACATTTTCCTCAGATGGGATTTGCCGTGAGCCTTGGACCCTGGAAATCCCAGGCTTCTTCGGAGCTCTGAGCTTGGGTCGTAGGTCCCCACTTGGAGGCCTTCAGCTCCAAAGTAGTGTGGCTGGCAGCACACGTAGTTTTTAAAGTAATTTCAGGATAGACCTTTTTTGTTTTGCTTTGGTTTTTAATGATGTTCAGAGTGAAATGAATATGGCAATTTCCAGTGCCAAAACACCATGCTGGACCTTTCCTCTCTCTACTTGGATTGTACTGTGAAATTCAGAGCTGTCCCCACTTTATCCATCCACAGGACCTTCCAGCCTTTTCTGGATTGCTTTCTTACTCTTTTCACTGTTCCCAAATATTGCTGTAATCAGAAATTCTTTAAGAGAAACTTTGTTGTTGTTTCTGAACTCTCCAAATGTCTCCTGATGCTCTTTAGCTCCACTTATCACCTGTGTGATAGTTTGCTACCCACCAGTTTGTTTATTAACTCTTGCATTCCTAGTAGCAGTTGCAGAATAAGTATTTGTTTTTGTAAGAGTCGTGCCAGATTGACTTAAATGGTATCTTGGAGAAAGTACAGTTCAGGGAGTGGCCCTCCAGTGGGGTTTGGCTTCTCCTCTCCTTTTGCTGCTAGCCAACTGTAAGAGCTAGGATAATTTGCTCCTTTTCCCTGTCTTCTGGTACATACCAGCAGCTGCCAGTTCAGTCCAACTAACGAATAATGCAGAGACATACAGGTTTAAGACAGATTGGATTAAGAAGCAATGTAGCCACCCAAGCCAATAAGCCCCACTGCGTCAGCATGACACTGTAGATTTCACATCTGAGCTGGTGTATCCATACACATCTCAGATTGGGTATCCACTAGGTTGGGGGGGAGTGGAGTGGGTGTTGGGTCTCTGTACTGCACTCATTTTCCAGTGTAAATGAGACCCATTTTTCAATCCTACTCTCTCTGACAGCTCTTCTGGCTTAGCAGCAATAGCTTTAATCTGCGAGGGATGACAGGGACTTCGGCATGCGCTAGCAACTCAAACCTGCCCTTGAATCTCTTCTCCATTATGCTGGTTGTGGCTGCAGGTACAGGTAGCTCCATTGCAGTCAGATCTGCGCTCTCTTCTGCTCAGACGGGTAAATGGCCCTCACCCACCTGCCTTGGGTTGCTGAGCTCTGTGACCTGAAAGGGAGGGGAAAAGGAACTGGTAGGATTCCACACTGTAAGCTTCTCTGTCCCTTTGGGCATTTGGAAACTCTTTAATGGTAATGAACCTTATGTGATCATTGCAGCTTTATTTGAACACTCAGTGCTGCAGTTAATGGGTTAGGGAAGGTTTCCTGATCAGGGTCTGGCAGTGAGTCCTTTAAATCAACGTAATCTTTGAGAGCCTAAGATAAGAGGTTTGGCTCTTGAGGTATGCTGTATTTGCTCATGTAGGGGCGGTGAATCCTTCCCCGTTCTGTGGATATGTTGTCTTAAAACAAAGTCGGAACCATTTAGGCTTACCTGATCTTGAAATCACCAGTGATGTATGGCTTGCTACCAATCAGGGAACATCCACTAAATGTGCTAATACAGTATTTAAATTATTGAGTACTAAAAAGTACCAGCTCAGAGAGCCTCTGTGACATGAAACAGAAGCTCCTCTGAACTAGCTTTATTAGACTTTAATGGAACAGCAGGTGCCACACAGAATAATGCATACACTCCATTTGCTTGGAAATGTTGTCCAGGCTTTTCTGTGTTTTATTTCTGTGGCAAGACTACAATTTCTGCAGCTCCACCTCCCTGCTTTCTTTTCCCTTCAGGTCTGAGAATATGATATCGCCATCTCTTTGAGTTTTGGGTCATCCAGCAGGTATTCAGTGCAACTGACAGCTCTAAGAAAAGATGGAATAAATATTTCATCTTTCATTTATTAAAAAATAATGTAGTTTGTAACAGGGTTCTGGCAGGTGCTCAGCCATGCCTGAATCAAATCTGTGATTCCAAATAAGACTTTTTTTGATCGGTTTGATTTGGCTTTTGAGAGGAGAGGAGCTCAGAGAAAACTGTGAGCATCTGTTCTGCACATCTGGCCAAAACTCCAGAAATATTTCAGAGGTTTTTGTTTGGGATCAGAGATCTCTTTCAGAGTATGCATTTTTTGATACATCCCTGCTCTAGCTTTCTGCAGTGTTTCATTTGTGGCATCTCTGCAAGGACAGTTTTACCAGGTTCTTAGGGTGGAGGTTATTTGAAGGAAAAAAGCTTGTAAAGAACTATAAAATTATGAAACTGATTTAATTTATATCTGAATGACAATACCTCATGTTTATATAATGCAGGTTTTTAACTATTTAACTCATTGCTAGTGATATTAATAGAAATAGGGGTTTTCGTAGCTACTGCTTGTGTGAGCTCCCTGTAAATAACATATAAGCCAAATTGTATTTATTTAGCAGAGAAACCTGTTTCAGCTAATCAACTATATTTAGTAAAATGCTATAATATGCACTAAGTGTTAAATGCTGGTTTTTAAACCACACTGATTTCAATTGGACTTAAATTATTACCGGGACCTATCTATATTATTGAGCATGTGACTGACTGCTTTGCTGAAGAAAGAGTCACTAAAATGCAACTTACAAGCCTGATTTAACTGGGGCTTAAGCAGAGGCTGATTTATATTTATATGGGGTTTCAGAGTGGTTTCTTTCTTGATTTCAGGCTACAATCTTAGCAAAATCTAAGGAACTGAAAGCTGCAGTTATTTGCTCATTTTTACATAATCTTTGATTCAAGTGCTTGAAGGCTGTTGGGAAGCACATGCTGTGAAAGCCTAGCAGACAGGTTACACAGCATAAATTTTGCAAGTGACTTTCCTTTAAGAAAACTGCAAAAGTAAAATGATAAGGGAATGAATGCACATGAAATCTTTGAGGTACTATCTTTCCAAGATACCTCAGAGACAATTATTATTAAAGCCAACCAAACAAGATCAATTTAAATTCAAAATGTGACCTGGCTTTTATAGTTTGATCTCATTTGTACTCAGCGGTGCTTTGAGAGAGAAGACGCTAAATTCTGTCTTCCCGTATAAAGCACTAATCCAGATTTTCATTATGCAGTTTGAATGGGGCTGATTTTATCTCTTTATCCTTGTGGGTTTCTTTTTTCCAGCATTGACCAGAATTTCTTCAGGATTTAGCATGTGCATCTGTCCCCCTCTTTTTGCTAAATCGAAGTGAAATGCTGTGCTTTGCCTACCTCTATGGAGCCTGTGCTCTACAACTAGGGCAGCAGAGCTTTGAGAGCACAGCCCTTTGGCAGAGATGCAAAGCAGACCTACCGAAGGTGTTTTTCTGCTGGTGTATGTACGCTTCCTCGTCCTAAGATGTGTACCAAGATGACAACAGCTCTTTCTTGAATATACCTAGAAGGGGCTTTTGGAGTTTAAAAGTAGTGTGATTTTTTCAACATGGAGCTGGCAACTATCCCAACCAAACCCCTGGGAACACAGGCGAAACTGAAGAATAGTTCATCTTAGATTTAAATAATGCTTTTTCCCTCAACTTCTTTTCATAAAGAATTTAAGGATGTATTTAAACCTTCTGAGTATCAGTTGGGCTTGAGTATATACTGTGTAGAATCAGGACAGATTTAAGGGTGTGCTTGAGACTGAACTTGCTTGAATGAAGTCTTTGCATGCTGCAGTGCTATACCATTTTATTAATCAGATTATGTACTGTGGCATGGGCACAAGTTTTCTAGTGGATTTGGGGTCTATTGTAGTAAATTAAACTGCAGTTTAATTTTTGTTGAAGGAGGATGATACGATAAGCCTAATAGACTTTGCTCATACAGAAACACTGAGACCGGCTTGCAGAAACTGAAGAATTCAAATGTAAGATCAGCTAATTTAGGTGTTCTGAGTATCCCTGTCATTCTGAGTATCCCATACTAGAATATGAATAGGGCATGTACTCATTTGAATTACACTTTCAGTGCTTAACGTACATGCAGCAAATACTGCACTAAGTGTAAATAATGGAAGGAAATTATCCTCATGGAGTTCGGTGATGTTTTGTCCTTTTTTCTAATTGGGAGAGAGGTAAGGAGAAAAATGGTTCTCACATTTTAAAGAAAGGGCATAAAAGTAGATTAGAACAAATACAATTTAGGTGAATTTTTCTCCTTGTATTTATCTGTTGAGGACTCGGCTCAGACGACCTGTCAGAAGGAGTTTCTGCTACTTTTCTGACAATCTTCCTGTCGGTCAAGAGTGTTGTCGAGGCATTTTTTATGTCAGAAAACCAAAGCTGTTTGCGAACACCTGTGATGCGGTATCTTTTTGTCTGTCAGTTGAAAAATACCAGTGAGCATGCTTAAAATGTACTGTCCATGTTAAAAGTAAGAAAGCAGGCAATTTAGACATGTTGTCTTGTTGCTAAACTAGTTCATATACAAAAGAAAGTGTAACCTTTTTGCATTTCTCTTCATGACTGACACTTACTGTTCTGCATGTTTTCAGCAAGTCTCTCAGTTCAGTGCGAAGTGTCTCTTAGGTGCGTGCTTCTGCTGTAGCAATCTTTTTTTCGCAAGAAGTGGGACTCTTCCTTTCAAAAATGGCATTGTGCAGGTATAGAGGAACTTCATGGAGAAGGATGTGTGAAGAGAGGACTGTCCTTATGTTTGTATCAGCCAACTGAGAAATCATTGGAATAGAAGAGGCTACAAAGCCTCATTTTGTTTTCTATTATGTTTCTATTGCATTTTTAATCTTCTGTTTATTCTTCTGAAAAAGAACTAAGAAGTACTGTCATGTGAGACTTAGTTAAACAGTGGTAAGCATTTTTTCTTACCTTTTGCATTGTCTTTTGTGTGAACCATTTACCTTTGGCAGTTGCACTTACTTTCAGCCCAACACCAGGTACACATGACTTCCTAGATTTCAAAGACATAGGTAAGCAAAGGGTGAATTCTCTGTAAGTGTGAACACACTATTAATGTGTGTACACAGATACACACACAAGTTTGTGGAGAATTCACAGTTAGATTGCCAAGTGTTTTAATGCTAAATGGCCACCTGTACATGCCCTTTATACCCATGCAGGTCAACAGGGAGTGGCGAAAAGCACCTTCTGAATTTCATAGCCCCAGCTCACTGCCCCTCCTCCTTCAAGCCCTTCCTTGAATTCATATACTACAAATATACTGTTCATGAATTGTATATTTCCTTGCCTTGGATTATATAGAGGGTTGTTGTGTGTGGGGTTTTTTTCATTCTGTCTATTCATGTCTGTATTTGGCTGGCATTGTGCCTTTTCACAGCTAGTTTGCCTGCAGTGGATGCCATATGATGATGGATTTAGCCACCTGTGTAGCACTGCAAGTGATACTGCTATAGCATATGTTTGCTCTTCACCCCCAGCGAAACCATTTCAAGGCAAAGGAATGTCAGTAGGGAATGAACACAGGCCAGATTCATGTAATCGGTGTTTTGCCTGAGTAGCTCTACCACCAAACAGCTCCTATGGGGTACAGCTAACATTGCTCCTTGGCTAGCAAAGCCTGTGCAAACCCAGGCAACATCCTAAGTGAAATAACTTACTGGCAAAGAACAGTTTTGTTGGTAGAACTTTATTTGGTGGGACTTGGTGATCCATCTGTGTTACTCAGGAGTGACACCTGATATGGCTAAATCAGCACAAGCTCAAGGCAGAGAGCTGTCACCAAAGGGTCAAGGGAGGAAAGTCTGAGACAAGAACTAATATTTCCAGAAAGGTGGATTTTTTTTTCCCGGAAAGGTTTGAGTAGCTCTTTTAAGTATGTCCCTCAAGCCAGGTACACCAACATTGCTGTCCCCCTAACAAAATAAACAACCATATAGGAATCTAGACCAAGCTGGAAACAGCCACCAGCAGCATCCAGTGGTTGCACTTTGTGACACCATTTTATGTGCTCCTCCAGTGGCAAGAAAAAACTGTGTGCATGGGGAAGGCAGTGATAACAAGGGCAGAGATGCTGAGTGGTGAGAAGGATGGCTTACAGTAGCTGAGCTTGACCGTTGCTTGCAATCGTACATTTATGAGGGACGAGAGGTAATAATAAGGTCCAAGTATGTCTGGAGGCAGTATGTGTGCAAGAGTCAGGTGCGCGTATGTGTGAATCTGTGACACTGCCATAGCTCACCCATGCTTAGTTCTGTAGGTGGATAACACCATAATACAGACACTGGAACACATTTTCAAAGGCAGGGGAAGATTTGGATGCTCAGCACCATTTGATGTCCTTATTTCTTGAGTGGCCTGCTCCCACCACAACATTACTCCAGGGGACTGAGAATAAACTGTTGCGCAGTTTTAGGAAAAGGCTCAGGCTGTTGGAAATATCTCCAACAAAACTGAGACCAAGTATGTTTGATCTTGCATAACCTCACGGACACATCATGCATGTCATGTGTATTATTAAAGTGCTCCTCGAACCAGCTCACATGGGTAGAAATGAAAGGCCACACCTGGCTATAAATATATTTGAACCTAGGCCAGGAACTACTTTATGTGCCAAAGCCCATGGCACCTCTTCTTGCTGAGGGAAACATGCGTATTATGCTGCCAATAAAGTATTCACCCTGAGAGGAAGAAACCTGTGGGCCACTGCTCTTCCTGGTGACTCCACTGAAGCCTTTTGAGTAAGAGGCTCTGTTCATTTGTAAATGCAGTGACATTTTGAGCTTTTGTACAGCGAATGGAAGCTCCCTGGGAGGCTCATGGCTGAATGATTTCTTCCTAGAGAGCGGTAAATGAGGTTAAATCAATTTCCTCCTGCAACGGGAGGGGGACGGAAGGAGAGGAAATAACATTTCTCCCTTTAGCTCTCAGAGAAAAGTAGTTTTATTTGCAAAACTTTTCATTGTATTTCCCCTTTTAGTTTTTCTCAGTCATTCACATTTCCAAAACTGGGAAATCTTTTGTCTTGGGCACAAAATCCTCTTGAAATCTGTCGTAACAAATATGACACTGGCTTATCAAGAACCTAAATACCAAGAATATTTCTTTTGCATTAAACCTGTGTTACTGTTACGGAAAAATCAGTAATCAGTACTTAGAAGTTTGGTAACACACTGATATTTAATATCTCTTATAACTGTCAGATATGTCAGATATTTCTGACAGCTGATGGAAACACTGTGGGAGTCAGGTAGTACCTTTGCTAGATTGGAAGAGTGAGGAAAAATGCCTTTCTCCTCCTCTCCCTGTCACCCTGCCTTTGATTCCTTGAAGCTAAAGAGGTTTACATGTATTTTGTTACCTTGCTGTCCTTTGCATTCGGATGTGATGGGGTGGGGGGAGAGGAGAATCCTGTGGAGCCATAATCTCACCTCAGATGTGGGGGTGCACATGTGGGTGGTGATGGTGGACCGGGCAGCTTGCTATTTCCATGTATTTCTCCTCCCTCAGTGTGGGTTAAATAAGATGCAAATAGCACCGAGAGATGAATAATTGCATGGAAAACACTAGGTGAGAGGTTTTGAGCCCCCTGAGAAAGCTTGGCTTTGGCCCCCTCTGTGTTTTGGTTACTTCTTAATTATTGCCTAAAGTGATGTATGTTTCTCTGAACGATTTTGAAAATTCCTGGAGAACTTTCAAGGTGGCATGGTAGCACACTTGAACAATAAAGACCAGCATCTGGAGCTCTGTTGGCATCTCAAATACATTTCTGACTCAAATGCAAATGCGTCGGGTGAATTGAGCCTGGGAAGGGCTGATAACCTGCACTGTGTAAGGGCAATGCAGTGAGGTTTATCCCTGTAAGAAAGAATGTAGATTTGGAGAGAAATATTAAAGAAGGAAAAAACTCTATGAGCATGGTTTGGTTCAGAGGTACTGAAAACTTCCTCCTCTGATTGAAGTGCTCAAGTCCTTTGCAAATATGACTAAAGTACCTATTTCTAAAAGCTTTTATATATTTTTATTTATATATAATATATACATATATTTTTAAAGAAGTTGTGTAGAAAAAACTTTCAGTTGTCATTTGATAAATACAGACTGACTAGAAAATATCAGTCATTTTCAGTAGCTCCCTAGCCCAATAACCATGTAAACCTGAGTTATACTAGCTGTCCTCATTTTTCTTAAAACAGCCTTCTATTCCATATTTCATTTTCTTAAAGTTTCCTGAGAGATCCAGCGTTTTTATTTCTTTCAGGCTAAGCGGTGGAGGATTTTTTTCCCTTACAATGATGAGTATTTTGTTGCCCATGCAGTATTGCGTTACACAGGATTTCCTCCTCATTTACCAGGAACAGTCCAATGGAAGAAATTCTTATAGGAATAGTCTTTGCAGTCAGGAGGAAGGTAAAGTAAGGACAGATTCCCTCAGAGTTGCTCTTTAGTTCTAATGACTCTTGCTTATTATTTCACAATATACTCACGTATGTCTTAGGTTACTGGAGGCAAAATTCTCCATGCTGAATGGGATAGCTCTGTTGCAGAGGAATCAGAAGTTCATAGTAGCTACACCACACATTTCCTGAGGTGTAGCTTTTCCAGGAGTGTTTTATAACCCTACAGCAATTCTGGCTTTTGTTTGAATTGCTTAATCTAAAGCTAAACACCCCATTTAAATCTGGTGCTGTCTCTTGATGCCCATGATGCTCATGGTGTTCACATCTAGATTTAGGTCCATTTCTTTCCCTAACTGATGATATGCATCAGAGTAAATCATTGTGGCTAAATGACTTCTACAAATATATTTTTATCATCATCCTTGATGATTAATGAGGGCAAGGAGCAATATTTTATAGTTAGTTGACATGAACTTTATGACTGTATGCTTAATATGGTGCACAATGGGCTTATTTTCCCCTTACCACTGTGAGACAAGACATTATTCTTAAAGCAGAAAAGGGAATCTTAACACAAGATTGAATAGCAAGGTCCTTGTGTTTGCAAAGTCAATACAGACACAGCCATTTAAAATGTAAAACAAAACAAATGGTCTTGTTTTTAGTGCAAGAGGGCTACACATCCACTGAACACTAAGGAGGTTTATGATTTACTACCAATTCTTTAGGACAGTTATCATCTGCTCTCGAGCATGTTACTGAGCAGCGATATGGTTTTGTTTTGGTATCTTACAATGCCACCCTTCCCCTCATGTAATTCCTTTGTATTATGTGGACACTTACTGAAGTACATGTGTATCCAGGCAATAGGATGCTCCAACCATAAAGAAAAAATGGGAAGAAAATTTCGATGTTTAGATGCAATGTTGGTAAACAGTGTGTATAATTAGCAAGTGGTTTATTGGATGGGTAATATCACTTCTGTTAGCAGTTGTTCAGGAAAACAGATTTCAGAGCAGATTCTACATGTGTGAAAATCTAGAGACACATCTAAATATGCTTCCATGTGCATATGGATTTATAGCAGCTCTTCTGCCTCTCCTGACTTCTCTCTGCTGTTACTTCTTTGTGAGAAGTAAAGTCTGTGGTGTTCAGCATAGGCCTGAAGCTTAGAAGGATGGGGTGGACAGTCTTCCTCCCTAGTGTCAGTGCACGTCCTTCTGTCTCTGGGCTGCCTGGAGCCCTGTTGAGCAGTCACGATTTGATGGGATATGCTCGGATTCTGCCTTCCTTTCTCCAAAGAGAGTTAGCTACGGTTGGCTACCACAGCCTTATGCCACTGACAGATCCTACAAAAAATGACCAATGTCTGACCAAAGGGCTGCCTAGTTCAGCTGCTTGTCTCCTACAGTGGCCAGTGATGGGTTGCATAGAGAAAGGTACTGGAAACAAGGCAAATATTGGCTAATGCTTTCTTTTTATAGCTTCTCAGCATTTGTCAGTTAGAGACGTACAGGCCCCTTAAGGTAGAGGCTGGATTTCTTGACGAGAACTGGCTTACAGCTAACCAGCTTGGAGCACAGGTGAAGGAGCCCAGGTCTTTGTGGCCTCCATCACAGGCTGCCCAAGAATCTTGTTCTCTGTTTCACGTGAAACTCTTCCATGAGTTGCATGTGGTTGAGTTTTGGGGAAGCAGGTGGGGATAGTAGTGTGTGCACACAGTTTGGAAGTGATATGAATTAAAAATGTGTTAAGTTGTAAATAGAGGTGTTGACGATATGGTTGTCAATAACAGATGTACTTGACAGAAGGTGTGGGTAGCTGTTTAGTGCTCAGGAGGAGAGCGTTCAGCCCCCTGCTCTTCAGGAGTTTTATGAAACACTGTCAAACCCAGTGTGTGTTTGAAAAGCACCTTCATCCTTTCAGCCAGCAGGACTGTATGTGCGGGAAAGCATATGCTGGATTGGATTTGCGTTCACTGAGCTACCACTGTCGTAATGTACATCTGCTGTGAACAAGAGAATGGTGTACAATCCTGATGGTTTGTTTTGCTGTTTGTCACAGGATGTACCTAAAGCCAGGTTCAACAAGTCTTTTCTTGTAACTGATTGGTGCAGTGTCAGAGATACCATCTTACTGCTTGTTGGCCACTTCTCCTAGTGCTGCTGAGAGCCTCCCAACCATATGTGCACTCCTGCACACGCTGCTTAAATTTTCCATATGCCACCTGACAAGCTTTCCATGGCACTTTATACCACCTTGAAATAACTCCCACTTCTTGTAACGAAATGTGTCATGTGGGAATATTTTCCCCTTCAGAATATTTCACAAAGACTTCAGACCTTCTCATGAGATGAGCAGTGCCTTTCCAGAAAGATTTAGATTTTCAGATTGCTACAGTAAACAGTAAATAGTCTGCCACTATCACAAGCCAACAATACATTCTAGTCTTTTAGCCCCCTTAGATCCTCTGGCAGCTTTTTTCCATGCTATATTTTTGGTATTGCTGTCTCCATAGGTGACTACAGAAGCAAAAAAGTCTCTCAGAAGAGACTTTGTGGTATCTAACATGGGGACTGTATTAGTTTCTCATTTTTGTTGCTGTGACTCTAGGGAGTACATCTCTGCAGATAACATCAAGGTGTTCCCTTCCATCTGAATCTCAGACCTCTGGATGATTCACCATAGCAATCACCTATGTGACATTTTATCCACAGAAATTGGAATTTAACCACAGTTTCAACTTAAATTTTGAAATCTGGAGTGGACAAACCCTGTGCAATTTTCTCTAACGCATCCAGGGCTTTGTCCAAGCATCACCAGCACAAATTTGGATTTCAGTTTTAACCCAGGAACATCTCAGCAATTGAGTAGCATGAGAAAAACACCCACTCCAGAAACTTGCTGATTATTTCTAGACATGTTGGCTTTTTTTCCTTTCTTTTTCATTCTGTGATTGGTTTTATAGGTGAGGAAAACTGCAAAGTACACTTTCATTTGGAGCTTTTTACATAAGTTACCTTCTAAAAAACAATTTGACCCAGGCCTTCCAAATTCTTTTTCCAAGACTAGCTTTACATAGCTATGTCTTGTTGTGAAAAGATCAGTGATATATTAAGAGTTTGGGTGTACAGTGCAGTGGGTTTATACTGCAGGGGGAAAACATCCAAGATAATGCTCTGAGGAATTTGTATTTAGGTGGGGGGGGGTTTTTGCCTTTGCCTTACAGTAATTCCATGCTGAATTACAATTAAGAAATTGCATTTAAAAATACAAGTGTTCCCTGCAGAAGATACAGGAATGAAATCACTGCTCCTTTTCATTAAGGTGGGTGTCATGATTAAGACAGATGCTGAAAGATATTCTGTATGATGCCAATTACGTGTAGGGTGTTACAGTATTTCTGGAATACAGGTGAGGTATTTTTAAAGTGTTTTTAAAGGTGGACATTAAAAATCCTGTTGCCTCCATAGGGAGTAGAAGCAGATGTCAAGAACTGTAACTTTCTGTTGCTGAGGAAATCTGTGGTGGTTTATCTGTGTTTTTTTCTTGTATAACTGAGTACGTTTATGGTAGTCCTTCAATGAAATGCCACAAAAAGCAGGCTTGCTACCTCTCAGGGATGCCCAGGTCTTTTTGAGTTTCTCCACCTCATAGACCATACTAGTTGGAGTGCTTCACACCCAGGGTTCACACACCCTGACTCTCTGCAGTAGTTTTTGCCCCAGATGATGTGTGTCTGAAAATAAGCAACAGCAAAGCTTTCCTGTAAGACTGAATAATGCTTGAACATTTAGAAAAATATTTGTGCCGTCATGTGTAGCATTACTAACTGAAGGCCCAATTATAACCGTAGCAAGCAAAAATAAGCTTGATTTGAACTATTGAAATAATTGTTAGGTCTTTGTCATTTCAGAGAGGTTTTTAAAATTCTACCTAGCGATGACTAATTAAAATAGGACCCATGTGCAATTTAAACAGCAATATTGTAACTGTTAGCAGAGACGACTTTTAAGAGTTACATTGCTACATAATTAAAGTGTTATGAAGTGCTCCAAATCACAAAACACTTAGTTGCTTCATTACTTTTTTGCAGTCTGGTCATCCATTAAAACTGGGGAGACTTCTGTGCCTACATGAAAGGAGATGCATAAATGCTTTATTGAATCAGGGTTAAACTAGCAGCACTACCTCCTATTCTGTGAAAACTTAGTTTCTGATGAGCCTTGCAAAGTCTGGAAGATTTCACATATACACTGATAAACAATTTTCCTAGAATAAATAGAGCAGCACATGAATAAAAAAGGACATTTTTGGAAAAAAGATATGACAGCAAATCTGTTCTTGTAGTATTTGTAGAAGCACTGAAAAGTTTAGCAATGATTTAAAACCATCTTTCTGCATTGTGGATTTACATGGGTTCTGAATATTGATGTATCAAGCACGGATTTACTGACAAGGAGGCAATATTAAACAGCTTTAGGCCACATTATCACTGGTGTGTGTGATCTGCACTTCCACATCAGCTGACATGGGTGCAGCTGCACAGATGTCCTTCTTAAATCTTCCCACCGCTGTTATATCAGTGCCTGTGGTGAAATTGCTGCTGAATTAGATTACAGGAACATCCCCACCGTATCGTAGAAGAGCTAGTTCTTCCCTTAAAGAGTCTATGATTAGGAAGACAAAATACAGGGTAAACTGGGACGATGGGGAGAAATGAAGACGCAGATTGCTTGGGTTTATCATTCATGTGTCTTGTTTTATGGTTTTTGATTCAAAGTGAGTTGGTTTTGTTTTGGTTTTTTTTTTTCATAAACAGTACATATACCTATATACATTCTGCAAAGTTGTGGGTCCTCTGTATCTGATTCATCAAATCAGTTTACTTCATGAGGATCACAGCTCATTATCCCTAATGGGATCATGGCTGAAATGTTCTCTTCTGAGCTGGCCTCTGTGTTTTGGTACACCTGTCCCGTAAAAAATTTGTGGCAGCAGCTTGTACAGCCATGTTTTCACATATTAGATTAACACTTAGCTTTCTCTGCATTATCTTTATATAGTTAATGGGGAAAACCCAACTTTTTCTAATGCTGGGCTGGATTAGCAGACCTGCACCAAAACTGATTCTGAAATTGAGATAAGTGATTTACATTCCAAAAGGCTCATTAACCATCAAACTGCTATGGATTAGATCACTAATGGCATGCTGATGGTTGCATGCAACTTCCAGCAGATTTGTTAGCATCTAGCATTAAATCCATTTGAATTATAATGAGGAGGCCCTAATACATAAACATTTATTAGCAGGACTCTGTAGCTATAATGACTGCCAGCTCTGTATTTTAATTTTCACTAATGGTTTCATGCTCATCCTAGATGTTGTTGCTCACAGGACCAATTGGGATGCTATGCTTTAGCAGTTTATGCCAGAGATTCAAACCCAGGATACCAAAATCTAAAAGCATGAAATCCTGGACTCATTCCCTATATGTGACCCAACCAATCATGTCATTACAGCAGAGATTACAAAGGTTGGCAAGGCCAACTTCACACATTTCAGGGCATCACATCAACTCTCCCAGCTTGTGAGATCATTAAAAAAGAAAGTGATTAAGAAAAATCAGTTACCTCCATTTTAGTTGTTTGCTGTCATCCAGTTTTCAAATTACTAGTTAGTTCTCCTTATATTTCAGAACTTTTCCCAAAAACATGAAGAAAAGAACTTTAGTTAAGAAAACTGGTATTTTGTCATTTGGGATCTTTATGAGGGGTGCCAAAACTCATGACAAAGAGGTGCCAAAAACTCATTACAGCAAAATCAAGACAATTGGCAACACTGGAAAGGATGGAAAACGTTATTGCAATTAAGTTTTCGATGCATTTACCAATTCCCTGGCCTGTCTTCCTCCCATCACTCTCAGCAGCATCCCAGCACAACTTTGCGTAACTCCCAGGATAAATTCCATGCAATCCTCTTTGCTTTTCTTTCCTCTGTGCTCCCCCACACCTCGGAGGAGCTGAATTCTCTTGTGGGAAACCTCTAAGCTGGGTTGTGGCTGTCCCGCTACTCACTGGTTTAGATGTGATCTTCAAAAGTTTTGAGCGCTTACAGTCCTCTCTGGAATCAGTTGAAGGGCTGGGAGCACAGCAGCCTTTAAAATCAGACTGCACATATCTCGATGGATAGACCCTGAAACAAAGATGCCTGAAATGAAAAACCACTGTTGAATACATTTAGTCCTAAGGGATTTGCTTTGTGCAAGTGTAGGAAGTTATGTTAGAGACAAAATAAAATTTGCTAACTGATAGAAATATGAAACCATCCTTTACTATAGATAAAATAAAAGCAAAGGTAGAAAATTGAAGTAGGCAAAGAAAAGAGGGGTAAAGACCGTAGGATTCAATCTCAATGAATAATTAATTGATTGTACTATTTTCTTCCTGTTTTTCAACATGTCTCGATAAAGAAAGGCATTCTCTTTGAGCTGCTTTCTTCTGATTAAATAGAAGGGTTGTCCTATCAAAAAAGAACAGCAGGAGTTTATTAAAAGGGGTAGCTCTTAATTTAAAACAAGTTGGCCTTCTGGAGATGCAGATTGTTTGAAGACCAGTTATGTCTTTATTGTATCTCAATATTGACATGTTTTGTCATGGTTGGTATCTACTTCACCTGGTTCTGTCCATTTGAAGCTGAAGAGAGAAGTGTGTCTGTGATAATTATTCTTTCAGACCACTGTCCTTTTATTCTGCAGGAATGGCAATAAGATAGCAGGATGAACAATGTTCCACTCCTGATTGTATCACGGGAGCTTCATCCTACTGCTGTTGCTTTTCCATAGCTTTTATTCCCCTCTCGTCATGCTAGCAATTCACCTGTCTTCTCCCCACTTCACGGTATGTCACTCTGCTAGACCACTAATGCCACTGCTTCAACCTGACAGCAAGCAGGTCCTGGTTTTGTGTCTCATTATGCAAGGAGAGTCGTCTCAATATCCTGGGCTGAAGCAACACGGTGGGGTGAGTCATTTAGTGCAGTATGTTTAAGTGTTTTTCAGGGCTGGCAGCTGGAGTTCCAAGCACACAACAGACTGATAGAGAATGGATTACTGGACTTCTTACACATGTAGAGCAACCTACCGGTGCCCTGTCAGTGACAGAATCAGTGATCAAATGGCCTAAGGGCTCTATGATATCTAAGCACAGGCAATACTTTTACAGTAATTGGACCAGTGCATGTTGTGCCCTGATATGCTGTTCCTGGTTTCCACTGTGTGGCTCAGCCAAGATCCTTCTTGTACTCAGTCACTACAGGGAGAGTTTTCTTTTGACTTTGTCAATCGCTCGAAGGTGCTAAAGGATTTGCTGCACCATACCTGAGAGTACGTAGCACCAGGGTTGGTTGGGTAGGTGGCAGCCTGATGGATGTTTTCACAAAAGTGCACGTCAATGAGGATACGTGCAGTGTGCCTGAACCCATCTCTTCCTTGTTTAAATTCAGCCCTAATGAGCCCAGCGTGTGGTCAGTACAAGGCTCTGAGCTGAACCTACTACTGAGAGCGTCCTCTCTCAACCGTCACATGTTTTGGCGTTGGTTTGTTGGTACCGGAAAAGGATAAGTGCATTGCTGTAAGAATAAGTGCATTGCTGTAAGTCTCTTAAATTGGAAGACAATGCAAGAATGTGTTTTCTCTTCTGCCCACACCTGCACAACAGGAACAATTTTATGGAGTACTCCAGATCTAAAGATAAACTTCCATCAAGCATTATTCACATTTCTCATTTTCACATCAGTTTGTTAATAGAAAATGCCATGATGGACAGAGAAGGTATTGAAAAGAAGTCTTGTCAAAGGGAATATTAGAAGAGATCTGTGGAGAGCAAGTATTAAAATTAATTTCTTTGGATGGAAGCATTGGATAAACTTTCTGAATATATCAACTGAAAAACAGCATGACTGAAATATATTAGCATGTTACTATGCTAAAAGGCCAGTTTAGAAAATGCCTCCTGTTTTATGCAAAAAAATTTGAATGCATTTCACACTGCAGATACATAAATAATGGCAGTGCTACTGGTTCCATTGTTTTCCATTTCAATTGTTTATCAAGACATGAAAATGCATATTTGAGTTTTGTTGACTTCAAAATTACTGGTATTAGGCAAAAACCTCAGATACACTGAGAGAGACCTGAAATCCACTCAAGGCTTTCTTTGGTTTATAACAGGTTTATAGTCACTGAAAAGTGAAGACAGGAGGGCGTTACTGCCAAACGTGGTACTTCTGTGTGAGTCCAGCATGGCAGTCTCTTGGGACAAGAAAATATTTCATCATATTTAGTTGCATTCATTTTTCTTCTCTTTTTTTAAAGTGGATAAAATGCAGGACATTTTAGCCAAAATGTCTTGTAGTGATGTGTTTCATCCCAGAGGCAACTCATAGCTTCTCAGCAGCATCAGCAAAATTAAATTTTTGGACCCCATACATAAAGGCAAAGTAGTTTATGAATTACTTGGTAACTAATTAAGCAAGTTCCATTGCAGTGGTCTCCCAGGGCAGGTGGTATCAGAGCCAGGGGCAGGGAAGTGTGAGGGCTGTTAACAGCCTTGGATATGACTGTCTCCGAGTGATCAGGTCGTAATGCCAGCTGGGCTGTGCATGCAAACTGGGCTGTGCATGCAAACTGGGTGAAAACTGGGATCTTGCTACATGGTCTCAGCATGCTGAACTGCTTGGGTGTGCTGAACATTTTGCTTCTACTCTCTAAGCCAGAGCAACCTGGGCAGGGTTTTTTGTTTTGAAGCTGTGTTTTCTCGTGCCTACATGTCTGCCTGTGCCTATAACCAGCTTTAATATGAGCCTCAGAAGGGCAGCCCTGAACTAAGCTTGGGCAAGTCTCCATCAAAACCTGCATTGCTACCAGCTGCCTCTTTGCGGCTTCAGTCGTAGCTAAATTTTAAAATCTACCCGGAAGACCAAATCCTGTTGACACTACTTATTGATTGTGGCCACTAGTGCCTACAGTTTCATGGGGCTTACCATGAGTTCCATGGGGTTTACCTGAAGGTTCCTCAGATTTAGCTATTCTGTGATATTTTTGGCCTCGGTTTCTGTATAGCCATATTGACCGCTCTTCTGATAGGCAGTACCTTCCACAGGACATTGTGCTCTGTCTGTTGGCTGTTTGGTTCTAAGTTAAAACCCCTGATTGCCAGGACTGAAATATCTCGTGGTGGAATATACAGTTTCTGCATCGTGAAATGGTTCTTCTTTAAAGTAGTCAGTGACTTCTTATGTACCCTTCATACTCCAGTGTAAAAATCCCGAATTCCCTTCCCCTTACGGCGTGCTGTAAGGAGATGAAGAAAGAAATTGGCAGGTATAATTTCACTGTGATTGAATATAGCTTGTCTTAGGCTCTTCTCTTCATGCTATTAGACTTGTGTTTTCTTGAGCTTTTGGGCCCCTCACTACAAGAAAGACATTGAGGTGCTGGAGTGTGTCCAAAGAAGGGCAATGAGGCCGGTGAAGGGTCTAGAGCACAAGTCTTATGAGGAGCACCTGAGAGAACTGGGGTTGTTCAGCCTGGAGGAAAGGAGGCTCAGGGGAGACCTCCCCGCTCTCTACAACTCCCTGAAAGGAGCTTGTAGCGAGGTGGGTGTCGCTCTCTTCTCCCAAGAAACGGGCGATAGGACAAGAGGAAACGGCTTCAAGTTGCGCCAGAGGAGCTTTAGATTGCTTGTTAGGAAACATTTCTTCACCAAAAGGCTTGCCAAGCATTGGAAGCGGCTGCCCAGGGAAGTGGTTGAGGCACCACCTCTGGAAGTCTTTCCAAGACCTGTGCTTGTGGTGCTTAGGGACACGGTTTAGCGGTGGACTTGGCGGTGTTAGCTTAATGGATGGACTCGATGATCTTCAAGGTCTTTTCCAAGCTCAAGGATTCTATGATTCTATGATTCTAAGCTTACTGCCTAAATAAGACAGGAAAGCCCTGAAATGAATTTTGTTTGAGCCATGGCATTATTACCACCTTTTCAGATTGAGTTAGTAAGTAAAGGTTTAATTAGCTCGTTGCTGGTCTGGGACCTGATTTGCCTCTGTATTGCACATCTGAAGTCTGTGCTATAAAGTGGGAAGTAATAATAGCTCTGACTGACAGGATCTGAAGGACAATGAGATTAGTTGGGAAATAAAGAGAGAATGTGCAGAGATGGGAAATTGGTTAATTATAACAACATAGAAGTAAAATGAAGTTTGGAAAAAAAATTAAAAATTGAGGGACCACTGTAAAAACATTGCTGAATAATTTTAGAATCTTCTCTCTCAAACCAAGCATAATGAAAACACCCTCTGAAATGGAATGTCGTATTTAATTAACTGATATAATTAGGATGTTCTTGCAAATGCAGGTTTAAGTGCTGAATTGTTTTTTTTCTTTACAGCAAATGAATTTTTGAAGGAATTCAAAGTTATTTTGCTAAGACACGACATAACTCTGTGTACTGTCTTACATCTGGTAAGGCACCTGATAAAGCAGCAAATCGGCTGCTGAAGAGTATATATCACAGAGGAGGAAAACCTCCTTTCTGAGCTCAGAGCTTCCCTGTGCACAAAGGAACTTCCTAATTTTTCTGTTCCTACAGCCTCAAATAACAAGGTGCTAAAACTTTTGAGAAACTTATAGGATTTAGGCACCCAACTCCCTTGAAAATTCCAGCTCCAAAATAATACAATCAGCAGTGTAATATTGAATCATTATGGAGTGTGTATAACTTACACCAGTAAGCCTGTATTTACAATATGTAGAACATGATAGCAGGAAATAGGAGTAGATACATGGACTACTTTCACTTAATGGAAGTACCCACAAGACTAACGCTTGTCTTTTATGATCAAATCTTGTGCTCACTAGCTGAAAAAGTCAACACTTAGCATACCTGCTGTTGCCGAGAGGCATACCAAGGGTGGATTTGGTGTGCTCTGCACATTTGAACCTGCTTTACAGCTACGCGTATACCAACCAATTTTATAATTCCCTGTGAATGTAAGAGGGATTGATGTGTATGTGTGCTGTATATATCTGATGTATGTGGACATGTCAGGCATATTGTTTGCGAGCAACTGAAAGGCATAACGCTTTCCAGGAGAGCCTGCAGCCATTACAGGAAGCAGCTCTGGGCTGCTTATTGCCCAAAGTGGTTGTGTGAGCAAGTCAGATTTAGTAAAAAATGGTCCCTATAGGTAGCATATCTCTGGCTGCAGTCATTCTCAGGGAAGGGAAAATAGTGGTCATCTCAGATTAAGCTTGTATATCTTTGGGTAGCGTGCATGTGTATCAGGCTAGATTACAAGGCTTTTGTCTTCCAGAAATCATTTGGAATAGATATTCCCAGTTAAATACAGGAACCATAACTCACTGAGATCCTTCAAGAATAGTCCGAACCAAACAGTTTGCGGTTGACTCCAAGTCGGGAGTCTGATAGGATGCTGTCCGCAAAACTGTAATACAGCTCAGCTGAACTTGCCCTCCGTTTCTAATCAGTTAGTTGTGTACTATTCAATGCCAGAATGTGTGCTAGTGGGTGTAATTGGGCTGAAAAAGAAATAATATCGTATTCTATTTTCCTGGGTTTTGTGTTACTTCACAGAAAGGCTTCCATTGCTGTTCCTGGGTAGTGGATCAAGCTGTTGGGCTGCTGTGGTTTCAGCAAATGGCAACACCGTTGCCAAGGTTAATAAGATGCACGTGTAAAAGAAAAGAAAGAATGCAAGTTGCTTATAATGGACATGAGTCACAAGAAATCTGTTATTTTTCTAGGCAGTCATTCCAACACATGGTCCAAATTCCCCAGTTGTGCGGGAAGACTGGAGTTGGCCTTGTAAATTGTTACTTCTAGTATAGGAATTCAGGAAAGCCTGGTAAAGCAGTGTGTATCTTGCATAATGGTGCATTGCCTTCCTGCTGCTAATGCCTCAATGATATAACTGATTTAGCAGTTGAATTACAACATTAAAAGTAAATTAATAAATCTTTAATTATGAGCACTTCGATAGCAAATGAATTTCTTAAACTAACAACTTGACTAGGCCTGTATATCAACTGACATAATTCATTAACCCATATGAGAATCCATATTAGCTATGCTTAACTTACCTGAGTGTATAAGGCAGATCTTTCTCAGTATAAATAAATTATCAAATCACTATTTATAGTCAGTTAATTAAAGAGCAAATTACTGAAGCAGTGTAGATTTCCTACTTAGTATAATGTAGTTCCACTGATATTCAGTGAGCAAAGGATCATCCCATTACTTCATTTTTCTCTGTTCTCAATTACCTGTAAGTTCCTGAGAAATGGTATGATGCCAGATTTCTCTCCTTGATCAATCCTGTGCTGCCATGCACTCTTCTAAAGGCCTCTTTGCAGGATTAATTGCTGCTCAGCAGCAGCAAACATCTGCACTTTTGTTTGAATGGGCTGGCACTACACGTTTCTTCAACTTCTAAATCTCTTGCCCTCCAGGACATCAGGTGAAGAAGAAACATGCCTGTAGTTGCTGTAGAAGCCTGGTGCATAGGATGTGAGATTATCTAAAGGTGGCAATACTGAAAATTAATTCTGGAAGTCAGTTTTGGAGTAATGAAATGTGGAATTAGTGAATAAATACTTTGCGTCTTGATTAGAATAAGTTTGGATTAATTTCTTTGTAGCCCAATGCTGCAGCAGAATCTAATTGTGTGAGTACAGTATTCTGGTAATGAACTGAGGATTCCCAAGCAATGGCATTTGAAAAAAGCAACCTTCAGGTACCTGGCACATTTTAAATCATATTCCAAAACCCAGTAAAGTTGTAATATTTTTTGTAGCTGTCGTGCAGGCAAGGTCATGCATTGCATTGTGAATCAAAAGAATATTCAAAACAGAATTTCCTTTGGAAGTAAAGAACTTAAAACTTAGCTGATCAGGAGACATTAAAATATCATCTGTATGGGGAAAAGCAGTGAAGTAATTGATACGTACCTTGATAAAAACCTGTCCCTTCTTGCACAAAACTAACCAACAAAACTGTGTTTCTCCCTACAAGCAGACTAAAAATGAGCAACCAAGTAACAATGAAATTGAAACTCCATCAGTGAAGACCTGTATTCCCAAGGCTCACTTTCTAATCTATGGGGGAAACTGTGTGGAGAATACGTGGCTGAAGAGCTTTCAAGTGGCTGCATAGTGGTCTGACTGCCAGAGTGCTGCCAGGCACTGCACTGCTTACTAGCATTTTGTGGCTAGTTGAGAGTGGAGCTAAATGGTTTAATACGTGAATATTTTTGTTGCCACTTCAAAGGACCAGTCTTGTCTTCTACAAAAAGCCTGTGTCCTTAGGGACATGTAAATTAAGAAGATTGTATTGAAGTGCAACATCAAATGAGGGTTGGGGAATAATAAATGGTAGTCATCATAGTCTTTGAACGTCTGGGCTGTATTGGGGATATAAAGTAAAGGAAGATTTAGCATCCAGGCTTCAGGGCTCAGCTTTGAGGTAGCATTCAAGAGTTTTCAGTGAAAAAAAAAAAATTCTCTTTTTTCTTATGCCAGTGTAATCACATCTGAGTGAGTTACAGCACCTTATCTCATGAGTTGATTCAGGCCATTATCCACTTGTGTTGATGTTTGCTGAGCGCTTGTTAAATATGCAGGGAGCACAGCACATGGATATCTCCTGCCACTGAGCGATTTCTGTGAGGTCCTTCTGCGGTACTTATGGCTGGTCAGGATGTATTGACTACCTCAGAAGAAGCACTCTTTAATACCAAAGTTTCTAGTTTTATATGATTGTTAAGGCTCTGAAGGTCTTACCAGAATAAGATAAAGGGCTTTGACTTGAGTAATTTCACTTACTGTCTGAACCCTCTAGCAGGAGTAGCATAATCATTGCTTGTCTCTAATGACTCTGCAGGAGGTAAGCTGGTGCAGACAAGAGTGCAGCACTCTCATTGCTGCCTGCTCCAAAACACAACTGAGTCCATGGCCATGGTCACGCTGGAAGGGGTGACCTCCAGGATACCATCTCCTGCAACTGCTGGCCTTGTGCAAAGGGAGTCTCGAGGAGTTTGCTGGGCTTCCTCACTAGGAGAGTGTGTGTGGGGCTGCTCAATCTTTTTTTAAAACTTTAACTCATGGTCATCCATTCCAGCCAGGTGTTAATGAAGAAAGGTAGCTCTTGAGCTGTTGTACTATGCTGTATATGGCAGCTGATAGTAAAATCAGCAGGACAGTGGCGATTCACATTGAACAGAAATCTGCTCAAAACACATCTGGAAGGGGAGCTAACAGATTTTGGAGATAAAAAGGGAGGGGTCCTCAGGCACCTCTGGAAAATCTCCTGTCAATGACCCTATGATCACAGCATGTAATCAGCACAGAAGCTCCTATATGAAGATGGAGCCATACAGCCCCTCAGCTGATGAAGAGCATCAAAGGTCTGGCATAGGATTTACACTAAGTGGTAGCTCCTGTTGGGGAGTGCTGGCTCTGTCCCACAGACTGCTATTACACTCCAAAGTACTCTGCATACCTCAAGCTAGGTAAAATAATAAACATTGTTATAAAAGTTAAGGGTTTAAAGCAACTAGTTATTTGGAAATGTAAGTCTAAATTTTTGGGTGCCTGAGAGGGTATTGTGTTAGGTCACCTCTGAGTGATAGCTTGTAGCTAATTATGAGGACAACTTCATGGCTTAAGCAGGAATACAGATGAAGGGGCTTGCACAATTGTCTCTGCTGAGGCATGAGCACTACCCAGGGCAGTGATAGCGAGGGCCAAAAGATGATTGATCCCTGAGCACCCAGGGGAACCCACCCTGGAGGTCCAGGTGAGATTAAATCCTTGTGCCGCTTTGCAGGAAGTTCAGTTGCTCATGAAGAAGTTGCCCAAGTCTTTTATGCGTACCTGAAGTGACATTTTCTCTTCAGACTTGTCCTTCTGATCTCTAGCAAGACTCAAAATATTGCTCGCAAAAATTCGGATTTACAAGTGTTCCCATAGTAAATGTAAGAAAATGTAAAATATCTTCTACAAAAGGCAGTTATTGCTATCTTGCTACATTATCACGGTCCTCTCACTGTTCAGTCCAGTTAATCATTGTTCATTGGAAAGACCTTAATTTACGCTGCATTAATGATGTGCTCTAAAGAGACATTGTGCTTTTCAGGTTCACTGAAATGTTCTGCATCTGGCTTTTCTAAACTGGCTTGAATATTCACAGTACAGTGGCTGGTGCAAGAAGTATTGTCCTTTATATCCCAAGGTCAATAGATGTAAAAAGCTTCATGTTTCACAGTTTTTACATACAGAAGAAGTTCTGCAATTAGGCTCAGAGAAGCTGCAGTGTTTGTGGTTGTCCTCAGTTAAAATTTCAGGGCTGGAGTTCTCTGCTATTCCATGCTTTGTGCCAAATCTTAATTCACAGGAGGCAAATTAAAATTGCCATCCTTGTTTTCCTTACCATCCCTGAGCCTGGACTGGCCAGGCAGTAAGCGAAAGCCTTTGTAGATGACACGGTCTGGGGTTTCCTCCTTTCCAGGCCAGGAGCTTTCTCGGGGAGCTGGTCCCAGTTCAGGAGTTCACCGACCCCTCTGCCCGTCGGTGCTTCCTCCTAACGAGCCGGCAGACAGAGAAGAGTCCGTGCAGCGCCGGCAGCCGAGCTGGGACAGTGACTGGTTCAAGAGGCCAGGACGGGTGGAGAATTAGCAAGTGATGTGTGTGCAGACATTTGGCAGCTGGGACTCGCTCTTCCGTGAGCACAGCGTGGCCCAGAGGCACCGTGGTGCCGGGGTCCTGGCGACCCTTCCCGGCCTTACACGCCGCGTGGTGGGACCGGCACTGGTGTTGGGGGTTGGCTGGCGTTCCCATGCCACCAGCGCTATGGCACTGCATTCAGTGTCAAGCAAGCTGAAGACTGTATGTGTCATTTTAAGGCATTTCTTAGGGTCAGGAAAGGCGAAGCCATGTGGTGGGACGTGGCTGCAGTCTGTTTCTCTGGGACAGTGAGTATTTTATAATTTATAGAAAACAGAATGCAGAGGGAGCCGTGTGAAATAGCCAGTAGCCTGTTGGCTAAGATGGTCCCCGGTGGTGTGAGGGACCAAAGTTAACGTTTCTGGTCTGAATCAGACAGAGCAGAGACCTTGGTCTGAACCTCTGATGTCCGGGAGGAGCAGCTGGGTAATTTTCAAACCCTTCCAGGCAAAAGTTTCATCAAACTTCTGTGGCTGACAAGGCCGCCAGACTTCTTGTTTAACGTAAATTAATGTTGCAGTGACACACTCTTTCACTGGAAAATGCCTGACCATCTCTGTACTTATAGGGACATAACAAGTAGGAGTCATCCCCTGTGATACAACGACATGTGCTTTGTGTAGTTTTTTACTGGATGTGTATAAATTAGATGCTTTGCAGTTTACCGCTAGGCGAAATTAGCCCTTTAGTCCTTTGTAAAAAAATGTAAAAAATCTTTTAAGTGTGATTTAATATTTAAGCATTTTAATATTTTAATATTATACATTAATGTATTAATAGAAAATAATTAACATCAATACTAACATGTTAATATTTAATATGTTGTATATGGTGTTTTTTATATTTTACATGCTTTTTATTTTGTTATTTGGGAGGGGTTTTTTAAAATATTTTGTGTAGGAAATAGTCGGTCAGAATCCACCTAGACTGCATCAATGTCATCCAACTAAAACTGTCACAGAATCATGGTAGAACAGGTCTCCCAGCACTGACAAATGCAGATGGAGTCCCATCAGCAATGTTATCAGGAAAGCAATTAGAGATCCAAAGGGATTACATGAAAGTCTCCCAACAAAGTAACAACTTTAATCTGTTTGCTTTCATTGCAGTCCATGCAGTGACTAAAAATCATCACTCCAGCCCAAAAGATTTGGGTTTCTTGACATTAGGCTGAGAAGACTCGGTGTCCTCTAACTCCCAGAACTGTTTGAATGAAATGAAAGTATTTCTTTCCAGAGGAGAGTAAACTAAAAGCGGGTATCTAGTGCATTCAGGGATGGTGTGACTACACGTTAATGCATTAGATGAGCACTTGCTTTTTTTCTCTCATATCTGAGCTTTCTTAAATGACAGTGAGTGGGAGGGATACCTTTGTACTTTCCAGTATCTTTATGCAACCTAGGAAGCCTAGACTTACCAAGAAGGTCGATGACGACAACTGCACATGGTCCTAAAGCTAAAGGGGAGTGTTGTAGCTTCCCCAGAGATGACTTTTGTTCCAGAAAAGTGGGGATTCCCTTGGCAGAAGGGTTCCCAACCAGTTTAGGTCCTGGTTTCTTCATGCTGGGGACTGAGCATCACTCTTTCCCATCCCAGCTGAAACGATCTCCCTGTTCAGTTCCTGAAGAACGTTATCACAATTTGCCTGCCACTAGTAGTTAGCACTATATTGCACCCACAGTTTTTTGCAGGTTTTCTAACTGTGGGAGCTTGGGGTTGCCCAGATGAGATTCTGAAATCTGTACTGGCTGGGAGTCTGCCAAGAATCAGTATAGGTCCTCGAGTGCAAATATTGAGTGCCTGTCTGCGCAGTGGCTAGTGTACCTGTATTGCATTTTGTTTCTGAGTGGATGAGATAAACTATATGCAAATAATTATCAACAATCATATTTCTCTCTTCTTTTAAAAGCTATGAGTGTATAAGGCAAACTCCATCCAGGAACTTCTCAAAGAATTTATACATACTATATATTATAAATTATCTGTTTCCTGCTTCAGAGCAATGAAAAGTAACTGAGAAAGTAAAAGTAATTAAGCAGAGGACAGTCAGTGGCCCTGAACAGAGAAGTGGGCTTTCTTAATGAAGAACTTTTCAACTAAGAAATAGTAATGCTTGTTTTACTGTAATTCCAATTGTTTAGACTGGAGCCCCTTGAGGCCTGGGCTGTTTCTATGTATTAGTTTTTCCAGTGCTTGAAAGCAGGTCTTCAAGGTTGTGACTTGGAGGTTTACAAGCTATCTAATATTTATATCACATAAATAAAAGAAACTACTTGCAGATAATTTCCAGACCGTTCACGTTAAACGCTTCTCTTCCAGCCAACCTGCAGTCAAAAGGTTTTTGCCAACATTGACAACATTGTGCTTAGCTTTGAGCTCTACAGCCTAAAAAGAGTTAAAGACCTATTGGTTTCTTTTCACTGTTTTCAAACACCAATTAAACTGAAAACAAGGGCTATAAATTATGGTGACCTTTGCAATGACTTTTCATTTGTGGGATAGAGATGTGATGGTGTGAAAGCACTGTTAATAATAAAAAAAAAAAATATTAATAACTTCCTCAGGAGCTGCGAAGCAAAGTGTAAATTGCTTTCTGCTTGGTATCAAATTTTCATGTAAGGTACTGTATCATGGAAATTTTTAGTCTTGTTAAAATTCATATGACCTAAAAATAATGCTACCCCTTCACCTCTGTACATTTTGTCATCTCAGCTGACAAATGTGATTTTTCTAGATTTAATCAGCATTTTATAATGACTTCTACTGAAAATGCAGCCTGTTGATTTTCCCTTGTTGGCCTGTAAAAAGTATAGGGAACAATAGGTTTATTTGTTGGTCTAAGAACTTGCTAAAAATGTAACAGCCACAAAAATCATGCTTTGGGCTGAATAGCGGCACCCGCTCTGTATTTAACGGAATTTGCATGTTTATGGCTTTTCAACTAGTTATTTAAAAACACTTGAGGAGATGCAGCACCAGTATAAATTTTCAGTTCATAGCTCTGTGGACTAAAGATTTTCCTTAGTTCATGAGGCAGCTATATCATTATTAACTATAGCATTGCCATGCTATTTCATGAGCCTGATTAAAATTTCTGCCAAAGAATTCTCCTTTTGGTGAGAACACAGTGAATTCTCCATGGCCCTTTGATTCTTGGCTGCTCATCACTTCAAAGATGTCAAGTAACAACCAGTGAAAATGTGTTGCTTCTGTGCTACTTACATGTTTGCTAGAAATACAGTGGAGAGCAGATAGGTACCAGTTATCTGTGTGGGACACTGAGTTCTCCACACAGCTCATCTGTGCTAAACACTGAAGCATGGCCTTGAGGTGCAGAGCTTCAGGTCCTCTAGACAATTCTCCATTTCCCTGGTTCCCAAGGGCATGTTGAGAAAGCTGTATTTATGATCACTTGAAAGCCTTAGATAGCAGGTGACAGTGAGCTTCTACCTAATCTTTGTTCATCCTTGTATATGCAATAGCTTATACTTCCACCTAATTTTGATAGAAGAAGAAAAAAATCCCCCTCAGGCTGGCTCTTCTTCCTCAACTTCATTTTTCAACTAGTGGTGGAAGATGGTGAGGAGATCCTCAGCCTGTACTTTAACCATTGAATTACTTCTTTGTCAGTGAAATTTTAGCTAGGATGAAGAATTGTTTCCTCACTGAAATTACCATGTCTGTGACAGTTCTGCAAAGCTCACCGCTTTTCAGTAGCTCACAGACAAAAGGTGCAAACAACATAAGAAGCCTGAATTTTAGTATTTGTTCATCTGCCTTTTATGCTTCCTTTAATTTGATGCTATCTGACTGCAGAGATGGTTTTGCAGTTCTTCAGCAGCGATGGTGGGTCAACAGGAAAGCAGGCAAACAATTCTGCTGACTGTCCATCCACGGTGAGCAGTACAAAGAGAAAACAACTTTCAGACCCACCTTCCAGCTTCCTCTGGGTTTGACAAGAGGATTCAGAAGGCCCAAAGCAAGAAGTCCTTTTCTTTTCTATATTTTAATTCCTGCTGTTGAGATGGCGCTTTATGCTGTGGAGGCCTACTTTGGTGTTTGTATGTCACTCATAGTTCCCCAAGGGGAAGCTCACAGGGTGGCTGCATCCAGATGGGCCTGCCAAGTAATCCTGGCTGCTCAGCAGGATGCCACCTTCTGTGGAGTGACAAGGGCCTAAAGAGATGAAGAGGGAAAGCAGCGTGAGTCCATCCCAGGAGGTGAAGATGCAAGTCCTTTTCTCTTTATAAATTGTCCTTGAAGGGAAAGTGCAGGTAAAGCTGTACCATGAAGCAGATGTTCGGATTGTGGTGTCAGCTGAAGCACTGCTCTTTTTAAGGTCGATTTTAACTGTTGACACAGCCCAAAGGTGCATGTAGCTGTCAATTGTTTCTTTTGAAAATTCATTCTGCTTTAATAAATCGGAGAAATTCCTTGTTCTAGCAAAGTCCAGAAATAACAGATGGCTCATATGTCAGGCATCAACAAATCCTAAAGCTATGGGCATGACCCCTGTCCATGTCCTGTTGAGAAGTCTGCCTGCCTTCAGGATTAGGGTGCCCAAGAGCTTGGTGTTTTGTGTAAGAAGACCAAAAGTCCAAGTTCCACTTGCTTATAACATGCTGTTGTTGGACTTAAAAACTCTCTTCCACAAAAGTAATGGCAATTTAATGTGGTTGCTGGTGTTCTTCGTTGTGTTTTGGAGAGCATTCAAGCTGAGAAGTTCTAACTCTCTGAATGTTTGGTTGATGAGGCTGGACAAAGCCAAACTGTGTTTTCTTTAAGCATTTGAGCCTTCATCATCCATGCAAGTGGAAGTGCTTTTACTGATTTTGGGTGACAATGGGATTAAGGACATATGGCATGAGGTTGACATCTTATCAGACTGCTGTGGACCTGTGTTTCGGGTTAGCATGGAACATGTCACCAGATTTTGCTTGAAATGAAATAGGTCCTGCAGGTATTGGGATAAGTTGTTGTGGTCAGAAACAAGTCACCCTTTTTTTTTTTTAAGTGTCCGCAGTACCAGAGATCATGACCTCCTTGATGATTATCAGCATGAAACTGCACCTAGCAATAGTATTCTCACCAGTTTTCATTAAGGTTTCACACTCATCCAGCATTTCTAAAGAGAGCATTAAGGCTTTACAATTGAATATGAGAGCAGGAATACTCAAGAAAAAACAGCCTCTAATAAGTGGCAGAAGTCAAATGGAGATTATACCTTGTGTTTATATAGCATCTTTTAACGTAGAGTGTTCCATGAGAGTTAGTGAATTTATTGAACTGTTCTGTTCACCACTGCTTCTTCATCATGAGTCACTCCAGCTGGTTATCGGCGCTTAGCCCTGCTGCACAGTAATCAAAGCGAGGGAATGGAGCTGGGCTTCCCATGCTGAGGACCCTGCCAGACTTTCTAGCCAAAGAGTAGGGTAACTGTGAAACACGCTGACAAAGCAGACTGCAGACAAGGTAGTCTAATAGGGCTAATGCTATTGCACACTGCTGACTGCTGAGAGAGGCATGAAGAATTTTATATTGCTTGTGAAGCTGTTGGCATTGCTTCTTTCAGTATAGATATTTTTCACGTAATCCTGTGCTCTGACATGCTGGTTTGATGTATCACCTCAGTAATGTGGGAAGACTGGGGAATTTCAGTGAAATGGCTATATTTCAGTAGTGTGTCTGTCAAGGGAAGGATGTTGGTCAATCACAGGCTGGAAAAAGCAAACAGTGTCTTATCACTATGTGAGACTGAAATTCTTAATGTCCCTGTGTGCAGACCTGTGCCTCCATTTTCAGGCACTTCACTCCCTTAACCATTCACGTATTTAACCTGTGTTGAGCACAAGTGTAAATCTTGCTGCATTTCACAGCGGAGAACTATTTCCCCACATTCCAGCAGCAAAGCAGAGATGAGGAGAAACAATAACAGAGAAACTTCAGTTACTGCCTGGGGACATCTGCCGTACCAATGAAGCAATTAAAATGATGCCCTTAAATTAACAGTTTATACACTTACATGGAATGAGTTTAGGAGATTGCTGTAGCTGTGAAGAAATATTTAAAAATGATCATTTAAACCTTTTGATTATTGGATCTGCTGATGCACTATTTCATGAGATGACCGCTCTTCTGCAAGTGATTTGAATCGCTTTCCACTTAGAAGAGATCTCAGGGACATCCCGTTGAAGCAGCTGGTCATCTGACATAGGGAATATTTCATGTTGTATCAGTAATGGTGATTTCAAGTCCCATTGATTGCAAGTGGAGATCAAAAAATTTTTGAGATAGGCTAAGCACCTGAATGAAGGTAGCTGGTATCCTTTCTCACTTATGTAATTCATTATGCTTTGCATCACTGTTATCAGGACCATCATTTTTAGCTAGCCTAAGCAAAGAGAGTAAGAATTGAATTTGTAAGTAAGGCTGCTTGCCTTTTTGTGATGGTCTCGTCTTGGCACAGTCAGAGCACATTGACACAGCTGTGTGGGGAGACAGCAATGGGAGCACTGGTTTGCATCTGTTCAATGACTGGTAGCATCTGTTTGATGATTAACTAAAGGATTTCAGCTGTTAAAGCTGTCAATCTGACACCTTTGATGAGCACTAAAATAAACCTGTGCTACCGGGAACTGCTCGTTTTTTTCCCCTGCTTTTGATTTACTTGACTCTTTGTGTCCTTGCTGATAACTACTAGCAAGGCTAATGCTTTATAAACTCTGAAAAGTGAAGCAAGCGGCTGTCATTTTTTGCACAACAGATGTTCCTGATCAGGAATCAGACAAAGGATCTCATCACTCTTCCTCTGAGCAATTTAATTTGTCTGTTCCATGGCACACCAGCCACCTCCTGTCTAGTGACTGATATGCCCAAGTCCTACTTCATTTTAGGATCAGTTCTGTTAATCTTACAGAATTATTAGGTTTTTTTCTGTGCCAGAGCAAAGAGAGTGGAAAAAAGGAAATTGCTTCATTGTTTATGGTGTCACCAATAATGCATCATAATGAAAAGTAGCAAAGGCCTACTTCAAAATCGGAAACCCAAGTACTACATTTTAAGAGAACTAGAAAGTACTCTATGAGCACTTTTTTTTAAGAAATAGCAATTTAGATTTGATGGTGTTTCTTTAGCAGTTGTAAGGCTCAGAGGTAGGGATAAGCAGCGTATAATCCATCAGATTCTTGTAGTGCAACTTAGTGAAGTGAAAAAATTGATATATTTTTAAGAAGAGTTGTTTGCTGTGGATCCAGTTCTCCACTCCTTAATCATGCAAGTTGTCCAAAATGAGTAATTAATGAGGTTTTTGTTTGCTTTTCCATTTAGTTTGATAAAACTGTATCGCTCTGCTGCTGTTTTGTAGTGATGGATGGGTTCTACTGGAGATGTAAATTCTATAGTTATTCTATAGTTAATTTCCCAGTTATTAGACCAGCACAAAAGACAGTTGTTTTGCCTATGCACAGCTCCTGACTCTTCCTGCTGACTGATCTAGTATACTCAATGGGGGGCAGTCATTGCTCACCCTGCAAAGGAAGCTGCAGACTGTCCCCTGTGTTCCTGCCGATATCTGCCAAAGATTACTAGAAGGGAGAGGCAAGGAAAGTTTTTCATATCTTGTGCATGTGGCCAGCCCTGCACAGAAATGGCAGCTGCTACTGCCCATACACGTGGTAGTGCCTGTGGCCACAGTCAGAGCTGTCAGTCCTGATACATGAGCAAACTGTATTTGAGGAGCTCATTGTAGTCCATCACTGGAAGAAAGAGAAACCACTCATATGACCTCTTTTCCATTTGGCAGGTTGACAGGACAGAAGTGATTCGAACCTGTATAAATCCTGTCTTCTCTAAGCTGTTCACAGTGGACTTCTATTTTGAAGAGGTGCAGCGGTTGCGGTTTGAAGTCCATGACATTAGCAGCAATCACAATGGGCTGAAGGAAGCAGATTTTCTTGGTGGCATGGAGTGCACTCTTGGACAAGTAGGTATCACTGCCATTTTTCCCCCTTGTCTCTCATCTTTTGTATGTATACGAAATATATTGCTTTGTTAAATGACTGATGGGTGAGATTTGTCATTCATGACAAAATTCTTAATCGGTGCTTTGAACAGGATAATTAAGAACTTCTGCTGGTTTGATTTACTGCTGTAGTATAGCTTCAAGTCAGCCAGTGCTATAGGAAACTGAGTGTCAATGATTGGACTTGTACAGTAAGAGCACAAGCTTATTACACCAGTGTTGAGAAATAGACTGATTTGGGAGAAAGTTACTGTTCCTAATGTTATATGGGATTTAAAGCAAGTTTCAAGTCCAAGGAATGCTTACAAATAAACTTTATTCGCATAGGATAGTGCCTGATGATGTGGCAAATAGAGAGATGGGGTTGGATTCATTTCCCTGGCTCTCAGTCATCCAAAAGTTAGGTGTCTAGACTGTTACTCTTCTGATTTCCATCTTTAGTTCAGTGGAGAGAAACAGACAGTTCCAGTGGTTGATTCATTCCACCTGAGACACCCATCATAGATTAGGATAAATTGCCTTCAGGAGATACCTGTCTTTCCCCATCATGTATCAAGAGAGTCTAGACACCTGGCTTAGAGTAGATACCTAGCTTTATAGATGACTAAATTTAAGAGTGATGAGTCCTGCCTACAGGATCGATATCTAGAGGTCATCAGAACCAGGTCTGCAGCAAATTCCTATATTGCTGACTGGTAGCATGCTACAGTGTCTCAGGTATCACAGTCTATTTCTAACGGGCAGACTTTTTGTTACGCAGGGTCTCATAACACAGATCTCGGCTCCATCCATAATGGCAATGCTGAGGATGGTCTCAGTTTCACTGAGCTGAGTGTAAATTGGCTCTCCACTCTGTGGTTTGGGGTAGCTTGTGTGACAAGAGAAAAGCAATGCTTTCATTTAGATTATCCATTGCAGTGCTTCCATGTAAGTTTGTAGCCTGAACATGGTAGCTTGGCATGGAAGATGCTGCAAAGCTTTTGTTTCCTATTTTCTTACCTTTTGTTGTTGCTTCCTCAGCCCCACCACACATGAATCCCTTTGGTTTTCTTCTCAAAGCCATTGCACCAAACATGCTGAGAGAGGAAAAGTCCTCTCAGTGAGAGAATTAATATGAAATATATGTATTTACTAACTTGAAAGCTCAACATGAAGGTATTGGTATTTAGGATACTTACAGTGCACGATAAAGTCTGTTCTTTGCGATGGACTTTTTGTGGCCTCAATCAATGAAAATAAGCTATCCTATAACACCAAGGAGAGTGAGAAACAAAGAAAAAAGTTATTACAATGTTCTTCTCGCTTAATTGGCTTGAAAATGAAGGGGAAAAAAATATCACTGCTGCTGCCTGTAGCATAAACGTCTTTATAATGATTTGATCTCTATAAATAGCACACAGCTGGGTTGGTTGCAGTGTACTTTTAATGGTAACCAAGAAAAAATAATAACAGTGTGAAATATGTTCACAGTAATGTAGCCTTGAGGACTCTGATCTCATATTTAAACTTTCTATGGATTCCTCCCCCCCGCCCCTCTTTCTAGATTTTAACTTTACATAGTTCCTCAACTGATCTAAACCCCCAAAATGTTAGTGCTGGAATTGTCATCCAAGCAAAGCCATTATGAGGAATCCAGCATTGAAAATCCTGCAGCACAGGCTGTACGTATGGAGCTTACATTCATGCTTAGCTGTTTGGTGTAATTACAGCATTTTTTTAATGGTGATCATAGAGCCGTGGCATTTCTTGAGATAATTTTGACATGAATTTGTTGCTCTGCATCATTTTAATGCCTGAATAAAACATGATTTTGTGTGAGAGTGTATGCCTGCCTATCAGTTCACTTTCCCATTGCAAGTAGGTTTTATCTGAGACATCCAGGCGAGCTCCAGATTTTTAGGCATAGTCTGAAAGACTGATTCCCTCCCCACCCCACATAAATGTGCCAACTTCTATTGCGCTCTTCTAGGTAATAGTTGATCTATAAAAGATTCACTGCTACCTGTACCTGTTTGTAGATCATCATTTAGATGTGTAGTAAACCTGCATATTTGCCCAAATCATGTAATACTCCTACCCAAAACAAAATTAGTAGGAATAATAAATACTGGGAAAGGCAATAGCGTGGTTATGCAGTAAGCTGACAGAGAGACGTGAGTTACTCTTTCTTCTGATCTATCTAAATCTTAACATGCAGCCTACCCAATAGATACAAGCTTATTGGAAATTTGGGGTCTTGGATGCGAATGATGGAGAAATGCCTTCCTTTGGAAGGTGTCATTATTAATAGTCTCCTCCCAAATGCTGTAATAAGTCTGTGTTCCAAAAGAGTGATAAGGGCAGTGACTTGTAGGCTGTTAGACCCTGAACATATACTGTCTAGTGACAACCCACTGGAGTTTCAGCAAGACATATTTCTACTGCTTTTGTGGACAAGCCAATTCTGTGCCTCTACTGGTAAATACTGTGGTTAGCAGCATCCTGGCATGCAATCAGTTATACCTGGATGTGAAGAGTAGATGCATCAACGGGCATTTCATATGCTGCAGTATTTAAACACAGTAGAGCAAATGGTTGTGGATAGATACCTGCTGATTAAGAAATTAAGTAATTAAGAAAAAGTCAATGTGCTAAATAGAGACATTTCCTTAAAGTGGTTTGTTTTGTCCGTCATGCTCAAGAGTTGCCCTTTCAAATAAAACAATAGCAGATTATCTCTTGAAGGGTTTGAGAAGGAGGAGGTTTAGTGCAGGGGTTTTTGGGGGAATTTTTGGTGTGTTTTTAAGTACTAAAAGTCTGTCCTTCCACTCAGAAAGGCTCTTTTTACAGTCCAGTTTCCCAGCTTCTTCAGAGTGTCCTTGGTAACATGCTGAATTGCAGAATGCTAACAAATCTGTTCCGTATGATTGGAATGATAGATCAAGCCCTAAAGTATTAAAGAAGGTACTAAAGTTGAAAGTTCAAACAAATTTTCTTCAGTTAGTAGCATCATCTTAAAATACGGTCTGTAATTATATGTAGTTTATAAAATGGATTTTCTTATGGAACTTTACATCAAGAGACTGTACCACACTCCAACCAACTAAGCTGTCTATGCTGTATTACTTTAAAAAAGTGGCATTGTCAAATGGTAGGTTAAGATGCGTAATTAAAAATTATGCATTTTAAAAATGCGTTATTATTTTTCATTTTACAGTTCATTTCTAAGTAACTGCATAAAACTAATATCTAATAATACTGTTTTTTAACCGTTAAGTTGTACAGTCATACGACAGCTTCTTAAGCAAGGAAACTACTGTGTTGTGCTTGTAACCTCACAAAGATTATTCCGAATCTAAAGCATATTTGGGAAATTATGGGACACTTTTTTTTTTAACAGTGTTGTCCTCTAAAACACAACAGAGTGTGAGACATCCTTTATCCAGACATGTTTGTGAAAGAAGTTGTTTGGGTTTTACCATTGGCTTTGGCTTGGTTTAGGAATATAGCTATAGAAAGAGCAGATGAATTCTAGCAAAGTTAACATTTCTAGTTTTTACCCTAATTTTAGGTATCTGTGCACAGAATTCCTACCTGGAAGACATTTCTTATCAGAATTTGAGCACGCAACCAGTTTATTCTGACAAAATCTGTTAATTCATGAGTTCAAGACTGAGTCTGGATAATTTCATCCCACATGAAATAACTTTGAGGAAGGTATGATTGAGAAACCTGTGTGAGGCTGGAAGTGGAGACTAAACTGTGACAGAATAGTGAGTGTGTTTCAACTGAGCCTAATGAAAAGCTGAAATTGGAGGGAAACTTTAGTGCAGTTTACGTGAAATGCCAGGCAAGGAGGTAGCATAGACATTTGGGAATGTGTGCTCTTCCTGTTCAAATCATGAAATAATTTAAGTCAGGAAGGACCTCTGGAATCTCTAATTCAATCTGCTGCTCAAAACAGATTAGAGCAGGTTGCTCAGGGGCTTGTTCAATCCCATTTTGAATGTCTCCAAGGATGGAGATCTCACAGCCTCTCTGGGCTTTGTCCTAGTGCTTTGCCACCCTCACAATATCAATAGCTTCCAGTCCCTAGGGTTCGCCTACCTCAGGCAAGACCGGAGAAAAGCAAAGGCATAATGAACCCTCACTCCTATGTTGTGTACAAACATTTACAAATACTTGTAGTACCCTTCAAGTGGCAAAAGAAAGTCTGCATTGGCAAATCAAAGCAAGGATGACTTAGCCATAGCTGGTCTTGCTTTGGGAGGACGGGAGTAATAGCAGCCTTCTCGAGCTGCTGCTGTAGATGACAGCTCTCATCCTTTGGAGTGGGAGTGTTGGGGTAGAGCAGTGGTTTGGCGCTGTGCTTTCCACTACAACAGAAATGGCTTGGGATGCTCCATCAGGCTGTGCATCTGCCCACTAGTCTTCTAGCTCTTTGATTTACTCTAAATAGTTGCTGTTCTTTGCATAGACACCAGAGACACCCATGTATCTTTGTAGTGATAAGCAGTGAAATCACAAGCAGTAATACTTTAACTGCCATTAAGGGACACCACTGTATAAAGGTGACCTCTTGCTTTCATGTAGGTGCTTTAGGTGCTATGAATCAGTTCATACTTGGTTGTGGTTTTACAGATGTTGTCTGTAACTGAGGAGAGTAAATTTTTCCCCTTCTCTTTACCGTTTGTTTTTTTTTCCCTTTCCCCTTCCCCATCCCTAGGAAAAGTGTTCAGGCACTCCACTCACCCAGACTAATCACTTCCAACTGAATCCCCATCCAATCACTGAAGGTTTTGTATTTCTGCTGCTTTTTGGTTGCTCACAAAAACTGTGATTGATTGTTTTGAGGGGCAAGAGATAGATTTATTGTTTTTTTATTTAGTGGTTTGGGTTTTTTGTCCATCAAAAAATAGTGGGGAAAAAAAAATCTTAGATGGACAAACACTGTCAGAAATTTGATAGCCTAATTTTTGTGGTATTCAGCTGGGATAGCAAAACCCCAAACCCAAGTCCTTTTCCGTTTATGTGTTAGTGCCTTCATGTGTTCTGAGCCTCTCTAAAGCTCTCTTATTGGAATTGTTCAGTTTTATATTCCATAAACTTTATAAAGCATTGAAATGGCATCATTTAGTCCAGTAAGGGCTCAAACTTTCTAATAGCCAAAGTTAACTTCTTAACCACACAGGAATTAAGTATCAGGAGGGTAGCTTAGGAACACTTTTTTCCTCTGAAGTTTCAGCCTGATCTTTAAGAACTCACAAAAATTGTTTTGATGAATAATCATTTTCTGACAAGAACTAAAAAAGCTTACATTGCCAAGACATTCCTGATTACTGCTTGGCTGTGCCTGCAACATCATTAAATTATAGGAACCAGTAAAGTTGTTATTGCTTAAATGCTGTGAACCATCCCAGCTCTGCAGTGTGGGAATAGCCTTTGTGGCTTTTCTTTCATTCCTTACCATGGCTGGTCTTTGCCATTTTCAAATTTGTGATTCCATTCCTTGTTTTGTTTCTTTTAATTTACAGAAGTGTTAAAATATTGTTACAATTCACAACTCCCTTACTTGCTTGACTAGTAGCACAAGTAAAGAAAACTGCAGAGATGTACATCTTTTCCTGCCAAGAACCTTTTCAAGTATTATTTAGAGATTTAATATTTCCCCTACATGCATTTGTGTACAAATTATATTGAAAATCTTCCTTCTCATTACTGAGTATTATTGTTTCTTGTGTGCTTTTAATAATATATGCCATTAGCAGATTATGCGCTTGAAAATGCTGACTGATTATTAGTTCAGTGTCAGCCATTGCAAATTCCCTTGCTCTTGAATTGGAGAAAGGCTAGAAGAGCCATGATTGCACCTGAACTAATTAAATTGAAATAGTTTGTATGAGAAAATTTGTTTAATAGACTGTTGACTGCTTCTGTGGTGCAAAAGACATAGGACCAGTTTTTTCAAGGTATTTGAATTCCTAAATCTCATTAGATGTCTGTATGCCTTCTTAGGTATCTAAATACCTTTAAATACTTGGCCTTTGATCTCCTCCAAATGAAGTTGCTCAATTCATTAGTGGGATGAATAATGTACTTTATTAAATATGAATGTCATTTTCTACCAGGGCTGACTCAGAGCACAAGCAAATCACCAACGCAGCACTCTTCCCTAACTTTAGCTAACCATTTAAACACCTCAGTTATCCCCAGGAAGCTCTTGGCTTGCCATTGCAGCATGATCTCTGAAGCTGTAAGATTTTCAGTTCTAGATGAATCTTGCCAGTCAAAGTTAATGGAATTACTTGTACAGTGTGTACTGCTTTGTTTTTACATACTTTATCTTTTTGTATGAATTACTGTAGCAGTCTTTAGAAAAGTAATTTAAAATTTAGTTTGCTATTATAATGAGTTATTATTATGACTAATTATAAAAGGGCTGCTACACTACATACTAATTAAATTCAAAGACCTTTTATGCTATTGATAAGCTATTTCCTGTAATAACGTTATTGCCTCTTGTGATAGGGATATCTTTTTTCTCATTGTTCTGTTTTGATTGACTGTTTTCAGGTACAGATCTTTAACAAAGACAGGGAGAGGTGTAATTCAGCTGTAAATAGACTGTGAGCTGATCAATACTATAGGGAACAAAATAAATCTTGAAGAGTGGTGAGTATGGTACAGAAAGTATCATATGCACAGGGAGGATGATTACAGCACCAAAACCGTCTCTACCAAGAAAGAAGAATTCTGTGAGCAGTTAGAATGAAATTTCCTTCATTATGGACATAAACATCTGAACTTGTTCTCTTGCAGGGATTTCTTGGTATCTCTGAAGGGGTGAACTCCTCTCCAAAGCCTTTTTTTCATGACAGTGGAGTAATGTCACTGGCGTCTACCTTCTGTCTGGTCTCTTTTCATGTTGAAATGTAGTATGCTTGATGCATTTTTGACTATCTGCCACCATTTGTGGAAGTTATTTGGTGGATTCAGAAGCAGCTGGGGGATAGATAGCAAGACAGACACAAGCACATCAGAGCTGTATAAATCTTGCTTTGTCAAAAAACAGGCTAAAGATGAATGAGTGAAGAAGGAGAGACAGTTTTTACACTGTGAGCCAGAACTACCTCAGTTCTTCTGCCTTTGCTTAAATCAGTCATTTACCCACACAGGTAAAATGTTAGTTGTCTGTCATTTTATTTTTGGGTGTTTAGAAGCTTACAGTATTTGACTTAAATGGATTAGAGCAAGAGCACACTAATATTTTAATTGACAAGCTTCAAGATACATTTTACATTTTGAGATTTAAATGTTAAATCTCAAATCATTTGTCTAGCCACTCTGGTTGTATCAATTCTACTTACAGTGATATCATGAAAGTATTACGGTCCTTCATTTGGGAGACTTTGTAGCTGTGAAAAAGGTCCTTTAAGGGTTGTACTTATTTATGCAAGAAGGGGAGAGCTTAAGAGAGCGTGTACCATAACTAGTAAACACTTTTGATATGGTTATGTCCTGAATTTTACATATCGGAGTCCTTCTCTTGCTATACAATGAGGATGAAACTGATTTTGGAAACACAGTCATTTTAATTGTATGTGTTAAAATCTCTGCCCCAGCTTGGCAAGATAGCAATTGCTTGTCAAGAAAGGAGCAGAACTTAGATAAAAGATGCTTTAGGTTAGGCCAGCTGTGCATCTTAGCACCTTTTGTAGCAAACAATTCAAAAAGCTGTAACTTCAGGAGGCTCTGAAAAACTTAATCAGATCAACTGTTGTGTTAGAAAAGCAGGTTGCTGTACAGTGCTGAGCAGTCTGAACTTGGAGGCTGAAATTTCACAAGTACTTGTCTCACTTTTTGAATCCAAGCAATGCTGAGCACAGCATGGTACAAGCAAAAAAATCCCAAACTAGTGATTGAAAGACCCAACACAGTGGTTCCTCCCCAGAAATGTGGAGGACAGCCCAAGAAGGCTTAAATAGCATTCATCCCCTCTCTACAAGCAGTGGGGTGCAGGCAAAGAGGATGACAGTAAGAGAGAGACAGATTTCTTATAAAGTGGGTTTGAAGCATTTAATGTTTTAGTGGCTATTAGTTAATTTAACTGGAAAAGGACAACTGACACTGTGTTACAAGAATTTGAAGAATCCCCTCTGAAAAGGAACATATTTGTTCACTTTTCTAAATTGAGAAAAACAAAATGAAAATACGGAAGGCTAATGTAAGGTGGAAGACTCAATTTTCTCAGTTTGGGGTATTAACTGAGCCCATCTTAAGACACTAAATCGTAACTAACAACTGAGGCAAAATGCTTGGAAAAGACAAGTGCAGGGCATGGAATTAGCCCTTCCTGAAGTTTAAGGAGGGAAGAGGAAGCAGAGCTGTGGTACTGTGAAATGTAAATCATTGTATCACAGAGAAATGCAGTTTTGGGCAGAATGTGCTTCCTAGTTGGCCTCACCAACACCACCACAGGGAGGTGTACACACTGTTGTAAACAAAGTAGTGCCATGTTTAAAAAAAGATGCTGATTGCTGAGTGAAATATGCCACTTCAGAAGCGCATGCATACTGTGAGCAAAAAGATGAGACGATTAGCTCAGAGAGGTTCAGTAGAGGATCAGTAGGTAGTGTCACAGCTAGAGGTGCGTGAGTTAGCAGTCCAAAAGCAACTGGAACGTTCACGAGGCTTAAGCTGGATACTGGTGCATGAGCTAACATGATGTCAAAACCATGGACAAGCCTGAGAGCTTACAGTGGTCATTCTGCAGCTAGAGAGGTAGTTCAACTGCAATTTGGAAAGACAGAAATTGAAGTACTGCCTAGGGGAGGAAGGGAAAGTAATGCTTGTTGAGTTAGAAGCTCTGTCAAGCCACGGAGCTGGTCAGGGATGAACATCCACTGGAGGGCAGTTAGATGTCTAGAGAAGAATTTCCAGATTTTTGCAAGGGTTGGTGAAAGGTTCAAAAGAGACGTTTTTGGAAAGAGTTTGATAGCTACTTTTCTTTGCTTGATATGTCAACACAGTTCTAGTGAAAGCTGTTAGAAAAACGCGCTGTTTCTACATGTACCATTGCTGTTTGGTGGGAGATTGCTTCTCCAGACTCGAGGTTATATTGTGTGTGGCACCAAGGGCTCTGTGCTGGGCAAATGAATGCATTTGATGGTGAAGATTCAGTCTGTGTAAAAGGCATTTGGATCACGGGAAAAATGCTAGTAAAATGTGACTAGGTGCTCTTTGCAGTCCTAAAAAGAGTTGGGTCTGCTAGAAGAAAGTTAAGCAACTGTGCAAGTCCATATAACAGGAATAACACATCTGGGAGAAGAATTAACACAGAGGTGCTGGGAAATGATTGTTCAGCTAAAGCTATTTCACTGACTAGCCCAGCTGCCAAAGAAGAGATACAAAGACTTCTTCAAGTTGTGTACTTTTTGCTTAACCTGGCTGTCTAAATAACTGAATTTGGGGTTCCTGTAAGAAAGTCCAATGGGCAGAAGAGGCCAGTCTGAATAAAGAATTTGAGACATTGAAGGAGTTATTTAAAATGATCCTAATCTTCTGGTTTTGTAACCACAAAGCTAAGTTGCGTACACTCTTACATGTCACAAAGCAGAGTATTTGCCCAGTCCTTGGTTCTGTCAAAATCAGAGACCAGTGGTTCACATGTCACAAGAGTTAACAAAAGCCAAGTGTCATAGTACATAAATAGAAAAGGAGCTATGGTCATTATCCATGGACATTTCAAGAAGCCTTTAACAAAAGAATATTGGTGTTATGTCCAGAGCTAGATATTATACAAGTCAATTTAATTGAAGCAAGTAAAGAAACAAAAACCACACAGCTTTCTGATCCCAGAGGAAATGTGGAGTATGACCATCAGGCCTCTGGCTCAGGATCTCATTGACCTTGCAAAACTGAGTCAATGCTGTTGAAAGAACTTGGACCAGCCCCAGCTGTCAATGTAAACAGGACTTCTCAGTATAATGTATGGAATTTATCTGTTCCTGCCAATGCTAAATCATGAGGTTAAAAAGCCATATTGAAATGTTCTCATTAGTTTGATTTGTAAGCATTGGGAATTCTGTATGATATTTTTGAAAGTTATCCCTATATATGGTTAAGGAAGGACCACACAGGGAAATATATTTTAAAAGGTTCTTACACAAGCCAGGTAAAATGGGTCATTATATTTCACAGCTCACCTTACATAGTGCTGATTAGTCATGAGTCAGACATAGGAGAGAGCAAACCTTCATCAGTGTCCTTGTCTCTGAGTGACTGCTGAGCAATGTGCTGTACCCAGCTGGTGTCAGTGCCTCAGTGCCTTTATCCGAAGTGTTGCATCTGTTCACACTTTTAAAATAAAAAAAGCAAAGCACCTTTTATATATTTTAAATTGGAAATAGGATCAAAGGGCAACATGTGAATCCAGATTTAATTACAGCAATATAGAGCATCTGTTCAGATCTGTCCTTAACCTATTTGGGCTTGTATGTAATAAGGCAAATTTAGATCATCTTCAAGGGAATTTCCCACCCCCATCTTACCACAGAGCTGATATCCCTTAGCACTGCAGACCAGAAATCTAGTCGAGATGATGTTCTGTTGAGAACATCATCTGTTCTCAACATGTTCTCAACATGTTCTGTTGAGAACATCATCTGAGTCTGTATCTGAGTGCATATCTTCCCTTTCTGAAACAAAGCAGCGGCTTTTACATTCTGTTCCTATTCCCACCTCTTGCAAACATATTCAGTATGATAGGTATTACTGGACATGTGACTGTCTCAGGCCAGAACTGGGTTGTAGTTTATATGTGGCTGTAGCTGGAAATAAACTTCACTTCACTTCCTGTGTCTCTCTTAGCCTCATCTCTTAAATCTCTGAGGTTTCTACATCCATTTGTTCACCAGTAGGTCATGCTTCTAATAAAATGTTCATGAAAAAACACGTTCTGGAAATGTAATGAGGCTTACTAGCGCTGAACTGGATTCTACTATCTGTGTTTTAGAAAGGAGAGAGACTTTCTGCACTTCTTCACATCAGTTTTGGACAAAACACCTTTTTCTCTGAAGTTGAAGTTTTAAATTGCAAGTTTTTGAAGTAGGAGTCAAACCAAAGACTCCTGACAAGTGGAAGACCTGTAGTTAATTACCTTCTTGTAAGCCATTTTGCCAGTTCAGCTATCTCTGTAACTCTGAGCTTAGACATATGCTTTCTAGGCCCTTGAGTTATCATTGTTTAGCACTTGCTGTCTGGCAATCAGGTCAGCAAATTCTTTTTATTATAATATTCAGAAGAAGATTTACACTGATAGATAAACAATAACTATGATATGTAATTGATGGCAGCTTCTTTAGAAGTGGTTCTTTTAACCGATGAGAGCTGCTTTGTGAAGTACATGAACAAAAAGGGCAATTTATTGCTAAGGAAAATAGATTCCTTGACAGTTACTGCAATGATAGTATGCAGATCCTAAATCGCTAATTACAGTTTGAGGCAATGATGTTGGCACATTGTTGCCAGATGGAAGATTCGTTTTACTGGCCACTTAATTAACAATTGGTAAACGGTTGCACCCAAATACACATATTTACATATGCAGAGTGCTTACTGTATCACAATGATGCTAATGGCTTAGAGAGCGAGTCTTATTAATGTGATCTACTAATGGGAATGTCAAAATAAATTATCTTCTCTGGAACTGCAAGCCACCTATCTGCCACCTGCATGGGAGCTCCCGAGCTTCAGGTTTCTGTCTGCCCAATGCCTCTTGAAAGCTAGGACACTTCCCAAAGCAGCAAAGGGAGCTGTAGGAATTTGGGTAGTTCAGGGGGAGAAGTCCTGCTGTTTCTAAAGGAGGCTAGCTGAAAGACAGGTTCCCAACCAAGTTCTATCTCATACCGGGGGTGTATATATATGTAACATATCTGAAAAAGTTTCTGGTACACAATACCCACAGCTTTCAGTGGAAGAGCTTAATGTATTTTACAAAATGGTCTGTGCATCTCGGGGAAGGGGGAGAGGGCATAGAGATAAATGGGCCCTGCTTCCCAGCTGCCACAATTCATTGTCTGGTTGGTACAGAACCCATAGTTTAATGATATATTAAGAATAATCTGTCATATTTCTGTATTATCTCTCATCTGAGAATCTCAAACAAGGTTTTCAAATTGCACCTCACAGTTCACAGGAGCACAATGCATTTTACTTGAACCTGTTTAGCTGGCAAGAAAAAGGTATGGGTGCCTTAAGGGGTCACAGCAAACAATCTTTCCAAGATCCTAGGGAAGAAAAAGGACATCTGAATCCTGGCAGTACTGGTCATCTTACCTGTACTCCTGTCTGTTGTTGCCACTGACCAATGATAGTGGTGAAATCCAGAAGTTAATTTGGAAAAGTGAGTGAGATGATGGCAGCAGGCTGGTTTATGGAAGGCAGTCCAAAAAGGACAAGTGTTAAATTATTCACTTAAGTAACAGCCAGCTGCAAAAATGCAGGGTAAGAAACAGCTGGCAATCTGAAACAGTCGTAAAATGAACATTAGTTAACAGTATCATGGTGTTCTTAAAATAAGTCAAATGCGATTCTGGAGTGTATCAGCAGCATAGCTTGCAAAGCATGAGAAGCTCTTCTTGCGTAGGAGGGACCTGGAGTATTGTGTCCAATTTTGAGCGTTATTCTACGAGTAGGATATGGACCAGTCCACGAGGGCTCAGCAGAGAGCAGTGAGAATGGTTTGAGGGCTAGGAAATTTGGTCAAAAAGGAGAGATAGGACAAACTTAGGTTCTGTATTAAGAAGACTGTGGAGACTGTGGAGAGTTGATATTAGTCTTCAGATATAAGGATTGCCTGAAAGAGGAAGGGAAAAATATTGTCTTACTTATTCATGATGCGCTGGACAGAAATAATGGGCTTAAACTGCAGAGAATTGGGTTAGCTGTTAGGAAACTATATTTACAGTAAGGATAATGAATACCATAATAAACTGCCAGAGGAGGGTGTTTCCCTCTGTCTCTGGATACCTTTAAGAACTGATTAGACACACATCTGTCAGGTATAGCTGACCCAGGTGTAACTGGTCCTGCATTAGGAATGAGAAGCTGGTCAAAGTGATTCTGGATGTCCTGTCCAGCTCTGTGGCAAGCCTGTTATCCAGCCCTGTGATGGCTCTCCTATTTCACATTTAAAGCCCATTTAAAACTTGCTTCTTTCCTCCTGCCTCCATCATGACAGTAGCAGAGGATAATCTGAGGTGCCACTTTTGCTTTTCTGTTCAGTTCGGCAAACTGATGGGCAGAACAAACATGTTTCCCCATGGTGATGTTAGGCTAAAATTTACATCCTATTCACTCCTATCTCACAGCACCTTTTTTGCCTGGCCGTGACTTTGCATTACTCACACTCCTCCGGCTCTGGCCATTACCTACTGATGTGGTTTATTGCTGAAATGTGCATGATGCCCAGGACTCTAATGAAAGGCCTAGTGCCTTTCTTTTCCCTTGATGATTGCCTCTCTTTTATAACTAATACTTCTGCGCGTTTTGCCAAAGATGTCTATTTGTGGATCATTTTATTCAAAGTGTTCTCTATTAGCCATCCGTGATGTTGAATGGGGAAAAGGACTGTTTCTAGTATAAAAGCCACCAATCCAGAGGTTAGGGTTTTTCCCAGGGCGGAAGCAATCTTTTGCTCAGTATCTGCACAGCACCTGGCACAACACGATCCTGCTGCAATATTGTCACATTAAAAATAATATTAATTGTGATTCCTAAGCTGTGTTTGGAGTTACCTCTACATCTGTCTACTTTTTTAAGTTTTCCAATTAAAAAATAAATAAATTAATACATAGTTTACTTTACAGAGAAGAGGGACCTAATATACTGGGACATCACTGTAGCTTACTAATTATGCATTATTGTAAGGGTTTTTCCTTTTCTAATATTTTTACTGGTCTAGTTTTAAATGTTTCAAGATTGTTAGGGAAATTTAATGATTATTGGTATAAGAAATAACATAATTTGTCAGTGTCACTCTGATAACATTTATTTGAAGTATCTATAAATTGGTCAATGGACAAGTTCATTTGCAATGCTGAGGTCCAGGGGAGGTCTGGTACCTGGTAAGCAAAGGAGACAATTTTTGAACTAAAACTATGGGGCAGATTGCTTGCTTCTGTCCTGAGTTTAGAGTTGCTGATATTTTGAAATAAAATAAATGCCTTCTCTTTGAAACGGACTTCAGTTTCCTATAAAAATAAATGGGTTTTGGAGGCATCTCTGATAGATTTGCTGTGTACGGCTCCCCCCTTATTATGTTCTAAGTCCATTTAAAGCTTGCTTCTGTCCCGCTGTCACCATCATGGCAATAGTTGAGGAAAGTCTGAAGTGCAGTTTCCACTGTTCCGTTCAACTCAGTGAATTGTGTTCTTCCCATTCTGCTTGACCCCATCTTCTTGCTTTGTCCTTCCATTGCATCCTGTCTGCAGGCTTCCTGGGCAACCTTTCTTCTCAGTTGTGGTCTTACTGTGCGAACTCTGATCGTGGATTAAGATACAACCTTGATACAAAAAAAAATGCAACATAAAAATTAGATCACGTCAAGCCATGTATTTACTACAGATTCTAATTTTTTCCCTTTGTTTTTATTTTTGTGCAGATTGTTTCTCAGAGGAAACTCTCCAAGTCCTTACTCAAACATGGAAACACAGCAGGAAAATCATCTATAACAGTAAGTCAGTCTTAAATACACTCTCATTTTCCTGTTATTTAGAAACATCTAATGTGACTAATTCTCCCTGAAAGCATCCTGCTAAGTAACCAGAACAACCCTTGATTGAGAAATGTATTTAAATTGTTTATTTAACAGATTACTTGCACTGTTTCTGACAAATGCTTGTTGTAAGGAAATGGCAACAAATAATGTATGATTTGTACAAAAGCCACAATATTTACTACTACTACTTTTAAGGTACTTTGATGACAGCAAGAAAGTTGTGCTGCTTGATTACTTTTAGGTGAAGCTCTAGAACCTTCAGAAATTCATTTTGACCCGCTTTGACACACGAAGGAGTCTGATGTTTCTCAGGCTTTGGGCTTTTTCCAGTTTCTGAAAAAAAAACCCAAAACCAACTCAAAAAACACACACGCATCCAGCAACATTAAATGCAGAAGTTTGATGAGATTAGGTATTTTAGCTGTGTTGTAATGCAATTACGGACTGGATAGTTATAGCAGCCCCATGTGTATCTTGAAATCTGCAAATCAATGTATTACCTCTCTTTCATCTTTCTGTTTGCTGGCTTGTTTGGGAGATCAAGCTTGTCCGCACTGAACCTAGCATGCTTGTGACATTTGCAGTTCTGCATTAAGACAAAGACTGTAATAAAATATTCTGCTTTGGGGATCTCTGCTCTGTTGCCTCATGGGGTTGAGAAGGATTTTTTTTTTCCTTGATGTGCAATTAGCCAGATGGGTTTCTTTTGGCTTGATTGTTTGGATTTTTTTTCTGCCTTCGGCCACAGAAGAGGCAGCAGACTGTGAGAAATAATGCTTTCTGAGAGTCCAGGGAATTTTCTGTCTTAGATGTCTTCCTTGGTGCCTGGCTGGGAAGGGATTTGCTTAAATGCATATGGTGAAACTCATTTTTGATCTGTGGTTGGAAAGGAATTCCCCACTCTTCTGGCTGAATAGAACCAGGAGAGAGTTTTGCTCCCTAAATAACTTGGTGTATTTTGCCCGCTGGGATTATCTGGGCATAATTCATCTTGCCCATCCCTGTGGTGTTCTGGATCCCCCTCCTGCTCTATGAGGGACATGAAGGAGTTTAGTGTTGTGAAAACACAAATGCTCTAGCTCAACTAAAATCGTCAGGCTTGCTAGGAGGGTGTTCTGGCAAAAATTAATGGTCTGTGATGTACAGAATATGAGAGAAAATGAGTTAATAGTCCCTGCTGGCCTAACACTGGATGATAACCAGGAACCATGGACCTTAGTTACTTGCTTTGGCTTCCAGCCAGTGGTACTAAAGAGCAAGTCGACTTTACTCAAATGGGAGAAAATTGAACTCAGACAAAAAATATTGTGTGAGAAGTTTGCTGTCTCAACAGAATAAGTCAAAATCAATATATATCATTATTTCTGGACCTGGGGTACATAGCAGGTGTCTGTCAAATATGGAAGATACAAATACTAGTTTCCTAACTTGCCCAATGTAGTGAATTATGAGTACTTTGTAGTATTTTGAAAATTCCTGTCTCAGCATGTTTTACTTGAATTTTATTAGCCCTTTGACTGTGTAATGTCTCATCAATACAGTTTTATCATATGACTGTGGGATAAAAACAGAACTTTGATCAGCTTCTCCAGTTGGACATCTGTCAAACTTTATAGGAGAGGGTTCATTATTTTCAGTTAAAAATATTTGTGAAACTTGGTATGCAAATCCCGGAGTGCTGTTTGTCATATACAGCTTATGACCTTTTAAACCATCAAACTACATGGAAGAGAAATGTGTCAGATTCTAAGCCAAATTTCCAGCAAGCTCACATTTGCCTGGAGCATGTGAAACACCACATATGTGCTCGTGTGATGGTACTTTCATGCACAGTTAAGCATCTGTGCTCTTACAGGCTGCATGTGAATATTTTGCATGAGGAAATACCACAGTTCACTGCTGTAAGGTGTCACAGCTAGAATAGTCTTAATGCCCCACAGTCCCTTTGGAGGTGTCCTTCCTCCAATGTAGGCTTACCTGCAGGCTGCAGACCCTCAGAGGTACCTCCTCTGGCATGGAGCACCTCCTTCCAAGAGTGTATCTCCAGCTGTGTCCTCAACAACATCCCCTTCCCCGTGCCTCCTCCTGGATCTTCTTTAGGGTGGCCTCACAGGCTTCCTACTGCACCTCCCTTTGTGCTTCCTGCCTCTAGCAGCTGCCACCCTTCCTTAAATATGTTCATGCAGAGGTGCCATATGCACCTCTGATGCGTTGAAGTTTCGGGATGCAGTTGGTAGCTGCTGTCCACTGCCAAACAAGCTGCAGCCAGCTGTGACCAGCATGGAGCAGTTCACGGCCTCCCCACACAGGTCACCCCTCCAGCCCCTGCTACCAAAACCCTGCCAGTTATGCCCAATGCAGAATCCATTAGTTTCTGTCAAAGAAAGAAAAAAGGTGTTAAAAAATCCCGATGATGCTGAAGTTTATTGAGGCTGTAGACAGCTTGGCTAATTCCTGGGAGCTGCATACGTGGGCAGTAAAAACATCCTGCACTGCAGTGCTCTGACTGCAGCTCTAACCTCAGCAGCCTTCAGCTGGTTTGAAGAATAGTTGGGATGTCCCAGCGGCTCCCCAAGGACCTGGAGTCCGTGTGGTGGAGATGGTCTGAGCTTGGCTGGGGAGCTGATGTGGCTGCCAAGTATGTGGCTGTGGGCATGAAACACTCGGGAAATAGGTTCTTTTGGGTGATTTACTCTCTGGGGAGAATATTTACGATAGGGAAAGATTTTATAACTGTCAAACAGAATATAATGTGGTTTGTTTCAAAGAACACCTTTCAGTGAAATATCCCATCTTTGGTTAATACCTTCTCTCCACTGAAGCATTTTAACGGCCTAGTCAAGAAGGCTGTTTTGATTGGGTTTGTTGGGTTTTCTTTAACAACATTGCACAGCACAGCGACTGGCATCATTATCAGCAAAGCTTACACCATCTGAAAGAATCACACAACATTATTTTAGTGTTACTTTCTTCTGACTCGGTCTGCAGTAAATGGTTTTGCCAATGTAGCTATTGCAGAAAAACTATACCAAGAGAACTCTCCTACTGTAAATGTGCCTTTCATGGCAACTAGTGACAGGTGACTTCACTTCTTTTTCCATTTAGCTTGCCAAAGGATGCTGAAGCAGCATAAAAATAATCTAAGCTTTAGACCCAAATAATACAACTCTTGTATAGCTTTTTTGTCCCCTTGGACACTGGGAGACTGTGGAATTCACCATTGTCCTATCTGAGGAAAAGTACTTGGTCAGAGGAAAGGGATCCCTGATGGACGTGGAGGTCTGTCCATTGACAGGTGATTGACAAGGCATAGACATGTGATACAAAGTGATAGAAGTTTGTAGGCTTAACAAGGTGCCACCCATCAGCGGAGCAAGGGATTCACTGAATGCTCTTAGCCCTTCCTGATTCCAAAGAGAAACATATTAACTTGTACCATATTTCAGTTTCCTAATGGGGTCTACAGTCTTCACACTGGAAAATAGCATCTTTCTCCCTTTTCATTACACCATGCAAAACTCAAATGTAGCTTTCTATTTAGGTGATTGCTGAGGAATTGTCTGGCAATGACGACTACGTTGAACTTTCATTCAGTGCACGGAAATTGGATGACAAGGTAAGCTGCTTGATATTAACCTTACTGAAAGATGTAAGAATGCCTGCAAATATAATTTGATGAGATTTTCCCTGACAGATATTTTTTGCCTTATATGATTAAACACATCAGAGATTTCAGATGAATGTTCACAATGAGGCTTTCCTCAAGTTGCGAAGTAATTAAAAAAAAAACCTCAAGGGAATCTAATTAAAACCAAGACAATTTAATTACGCTATAACCAAGACAATTTAATTATTTAAAATGCCACAGATCAGAAGTGCTTAGAGAAGTGAGCTTTCTATAAGTAGTCAAAGATGTTATAGTTGAAGTAAGCATCTTAAAATAAAGCTAGAAAACTTCATAACAGCTCAGTCATGATATACATTTTGTTCAACAAAATGTAGCTTGAATGGGAGAAAAACTCTTGCATATTTGTTAAAAACAGTTTCCCTCTTTAATAAGAAAACTCTCCACTGACTCAAACACTGCTCTTCATTATAAGGGCTACTTCTTTCTGAAAATATCTGTGTTGTTCAGCCATACACGTATAATAAGCACCCCAAGCAATACACAGCCCAAGAAACCCAGATGACTGCTTGTAAGGCACACTCTCTGTTATTTCCGTGTAATAGAAGACATAATTATTTGAGGTAATCTGGGGAATATCTTTGTAATTAATAGATGTCATCAGACTATGACTCTCTTTAGATAATAGGGCTTTACATATAATTGAAGATAAGATTATTACAATTGTACTCAGTCACAATATCTACCATTACTATATAGTCCCTTCCTATATATAAAGCTGCTTCTAATTAGAACCATATGGTAACACTACACAAAAGTTTATGATTCTAAGGCTCTAAGCATGTTCTAGTAAACATTTGACATGCGAGTAGTTTAAAATCAAATCAGTGAGAGTACTTTTGAATACCTACATCAGATTTTCAAAATCAGGCCATAACTGATGAATAATATTTTCAGTTGAAACTGCCAGGAAAACTCAGAGAAGCAGAAAGTACCCAGAAAGATTAATGGTACCAGAATTTATTTAGAACATACAGGTAAATAACATTACTGTGCTCAGGATCATTAACAATCATAAATGATCAGGACCTTAATTTGCTTCTCGTCTGAAAGATAAATTACCTCTTCCTTCAGAGTTGCTGGAGTCTTAGTGTTTCTGAATCACGTAATTTATTTAGGTGTCAAAATGTAGATTTAGCAACCTCTCTTTAGGCAGACATCTTTAGGCCTGATTTCCGAAGTTGTACACAAGTTTCTTCCTGTTCCACATGCTGTGACATCTAGAAAAAAGAAAGGAAATGTACAACATAATAAGGCTTCACTTGGTCATTCCTTTTCCACAAATGTAAAATGTAATCTGATGTAGATATGATTGCTTATGGCTCTTGTTGGTATAAATTAAAAGGATACTGCCAGAGTGTGCTTCTGAGCCAGGTCAATGTTGTCTGGGCAATAGCTTTAGAGAGTGGTTGAAATACTTTGTGGAGATAAATTGAGGTGGATCATTCTGAAATATTGCAAGAACATTGTCATTCTTACCATTTTAACATGCCCAGTCAAGGTGGGCTTCATCTAACAAAAAATTCCTGGATCGTGCAGTGTGCAACTCAGGCAATGACTCATCATATGTTATCTGAATCAAAATTCCAGTCTTCAGCTGATGAAAATCACTGGAAGCCTATTACAGTTGAAAGAAGTCTTCCAATTTCCTCCAGCTAGAGATGTAGCTCTAAACCTGGCTGAACCTTGGCTTACCTCGTTTATAAGAAAAGGCTAGGGCTTTTGGTATGGCTTATAATGAACTTTGACATCAGTAGATGCAAGGCACTATTAGTAATTATTGTTATTAAGGTTTGAAATTACTTAAATTGTATAGTTCAGCCATTGGTGAAAAAGCATGAATGCCCCGATGTCATGTAAAGGTCCAAAAAAACCCAGAGAATTGAGAAGAGCCTATCTTGTGGAATCCTAAGCATGGTTTTGCATGCCTCTCCCTACTCAGAGGAGTGAAGACCTGAGTAGAGATGTGACATCAGAGAAGCAGACTGAGGGCTGGAACTGGCCTGGGATTCTCCTGAAGGACAGGGGAAGCATGTGGGAGCAATCGTTCACACTCTGCTACACAGGGGCACTTTTGTAATCCCAGGGGTTGCTGCCCTGGTAGCTGTGAGGGTGGCAGAAGACAAGTTGAAACCAATGTCTCACAACCTGGGGATAAAGGAAGGGATGGGAGGAGGTTCTGGGTGTGCTTTAAGGATAAAAAAAAAAATTATTTCCATCCATTACCATCAGTGGTATCTTGAATGGACAAGAATTTTCTTCCTCCACCTTTTAAAGGAATATTCCTTGAAAGAGGATCCAGACTGTGGTGCTTAAACATATGAGTTTCCTCCACTAAGGAAAAAGGTGTGAACAACACATTTTCGGCAGATTAAACAAAATTTGTTGGTATAATTTAACAGGCAGTATATGTTTGTTGGCTTTTTTTACTCCCCCCACATAAAACTGCAAGAGTTTTAGGGAGGCCATAAAACAAGTAAAGCCTACTCCATTTTTCCTGGAGCAGTGGCTGAAACATTCAGTAAAAAATTATAGGAAAGTCACAGGTATGAAAGTTTCTTTTAGTTAACTGACTTTGCAGAGGTAAAGGTTATATTTTTTATTGCAGTGCTTGTTGGGAAGGTTTAACTGCATTTTCATGTTTTATTGAAGCCCAGTCAGCTCAGATGGCACATCTTTGTTTCAAGAGATCCACTGAGAACACTTCACAGTGGAACAATAACTTTTGGAAAGGTTCTATTGCATTAATAGCTGTGTCACAATTACCATAACAAGCAGCTACGTTTTTATGATAGCTATAATAAATTATGAGCACTGAGGCAGGCAAACTGCTTTTCCTGTTCTGAGAGAGGCAGTTATCATTGCTTGGGAAAGATTTTCCAGCAAATGTCTGCAAAATACAAGCTACTATTGCTTTTCTATATATTTCCCTGGTACTAAACTACTAAAAAAAAAAAAAATCCTTAAATGCCCTGTCTTGCTGCTGAAGATTTTCAAAGTTATTAGTGTCTTTTGGCTACTTCAGCCCTTTTCTGAGAGACCTTTGACTTGACCCCCAAATCTGAATTTTAAAAAGTGTCATGCTCTGAAAATTAATGTACTAAAAGACATGTCAAATTAGGTGCTCAGTGTTATTACTGAGTAACCACTGCATATACTGTGTGCATTATATAAAGAACAGTGTGCATTATACCACTAGCAAATGCATTACATTAATCATTTAAACATTATTAAAATATCAAAACATTAAACCTTTATTGCTGCTATTCTTCTTTCAGAGGATGTTCTTTTGAGATAATGCAAAGCTGTTAGATTCAGCGTAACAACGAAAAAGCTTTGAAAACATTAATAGCTATGAAATAAAATGTTTCTTCAGCATATTGAGTTGTTATGAAGCGTTTTCAATATTGAAGGATTTTTTGTTTGTACCTTCATTCTGAAAGGAGTTAGGCTTCATTTTTGCATTGAAGGGGGGGTGATATAAGCTATCATCCAGCATTAAAATCTTTCCCTTCAGGTGGGATTGCCTTGGTAGTTAAAAACAGATATTAAAAATTACTTCCCTTGTGCTGATTTGCTGTTTCAGCTTTCATGATACTCAGCTGGGAATGGTACTATATTTTGAGTCTTACACAAGATCCTGGTTTCCTTTCTGAATTTTTCTGCACTCCAGGGTGCATTCTTTGGATGCATCAGTTTGAGCTGTTTTCTTTCAGATAACTTTTCTTATCAAACATGCATTTGATAAAGAATCTGTTAACATTAAGCTTTTACTCAGCTTCAATCAGTATACTTACGTGTGAGAAGAGGAAGCTCAATCTTTTTTAACCCTATGCACTCTGGATTTTGGTGTCACTATGATTAAACCAGCACCCTCACTCTGCTTGTTCTCTTTGCTATGCAGTAGTAATCTGGCAGAATTTGATCACCAAAGTCCCCTATATACTAGCAGTTTCAAGTGCTGAACAGAGTCCAGGTAGTAAATCTACATCAGGGCCCTGAGGCAAACTCTGGAGTTACAGACTTGTTGGGTTTTTGCTGGTTCTACACACTCTTACATTAAATGTCTTGTAACCACATAATTGGAACAAATAGGCAAGCATATGGCTTTGTTGTTTAGAGCTCCACGTGATAAAATTTAACAAATACACATGCACATGCTTTGCATCAGTTTCTAAACATACCATTACCTTTTCTCTAGTAGGAAAATAAACAGATCATTCACAGAACAGCACTCTGAACACATTGATAGGTGTCATCTTCAGGGCATGGAAAAGACTTGAGGTTGCTTGAGCCTTGCCCAAGGCTTTGTGGTCCCTAGGGACTCACTTCCTTCTCCAGATATTCAAATTCAGGTGTCCTTTTTCAAAGCCCTGGATTTCTTTGCTTGTTTTGCAGTTGTGGACTTGTAAAATGCCCTAAAGATAAATTTGACCCAAATGATGTGCCTAGACTTTGGCTAGCACTTTATCCAAAGCTGTTCCCATCCCAGCAGCTATCCAGCTAGTCAGAAATAAGTATGGTGGGCATTTGGTGAGGAGAAAATTGTAGAACTATGCATATTACAGTCATTTTTACACTAGCGCTTTTATAGAAACACCAGGAGAGCAAACAGAATTCCTCACTTCCCCAAATTGATTTGGAGGTATGTGGTTTTGGATATGGCCTATAGAGAAGAATAATATTCATATGCGTGAAGTTAATCATGTGGTTCTTTTGAAGAAGAAAATGAACAAGGGAGTTGAAACTACAGAAAATGGGCTGAGTCCATTTGAATCGTGCTCTTGCAGCATTGCACAGTTAGAAGTTTCAATTAGCCAGCTTTCCCTCTCCAGCTGTGGAGGGCTGACACCCAGCTACTCTTCCACCCCCCAGCCAGCATGTCCAGAAGAAATGAGATGTTGAAATAAAAGAGGCTGTAGCCAGACTGCAGCAACACTACAGAAAGCAGCTTAATTTAGGTTTGCATAAGAACGCTCAGGATTGTTAGCTGGATGCAAGATTAGAGGAAGGTGTTCTGCAATGCAGTGAGTAGGTGAACCTCAATGTCTGTCACAGATTTGCTTGTACTTAGAGATATCAAGTAATTTTCTGCTTTCCCCTGCTCTGTTTGTCATCTTAACATGGACCATGTTATCACATCCTAAAGAGGACTTGCTTCTCTAATCTTCTCTAATCCATGTTGCCGGTACTTGTGTTAGCTGGTAGCAGCACATGTCTTGGCCAGTTAACTTCTGTTTTGAGAGGGTGGGCAATTAGTGTGAAATTCAGTCCCACTGTAGAATATGCTTCAAAGGGCTTTGCGTGATAAAACTGATGTCAAAAGACCAAACAGGTATGGAGACAGAACAAAACAAGCTAGGTGAATAAAGGAGCTAAAGCTCAGGAATCTGGACTGGGTGTAAGAAGGGAAAAGGCTGTAAAATGACATTTTACAGTTCTGTCGGCCATGATTGAATAGTCAAACTGAGAACAACAGCAGTGCCATGGAAGTCCTCGTGGAACAAGCACAAGAATGAAATATTACTGAGAGACACCAAGAGGTCTCACTAAAACTACGCTGGCTCTCCTTTTTCATTAGCAGTCAGGGAAGCACTAGTGCACTGTGCCTGAAAAGCTCAAAGAAAAATAAGTCTCAAGAGTAACCTGTCCTATATTTTATTTTAGGATTTCTTCAGCAAATCTGATCCTTTTCTGGAGATTTTCCGGATGAATGATGATGCAACCCAACAACTTGTTCACAGGACTGAGGTAAGGAATAGGGTTGGATTTACTTTCCAAGGACACAGGTGGACTGTCAGGAGGAATAGTTTATGCTTCCCATGTCACAAAGGGTATTGCAAGCACCCACATTTAAAAACACCTCTATTTCATGTGTAATTATTGACCAATGGGTATCAGGTCTTAACTTATGCACATGAGAGTGGGGGAAGATGGTACTGAAGCCAAAGATCCAAATTTAATTAAACTGGCAGATTTTCTGTTTGAAGGTCAGGAGTTATACATATTATATTTAGTCCAAACATTGCTACAGACAGTATCATATTTTCCCATTAATACTATGTTTCATCTTCTCCACATCCTCCCAGGTTGCTGGTGCTAAAGAGATTTGTAATCTGGGTGCTTTGCATTTGTTTCCTAAGTCCCAGTGTCATTACTGCTTCCATGGTAGTGACTGACACTGTCTTAAAAAGCAGCATTTAGGTGTACAGGGTGGAGCTGTGGCAGGTATTAGGAATTATGAGCCTGTCTGTTATGGATCCCATAAAGTCTTCCTGGCAAGGCAGACCATGTGTCTGTAAATTGATGCTGCCCGTCCCCATTGCCCAGTCCTGCATCTCTTCCATGGCTTCCAGTTCAGGGATGTATTCCACGACCTTTACCTTGCGAGTTACACCCCCACTCAGGCATGGCAGTACTGGGGCAATCTCTGTAGCATGATCTGTGTACAGGTCCATTTCCCACCTGTGATCCTTTTTGGGACTTTCCAGAGGAGTGTTGCAAACTGCAGGTTGCTCAAGGGCACATATCCCATGCGTGTTGTTCTTCAAACCTCTAGCTGAGCTCTGCTTTCTTCTCTTTCTGGTGAAAGTGCTGTATTGAAAATTGTGGGTCTTGTTAGCATTCTGTTTGGAGATGCGCAAATGTTAAGGGTTTCCTTCCTTTCTTTTCACTCACAGGTTGTGATGAATAACTTAAATCCAGCCTGGAAGACCTTTAAAGTGTCTGTAAATTCTCTGTGCAGTGGAGACCAGGATCGCAGGCTAAAGGTCAGAAGTCATTCCTACTTCTTGAATAGTTCTACTCACAGAAAAAAAACTTTGTCTCCCTTTTTCAACCGAAGATTGCTACTCTGCACTGCCCTCTTCTTTGATGGAAAAGATGATCACACAGGTGCTTTATCATTACCTCAATCAAATTAAGGATGCAGAGAAGTGGTAATCCACTGTAATCAGTAGATTATGCTCTATACTTCTTACAGTAACCTCAAAAAAATGATGGGGCTGTTTTTGCCAATCAGTTGGATAATTTGAACCCAGCATCATTTAACTGCTGGAAGTATACTCAAAGGAAGTGGCAGTCCTGTCACCATTTGAACTACTATTTCCTCACTTTTGTGTCTGGAGACCCTCTGTAAAAGAAACACTGAATTATGAGATCTGTTATTATATATGAAGAATGGGGTGGCCACAAAAAGGCGTGTGCCATAGTAATGATGGTATTACTAGTCAGCAGAAAGACTGATGGTTGGGAACTTGGAGCTTTGCGTAGAAAAATTTATCATCTTATGGCTAATTTGGGTTAAATCAAGGCAGAATCGAAATGTTCATATCTTCTAATCAGGTTTAAGGTTAATACTAAATTAAAAAATGTTAAATGAAGAGCAGCGTCCCCAGTGTCTGTTCAGCCCCTTGGACCAGATGAAAGGACATTGGACCCAAAATTACGTCTTTTTTTTTTCTTACCGAATTGTCTAGTAAAATTTTTCCCTTGTCCTCTAAACTTTTCCTCTTTCATCATTATAGCTGTACAACCCTGCAGAAGTGGTATTGTCATTTTTCACTCATTACATACTGCAGGATGTGCTGTGCAGATAGAAAAAATAAAATGCCTGGTGTCTACATGTTACAACGCATGCCACAAATGGGTGGAAAAGGTAAAAAGGAGTCTTATGAATGCTTGGATTTATACTGGTCATGCTGATTGTGATTTATAACTTCACAAAATCAGCAGCGTTGGTATGGAACAACAGTGGTACTGACACGGTGTTTGTATGTATACATTTGTATGGTATTGGGGATGCACGAGGAAGACACAGTTATGAATGGTTATCTTTATATATTGTTTGTGTCCCTTGTGGCACTGTTGGGCAAACAAGATGAGTCCAAGGGCAAAAGAAGTACCAAAAGGGTGAGGAAGTTTGAGAAAACAATGAGAGATGTAGCAAGGAAAAGTGAAGGATGAAGTAGATGGAGCACAGGATACTTAGGAGGCCAGACCAAAGTATTTGTGACAGGTGCATCTGAGATGTTTGAAGGAAGCTCAGCACCTCAGGTGGTACAGGGAAGCAGCTGTGAAAGATCTTTCCATCTATCCCTTAGTTGGTAAATGGTCAAACCAGTTGTGTTTGGCATGTCCAATGGGATTGAAACAGAGTTGTAGCAGATGAAATAAGAATGAGGTGTAGGGAAAGAACAGCCTCCATTTTAAACTGCAGGCAAAATTAACAGCATTGGCTAAAGAGGATTTCTAATGCAAATGAAGAAATGTAGAGGAGTTATTTATTGTAGCATGTGTAGGATGACAGTAATGTGAAGTGTCAGGATAATGACTTTGTTATCTTGGGAGGTTGCAATTTTATAAATTTCCTGGGTAGATTAAAATTTCTATAAATTAGTTGCCTGAAACACAGAAGACAAGCAAATTACTCTGTGTTGTATAAGCAATATAGATCTCCAGGAGAGGAAAAGAAAAAAAAAAGAGCAGCTACCCTCCGGAGGTAGTAACATGACTGTCTCAAAGGACAGCCAAGGACAAGGAGCACTGCCGTGGCTGGGGCCTCCATTGGCGTCTCTGGCTCCTGGGCTGCTACTTCATGACAAAAGGGAAGCACTGGAAAAAGCACAGAAGGTGCTTGTTTGGGCAATGAGCTCACATCACAGCTCAGGCAGAGCTGGGAGCTGAGTTTTTGCTTTTGCATGGAGTGAGCTATGAAAGGCTTGGAAAGGGAGGGTGAGCAGTTCTTTCACATACTAGAGAAGGGTAAGCCATCTGTGGGACATACAGACAGAGGTGACATGGTTAAACCAGGTGGGAGGACTGTAGCTGCTGCAGCATTCTGCGCAGGTGAAAGGAAGCAGAACTGAAGGGGGTAATGCTAGAGAACATGAGAACATGGTCTACTCAAAATGTGAGATGCTGAGAGGCTGAAGAAGAGAGGTAATGTGACAGATTATCTGTGTTATGCAGCCTCTCTGAGGGTGCACCTTATGCAACCAGATGCAGAAGGTTGCACCTTGCCTCCTCCTTAGCAGAGGGTCCCAGGTCACCTAGTCCAGCTTGTATCTGACAGTCACTTAGAGCAATGAGTTGTGCCTGCCGTTATAGGATCTGCTTCTTGAGGTAGCTTAGATTGAAATGGGTAACATCCCATAGTGTGTGACTATATAGGTTTGAGACAAGAGAGGGATCAGGTTTCTGCCACTCAAATGAAAAGCAGAATTAGCACAGCACTGCCTTCACCACATTGTGTATATGTGGCCTTTAAATCACTTAGATGAGAAAACCTAGGAAGAGATGCAAACAAAATGTGATGCCAGAATGTCAGAGCAAGTGGCAAATCTGTAAGGATAGGGAAATGTGGTTCTGAAGGGAGAAACATGCTTTAATCTCTTTGAAATTGAGGTGAGAAGGTATGAGAAAGGCTGAGATTTCAGCTTGGGCAGGAGAAGATGGGTCTGGGAATAAAGGGGGTCTTTGAGCTATGAGCAGAGAGACAGTAGTCGAATTTGTTTGCAGATGATACTGCCAAAAGAGAGGCTGAAGAGGGAAAAGTGAAGAGGAACAATAGTCCTTTAGGACTGCCTGTAGAGGAGATGAGAGGAAAGTCAGTGAAGGAATGGGTGAAGAAGAGAACCAGGGCAAGATGGATCTTGTGAACCTATTGACAATTTTCAAAATAGTCTTGATCCTGTGGGAATTTTTTTTCTTTTTTTGGAGAATACATGTTTTTGTTTGTGTATGCAAGTGTTTGCAGGCCCTGATTTAGATATCTGAGTATTTGCCTGAGGCTGCGGTTCAGACATTTGCAGAAAAGCTAAAAGTAGTAAGATTTGCACCAGATCATTCATGAGTGCAGAAATATTTTAAAAATAATTGTGGTTGTAAAATAAGAAAAAAGCTTGAAGCTTTAAAATTCAGGCCCTTTATACCTTTCGGTGGGTGTAAGATAAGGCTGCTATGGTAGAGCAGCCCCCAAAATCACTTGTGTTTGACAGATAGCATATAGTACTTGTCAAATGACTATTCTGTCTGCTTTCTACACGGACTATAACTTAGGAATTTGATGGCAGCAAGGACAGAAGAGTGGAAAGTATAAGAATTAGGGCGGTGAAGTGTCTATGACGGGTTTAGCACCGTATGAATGTTTATACTTTGATTTACATTGACTAAACATTCCAGTCTTCACCCTACCATATTTTGGAACATTTGACTTCAGTTGCTTTGTTTCACTTCATAAAGTATATAGCAATATGTTACTGCTAAGTGTTGGAAGAATTCCCTGTGCCATATTTAACGTGGGGAGATTTAGTGTATTCCAGCTGCCTTGCTGAGCATCAGCTTCTCACCAGGATTGCTTGATCACTGTGCACAGTAATTGCATAAGGCTGGGTAGTTTTGTACCTGTACCTGCTGTTTATTTTTTACATACTCTGGAAGGCATAATCTAAGTTAAGGCTTTAAGAGGCACCAGAAATACTTGGAGGGAAATGTCAGCTTGTGGAAATTCTGCAAATGGAGGGAGACTTCTTAACAACAGCAGACACATTGCAACCGTCACTACCTTTGGCTTGCCTCTGTAGGCTATTTGGAGCTCTGAAGTTTTGGCCTTTCATCTCTGCCACTGAAATCATATGGGTACAGAGCTTAGTGGTCTGATTTGTATTATGAAGAATGGGGAAAATACACTAAAACAACTCAGTTTAACTTACAGAAGTTTGTTCTTTGTAAGTCTTGCACCCAAAGCAGCCTTTACATTGTCTGGGCATTTGAAACTTTCTTGTTTAAAATGTCTGTTTAGAAAGATAAGATAAGCAAGGTCACTAAAATCAAAGCAGCCAATAATTAGGGTCTCCCTCAAAAGTCTTTTGCTAGCATCCTTTACAAAGTCTGTTAATTTGAATTCCTTGTGGGCTTTTAAAAAAAAATCTAATTTTGCTTTATTTAGCTGTGGTGCAGAAAGCAGTTATTTTTTTATTCCTCTCAGGATGCCTTGTAAAACTTTATTGCAATTATTGCTGCTCTAGGTTTTATTATGAAAAAGATATATTAGGTTTATGAACCTACTGAGCTTTTCTTCCCAGACATTGAAACCACCTGAGAAGTCTGGTCACACTTCAGTGCTGGTCATAACTTCTTTTAATGCTAACGGTACAGACAATTGGTGTATGCATTGAAGTGAACAAAATACCTCTTTGATCCAAAAGTAGTGCATTGCTTTTCTAATATGTAAAGAGATCAGTTCACAACGGTAATTACTGACAAATCTGAGTGAGGGATATAATCCTGCTGCGAGCAGTTTTTATCCTAGTCTGCTGTGCTGAAGGTCCTGTAAATTGTGGAACTTTGGCATTCAAATTTGGTTTCAGCATGTGAGGTATGTTGCCGTCAAAGGTTTATCTGAAATACAGGCTTGCATTGTGAGTATCTTCTGGTAGGGATCATCTGCTATCCATCCATTCTAATAGTTGCAGCGTTCTTCTTTTTCTAGAGGAGTACTGGTAACGTACACTGAAAAATAATCTAGTTTTGTTTGGTATTAGATATTGTAATACTCGGGAAATAAACACCTATCAAGGTGCTGTAGAGGAACAGGCCAAACACTGTACATGACATAGAGTAAGAATACCTTCTGCTGAGATTATACAGAGAAACCTCACTGAAAGAAATTCTGTTCATAAGGAAAAGTAGGAAAAGAGGCAAAAAAACCTGGAAGAAAAACATTGCTGCAGGTGAAGTAATAAGCTGCAAGGAGAGGGGGAAGCATGTGTCATATCTATATAGAAAGTCCTTTCCATCTTCCACTCACATAGGGGAAATTTTCAAAAGAATAACGTCCATTAGATATTTTTCTACCTTTCAAAAATCTGTATGTTGCAATGGTACCGTTGCTGTCAGTTCATTTATTGTTTCATCCCTGCCTAACCCAGATTACAGATGATGATCCCGATCCTGATGACGTTTATGTATGTACAGTTACGCGTGGGACCCACAGCTGTGGTTACTAGGTCTATTACATACATCAGGCCATAAGGCCTCTGTGTGTATGAATGGCTGGCTCTTTGCAGCATGAAGCCCCGAGACATTACTGTTGCTTACCTTTGGGTAACCATGAGAAGGTTGCCTCTTCCTGTGCACTTCTAACGAGGTTAAAACCTGGTTCTGCCATTCTTCCCCATTCTGTCTTATGTCCAGTTGACTTCCTTGGCTCTGCCCATCCAATCTGTTGGAGCAGCTGTGTCTTAGCACACGAATTATATGTTTGGTTTTCTGCTGAGGGGTCTATCTGCATATGCTTGTAGGCCCCAGTATATCTACGATGCTCTAGTGCTCATGAGATGCATTCAGGAGTTTAAAGGTCATGTGATTTTCAATTAATTTCTGTACTAAGACCTTTATACATTGGCCTTTCCAATGTGAATTTTCATACACCATGAATTTTCTACATTTTTGTGGTAGGTCATTGTTAACAAGGCCTTCTTGAGAGATCTGCACTTCGCTTAAATTAATAATCTATGCAGTGCCTCTTCTGCCTTGTTGGTACTGTTATATAATGTGATCCTTGCTTATAAATGAATAGAAGAAGCTCCACAGCCTACAAGAAAGATTTTTATGTTATGCTGGATGGAAATAGGCAATCACTTTATTTTAATTTTATTAATTAAAAAAAATATTATTATTAATTTAATAATCTCTTCCCCAGGTCTGTTATGGCTTTTTGGGGAGTGGAAGGTTGGGTCTTCCTCAAATAGTTGTAACCATGTTTCCTTCTGATTTCTTCGAAGTGTTGAATCTTTCGTGCAAAATGATAGATCATTAGGGGAAAAAAGTTTCTTAAAGGTCTGTAAGTGTATTGGCTGCTCCATTCTGAGTTAAGGCAAAGCAAATAGCAGTAGTTATTTTGATATTCTCTGAATTATTACTGCAGTGTTCTCTAGATCAAGAAGCTTTCGGTGACCTTTAATACTTGACTACAGCTCTGCTTATACAGGTATGTTATAAACTGTAATCCTTCAATAAGTTCTCAGATCTCTGAAAGCTGGTGGTGAAAGTAACTGAGCAGAACCTGCGAAGAAGGCCAAGTAAAGCTTGAGACAAGCAATAACTAATACATTCAGACAAATCCATTAGTGCTTTTATTCTTTCACAGTTTAGCTGGCATAGAGTGTTTGAAGAACTAATGTGGAAAGATACGGTTTATGGTCAACAGCAATAATTTGTGCAGGATTTAAAAAAGCATGTGACACAAAGGGCAATTCAAGCAGTGTCAAATGATGATTCGAAAAGCATGAGCTGAAGGATTTCACACTGTTCCATAAGAGAAGACTCATTTGTTGTTGCTATTTTCTTTGGGCTTTTAATTCCATGTATAAAGAGACTGACACCAAGAACGAATTACAACATAGGCTAGACTTGCTGTTTATTTACTTGATTGGGTGATTTCAGTCATACCTGATTAACTATGCAGTTCTACATTTTCTCCTTCAATTTACTCACAAAGTTAATGCCAGTGGAGCCAATCATTCCCTTCTTGCTTACCCTGATGTTGCTGAAGAGGTATTTGCATATGGAGCCCTTCTTGTGGAAAGTCTTCAACAACAAGAAAGGGGGACTCAACCTTTACATGTCTTTAACATGAATCAAAAGATGCCTTCAAATGACTTTTTCAGTAAGTCATTTCTTTTTCATGAGGTCAGGGTATTTTCCTGGAATCTTTAGAATAATTGGTTGGCCTTACTGTTGGAGGGTGCAGATCTTTCTTTATAATCTGAGTAGGATTTATTTATTAGTCATTTTAAGGATGTTATCGTGTTGTGAATTTCCAGATAAGTTCTTGTAAAACTGACTATGCAGCTGATAATTTTAGATAATTAAAAGTTCCTTCTTGGTGGTCAAAAGAAAAACAAAAAAATTGGTCTTAAATATTGGGATGTGGTGTATATTTAATAAGCTAATAGAAATATTTGTATAAGTGCATACTGCTTAACCAGAGTAGGAGTTTTAAAACAGTCTTATGAGAAGATGATACCTTATTCTGAGGATTATTATAAAATTAAAGTAAATGGCACACTGTAAAAGCCAATTTCTGAGACCTCCTTGCATAAATGCCATTAGACCTACTTTTCCAGTAAATGATTCATTAGAATACTACAATTCTTAAATATTTCTCTTGCTTTCTCCCTCATATTCCCCTTGTTCTCTCTACGTGCCTGTGGTTGCAGGCACTACACTGATTATTAGAAATTCAAGTGGCCTACTTCACAAGGTCTACAGTGATTGTGGGGAATTTGCTGCAACTACTCACCCTGTTTTGTCAGTTTGGGTTAATCTATAATTTAGCAACTGGTTTATAATATGAGTGCTTCCTGAATTCATTAATCACAGCACTGTGTTTAGAACCCTGATTTATCTAGGCATGTCAAGGACTGATCTATCAATCTTCATAAACTGTGTGCAGGTGGGGTGCAAGATTTAAGATCATCCTTAAAACAAAACTGATTAACTCCTGGTGTGTGTGATCTCAGCTCAGAGATTCCTTTCTTTCTTTCCCCTTTCCTTGGCTGTATTCTTGATAAAGCAGTTGAAGATGCCGGAGAAGAAAATACCAGATTGCAATGAAGATTCAGGAGAGAGAAATAGACTCAAGAAATGAGCTTGATCGCATTTTTGTTAGAGTCAAGGAAACTCATTATGATGACTTTAATAGGCACTAGTTTGTTCTCCATTATTGTAACTGCTGGATACATAGCAAATTAATTGTCAGATTAATTAATCTAGATTTGGGTTAATTGATGTTTGTGAAGTGCTTTGAAGATGAAAGAGCTATCTAAATGACAAGTGTTGTCACAACAATTAGGGGTGCAAGTGGATTGCGCAAGGGAGAGATCATCTGATATACAGTGGTTAAAAAGAAAAGAGCTGATACTCACATCTCCAAGGGTTTGGGCTGCTGATAAAGATGGTGGTAGAAGGCTGAAGAGCTGGTACATATGAATAAAATGGGCAGGGTAGCGAGGGACAGGAGTCTTCCTCCCATCCTTTGGGTGACTCTAACAGACCAAATTTCAGAGTTCACCCTGTAAAAGGAGATTTTTACTTCGCGTTTACCAGAGCCACCGGTTCCATGAGCCCTGGGGCAGAAATTAAGAAACTTCCCCCCGACATTGCAAGGAGCATTCATTGTGTGAAACAAGGGCAAAGAGAGGACAACAAACAAGCAAAAATGTTGTGTGTGAATTTGTTTGTCTAGATTAGGGGATCCGAGGAGTGTTTTCTCTGTTTCTCTTTTGCAAATAAGAGAGGAATGCCTCCAAATAATTTGTACATTGCATTTATTGTGAGCTTTCTTCCAATTGCTTACTACCTCTGTGGTTCCGTCCCAAGAAGATAAATACAGCCTTCTGCAGCTTTGCTATGCAAGTCAGCAGTATGAGAAATGTTTTGAAGGGCTCTCTCTTGCCTCTCTTGAGCTGTCTTTGAGTTTTAATCCCCTGAAATTAAACAGAGGCTCCTATAAGGGCTGCTGACTATAATCCAAATCAGAGGTGTCTGGTTCCTTCACAGGGCAATAGCTGATCAAGTACTAAATCCCGTCCGTGGGACCATTTAAAATGAGACAAAGCAAAGCCCTGGTAATGAGGATCCGTTCCACACTGGAGGGTGGGGCATAGGGGATGCTGATGAATTAAATGACCTCTGTGTTCTTCCTGATTTTCAGATCACTGTGTTGATAATGCACTGAACACCCTGTGGACTCCAGTATTAGCTGCAGAGCTGCTTACTGTAGAAGTTTAGAAGCCAGTGCTACCATTTTGAATTAAAAGAATAAAATGAAGCTCTGCTTTCACTAAAGTAGATCAGGATTAAGGCTTAGCTGTAACCTTGCAAAGCAGCTGAATGCTGTAGTGAGAGAATTTTAAAGTGTTGCATATCTTAAAGAAAATCCATCAGTCTCATACCTTTGTGTCTACAGGACATTTTGCTATGTGACTTACAGTATCTCATGATATTAAAAATGAGAGAAAATGAAAGTGTAACCAGTTTTTCATATTCTTTTTTCATTTCTTTCAGTTGAGACTGGAAAGAATAGTGAAGGCAATTTACGGACAATCTCATTTCAGACTTTCATAAAGTAGCAGCGCCTCACATGGACTGACATATACCCTACTTACAAAGACCCTTCGTTTCTTTTCAGATATCTTTTTTACTGTGTAAATTGAAAATTACACACTCATGGAAATTCTTCTCTTGTTGTTAAATCTTAGAATAAATGTATTCTTTGCTATGAACGATATATTTTTGCTACTTAAATAGAACGCTTGCCTTAAAATTCTACTCATAAATCGTATCTTTATAGTCTATACGTTAACATACTGCCACGCAAAAATGGCTACACATTGCAGATAATAAAATATGTGTATTTTAAATGGTAGTATTCTCAGGGAACATGGCAGAATCAAATTTAAGGCAAAATAATGTATTTGTTTAAAAAAAATTACAGTAAGTATCTTCAGGTACCTAATTATAAATTAATGTTTGTGATATTCTAGGCAGTGTTAGGGCAGAAATAGCTATTAAGTGTGTCTAAACTTTAATATTTTAGAAGACATCTCAGTATATAGGGGTCACTTGAAAAGTGTGAACTTTATTTCACACTGGAAATATGTATTTAGCCCTTCCGTATGCAGTGATCTCACCTACCACACATTCTGTTAAAATAATTTAGATCTCCATTTTCCATTTGCCAAAAAGATGTTTCCTCCCAGCTAGATGACATACACATTTTGTAATGTGTACATACTTGTGTATAATGTATATGCACCTTACATAATGAACGGAGCTGTGTTTTGTAATAAAAATGTTTCATCTGCCTTACCAAATCTAAATTAAGCAAGTTTATCATGTATGTTGGATCTCCAAATGATTTTGAAAATGCTCGGTAGCTGTCCTGTAGGACTCCCCAGAAAAAGCATTTAGCTGATCACAGCCTTCCTTGTGGTAATACTAGAAGAAACCAAGGCTCTTGGGATCAGAGACTTCAGTCTGTTTGTGGATAGTGTTGTTCTGTTTGTGTTACAGCTGCTAAAACATGCCAGGGAGGTTTTACCATAGGGTTGGCCATCACTAGCTCTGAGCTTTGAGTGGGATTCGGTGTTGGGATAAAACTTGTTTGCAACACCTTCATCCCAGTCCCCCTCAGTCAATGAGAAATCAAGACTTGCTTGTTCACTAGGGACAGTGGAGTTCTTTTAATGGTCTGCTCACCAAGAGCAATGCTGGCAGTGTATTTTCAGGAAGCCCAGGAGGAAAGTGTTGTCTCGTCCCCCTCTGCTCTGAGCTGCCAGTACGGCAGCCCCAGCTGTTTTGCTCTTCAGGGCTCCTCACTGACCCCAGCCAGCTACGATGCAGCACTCCTTTCCCCCTTTCGTGTGACTGTTTCCACCGTACTATTCGTAGAAGTCTTGCTCAACAGAATTGTTTAAAGTGGCTGCTAGCTTAGTGTATCCAGTTCATTGCTGCCACTGAACACCTCGAAGGATGTGCAAGCTGTTTTGGGGATAAGACTTCTCTGTGAGCGTGGAGCTGATCCGTGTCCTGAGCACGACAGCCATTGTGTCTGCTTTGCCTGAGATTAACAAACAGGTAGTGTTTCCTATCACAAACATGCTAATCCTTCCCCTTCTGAAAAGTGCATGGATTGTCCATACATCCTTAAGTGAAAGAGAAGGCGAGTAATGTTAGAAATAATTTCTCAATATTACCAGTATTAGAGACTGTTGAGTTTTCTAGTCTGCTTTCAGAAGAGATCATAAAAAAGGCTAGGGCTGACCTGCCCCCTACACTGTAAATTGCCTTGGTCTGAACTTACAACATATGAACAGCAACAACATCAGCAGCTGATCTCTTAGACAACTCTTTAGACATTAATTGCCTAAGGTTTGTTCAGATCTACTGATCACCTGCTACATTGTTGACCATCGCATTACTAGCCTAGAGTTCCTATGGAATCTCCTAATTTATTTCTGAGAAATTCCAGGATTTACTGATAGCAGTTTCTTTTCTAGGCTAGGAAATCTCCTCATGGGATGCCAGCAAGTTCTGTTTAGTCTCACACACTTTTCCGCACTTTTGCCAATACTTAACAAGTGTTCAGCAACAGAGAATGAGTATTGGGCAGACAAGGACTTTGCGATACCTCTTAAACAGACAACAACAGCAGGACAGGTTCTGTTATTCATACCCATCTCTTGAATTAATAACACAGCATTTTACAGAAGAGCATCTCGGAGATCTGAAGAATAGTATCATTTGCAGTTTTAATGTAAATGAAGTGTATATGGGACCTTGAATCACATCAGACCTCCTAATTAACTGCAGGAGACCACTGTATTGGGTCCCCAAAGAGGATAAATGCTGGGTCCATTCATACAGTTGTGCAGAATGCAGTTAAATGTCTATTAAGTAACATAGTTTCTCTTGACAGCTTTTCCTGGAATAAAAGAAAAGAAACAAAGGATGGGAAGAAATGGAGTAAGTTATCAGAAAGGTTTCTGGTTATCTCTGCTGGGACCAGATATTGTTTAAATGACCTGGAGAAAGGGAAAAACAGGTTAACAAAATTTGTAGGTGACCAAATAATCTGGGATTGGTTTGACTTCAAAATGTCACAAAAGGCTCTTAATGCTAATGATTGGCACTAAGATACAAAGAAAGTCAACAAAAATTATCATAGGAAGGCCTCCTTCTGTGAAGAGACTAAATTCAGACTGGAAATAAAGATAATCTTGGAGAGGTAGCTCTGAAGTCATGAATGACTTGGGGGAAATGACAAGGGAATGGTTTGATTTTTGATTATTTGTCCTCAGGGTACAAATCACCATGACCAAATCACCATGACGAGGCACAATGCTTAAAACAAAAGGAAGTTCTATTTCCATACAACACAGTTCAGTGATGGGATATGTTGTCAAAGGATGTTGGGAGGCCAAATGTGTCTGGTTTGCTGCGTATAAACACATAGATAGGCTAGTCCTAGGCCAGGCTAGTCCTTTGCTATTCTGTGGAGCTGCAGTTGAGCATAGGGAATTCTGTGTATGCCTTCAAATACTCACCCTGACTCTGGTTACACATGCACAGCCGTCTGCTGTGTTTCTTTCTGGTATCTATTAGCTTATACATTTTTCAGAAAAATAGTACTCTTCAACAGAATCCCTGTTTGATATCAGCTATTTCTGTTTTTTAATGAATTCATTTCTAGTTGCAAGCAAAACATCTGAAAATCTGATGACTAGATGTCTGGAAAGGCAGGCTTATTTTTACAGGCTAATTGAAAAGTAGGCTACTCACATTAGGCAGTCACAATTCTTCTCTTAGACAGACAACAGTGTTTCAGACTCCTGCTCTTCAAAATAGTGAAAAAAATACTTTGTTAGAGTTGTGCCAAAAATGAGTCTTCGACTCATAACCAGGCTAAAATGTGGGAGTAAAAACTTTGCCTATTGTCAGATTTCAAGGGTATTTTCTTCATAATACTACAAGCAACCATTCATGAATAAAAGGGAACCTGGGGGAAAAAAAATATTGTGGGAGACTGATGGTAAATGTTATTAATAAATCAGTTATGTTGATCCAAGCAGTGCTGAAAGTTACAACTTAAATGTTTCGTGACACTGTCACTAAGAAAGAAAGGTAGCAGGACACAACCAGATTATCTGACAGAGCTCCTGTGGGGAAGGTGTCCCCTTCCTCCCTAGGTACCCCCTCCCCAACCAGTCTGAGCTGTCTGGGAAGAGAGGATCCGGCCACGGGGGACTTCACCTTGTAGTTGTCTTGGGCATGGTAAGAAAACCTATATGCCTTCCCACTTTCTTTCGAGTATGGGATCCCTCTGCTACAGTTCAGCCCTTCTTGAATCCCTTTTCCCTCTCCTGGGAGTCCTGGATGACCCCAGCTCTGACACTTGGCAAGGGCTGGCTGAGCTGGGGGAAGCAGAAGCATGGCCTGGCTCTAGCCATTCCCTGTGCCAGTCTGGGTACGAGGAGTTCATGCAGATTAAAGTCTACGATCCCTGGGGAGGGCAGAGGTAAAGCAGAGTGGGTGGGCCAGAGCCTGGGCAGCAGAAGGTGCCACGTGTGGTTAAAATTGAGGTTGTGCTGGTATCAGCCCCCAGTGATACTATGGACATTTGCAACTGTGAGTCTGCTGCAATGTTATTTTATGTCCTGTCCCTGAAACCTTGTCTTGTGCTATACTGAAGCTGTGTTAAGAACATGAGATAATGGCATTCCTCATCAGAATGCAGTGTGTGCTTCTCCAAGCAGACTTATGAATATGTAAAACTTGCACAAAATAATTAAAAATCACTAACTCATACTTTTAATCATCTCATGCACATTTTAAAATTTAGAATTGTGATTTTAGTAGCCTAAATTTGTTTGTTCACAGCACTTGAGCCCTTAATCTCCTTAAGAGCTTTAAATCCTCAACACTACATAGCTTTAAGGTGACCTGCAAAAGTAAAATACAGGATCCTGGTAATGTAATGTTCATTGAATGCTCTCCTAGGCTGACTTGCTCCCATTTTCCTGGCTGTTCAGAGCATTAAGCATGTACTTGTAAAGTTGTTGACATTTGAGTTCTTTCCTTCGATCTTTAATGATACAGAAATAAGGGCCTGATCTGTCTTATATATAGCTTCTTGTGCTGATTTCTTTGGCTGTTGATTTCCTGCCTTCCTACAGAAAGCAACACATCATTCTGATCCCCACTATGTAACTGTCATTGCTGTGTGCACAGGGACAGACTTGCCACTGAGTTTAAGATCAAGATCAGTTATAGGATAGATATTCAGAGGAGCTTAGGAGGTAAAGGTGAAGTTTGGGGAAGAGGAATAAGCCAAAGAAAGATACTCCTTTGTTAGTCTTGTATAGGTGAGCATTCCTTTATAGGCAAATAGCTGAGGTTTTCTGTAAAACCAAGTGTTTTCTCTACAGGATATTACTGTTAAGCACTCTTTCATCTTAAAAGGCATGCGGAGGTTTGCCTGTGGTTAATTTTTTTTTTTTTTTTTAATAATTGTCTTTCAAGGAGTACAGCATTAGCAGAGGCCAGTACTGGAATCAGTTCTGCTTGTGATATTTTGGATGTAGGATATGTGTCCCCCAATTGCAGCTGCAGATGCAGTGATCCTTCACAACCTCAAACACTACAGATTCCAGTGAATTCTGCAAAACATAGACATATTTTTAGTACTGAAAGCTTCCCTTATTTGTTTGCCAGGGCTGAGAAAATGAAAAGATGCTCATTTTGTAAGCACTATTCTCTGTTAATAGTTGCCAAGAAAGACATCCTTCCTTCACCTTCTATACTTTATCTGTCCATCAATTTATGCTGCTCACAGGATATCTATTGCCACAATATCTCAGCATGGTACAAGTTTTACTTGTTGGAAACATCCAGAATTATTGATCATTTTTCAAAAATATTGTCCTGTATCTTTTAGGAAAGTTTGCACAAAATCCAGTGATGCCAGGATCCTTTTGTGACTCTTAGATGTGTGCTTCCATATGATGTTCTAGAGAGAGAGAAATGTCTATGCAAGTCTGCAATAGAGTCCTACAATAGCAATCCCACAAGAGCACTTAGCGAATAGCCTATTTATGCCAACACAATGCTGTGCTGAAGGAGAACCTCAGGATAGCAGTGTGTTTGCTCCCTTTTTCACCCATCCCCTCTGCTCGTACCATCTTTATGCATAACATAGGTCTCCCAAAACCAGCATAAATACAAAGAGCCAAACAAAGTTTGTCAGGATTTTCATCCCAACTTTTTTCACCAAAACCTCCTGTTTGGTTCAGCTGAAACCATTTGAATCTATGACAGTGTTGCCAGACTGTTCATCAAAAGAAGTCCTCCCAAAACAAATGTGTTTATTTTTTGCTACTCAAGACAGCATTTCAGAGATAAATTTTCTTCTCTTACTTTAAATTTTAAAACTCAGAATTGAAAGCCTGTGACTTTTTCTGTTTTCTTCTTTTTTTTTTTTTTTTTTAATTGGTTTGGCTCAAACAGGGCAAGTTTGTGTAATACGTTTTGCAACCTCCAGTAAAAATAGCGTTTCACATAGTTCTGTTCCTGTACAAGGAGACTGGATAGCGGCAAGCTCAGGGCAACGTTCCTGGGGGACAGGCAGCACACAGTCAGCATCTTTGTTGTTCAGGTGCTTGATTCAAGCCCCCTCACGGTTTGTAGAAAAGTCTATTTCAGAGGACTACTTTTCATATAGACAAGATCTGCACTTCCCAGCTGTCATGTATGAAAAGGGACCACTGATTAGTCATTTTAATTTTCTACCTGGTATATTTTGTAAATGAAGTATGTTGAGAATAGTCTGGGAATCTTAAAATACCTTGTAAATTTGGAATAGCACTTCAGAAGTTACACTGCCATTGGCTTTGTGATAAAATACTGTTTTCATCTAAAGGAGACAGTGTTATTAAAATGAATGGTATAACACTGCAAGGAGCAACTGCAGGTTCCGTTTGCTGTCATTTCTTACAATGGAGAAACATAACCATATTTGAGCATGAATACTTTTATTCAATGAAAATGAACAGACTGGTATTTTGAAATTAATTGTGCTTGGAGTTTATAAAAACAGCTTAATACATGACTTCTTTTATACTTCAGTTTGATTTCTTAAAGGCTGAAGAAGCTGCCTAAAGCTTCTCCTCCTTGAAAATTAATTTTTCACGTGGCATTGCCATGCTAGTAATAATTCCTTAGTGCCTTTTCCTGTTCCAGACCTCAGTGATTTTATCTATAAAAAAGAGGTAGTAGTAGCTGGAAAAAGAGCCTATCCGCTTATTTTCTTTCCTTCCTCTCTGCCTCAATTAAAAAAAAATTGCTCTGAAATAAAATGGTCACTAGCTTTCTACTTTCTTTCTAGCTTATGGCCTATCTCCAGTGCATTACAATTGAAAAGTTGTTCTTGTTGACCCATGCTATACTTAAGCATCTTAGAGAGGAGCATTTGTTTCAGAACTCGGGAGTGTTTCTGATTAAATCTTGTTGGTTTTGGTTTTTTAACAGAAGATGTGCAAAGTCCTGTTACTCTGAACACAACAGTCAAGCAGCAGGCAGTTTCTTTGCTCATACTTCAAGTTCTTTTCTGCTGAGCCAAAATGATTTTCCTGCTTTGTTTTTGGCTTTCCAGTGCTTTTTAGCCCAGCTTCTCCTCTGCTATCCCTACTTGTCTCACAGACAGACAGAAATGTTTACCAGAGACATTTCAGTGAGACTCCTTTTTTTCAAGGGTTTTTTTCTGAGAGGTGATGTGAATCTCCTTTTCATTTGGAGTCTCCATTGATTCTTAGTGATTTCCAAAAAGGGGCTTAGTTGTTTCATACATTTCTCAGTTGTTGAGAATGGCTATTACATCTCAGTTAATGAGAGACAGGTGGATCCCAATCTGTCAAGAAGTATTTTATTTTAATATCTGTATTTGACCTTGTTCTTACATTACCTTGAATTTTGTATCAGACCTACTTTAAAGCAAATACAGGTCTGAGCATCACTTCTTTGTTGGTTTTTTTTTCTCTCCACTGATAACTGAAGGAGGACAATCACATATACAAAAAGGATAATATCTTGTAATATTCAGGAATGCTACCTTAAATTTTTTCTAGCTGTTTCTGTTTCAGTTCTGACATCATGGTTAGCCAACATAATATCAGCACTTCTAAAGCGTATTTTTTTCTACAGATTTTATTAATGTTACATTTACTTCCAAAGCCCCCTCAGAAGTCCTTAAATATTTTATTATATCCACTATATTAATAGCATAAATAAAGCATATCAGTGAAGTGACTTAAACCGTAGAAAGGCTTTCTGAGCTGGGATGAGATTGCAGGTGTTCTTCAGGCCTGGGTCTGTACTGTGTCATTGGATAACAGACCTCCCTAAATTTCAGGAGTCATACCCTGGAAAATATGAGAGTAATTAGATGGCCTTCTGCTAATATTTTAGCTCTAGATATCCATAGATTATTACAATATTATAGAATAATTCAGCCTGGAAGGGACCTTAACCTTTTGAATTCAGATGAACTTGTTAACAGTATTTCTCTTAGATGAATATTTAGAACTAGAGAATAAATATGAAAGATGTTTTTATCTCCAAGCCCTGTCCCTAAACTGGAAGTAAACTGAAACCATGTGACCTAAGTCTGATTCAAGTGCTTTTAACTGAAATACACTAGAGATTTTTGGCTAGGATTTTAAAAAAGTACCAATTATTTTTGTGCACCTAACCTGAGGCAGTCTAGGAAGATTTGACTTTTCAAAGGGGTACATTCTTAGCACTTTCTGAAAAATCTCTTCAAGGGTCTTAAGTGGGAGGAATCGAAATCACATGTCTCTGATTAAAAATTTTGTTTTGTGAACTTATTTCTGTATCTTGTCTTTATTATTTTGTCTGCATATACATCTAGGCCCGCTCTGTACTAAACTGTCTGTTAAATTGGCTGACTTGCTAAATTTTACAAAACAGAGGCAGGGATCCTTGCTCCTGGTAAGGGCCAGTTAATTGTTGTGTTTGATGAATTCCTATGGTATTTTTCAGTACTTCTGAAAGACAGGATCTTCTAACAGAGTGAGAGCACATCACCAGAAGACACTTCTGCTAACTGCATTTGATTTTGTAACTTCAGCTAGCATGCTGTGGTAATAAATAGCCATTTTTATGTAAGTGAATGAAAGATTAGAGTCATAACCACTGAAAGGAGCTATTCATTTTCTTTCCTGCTTTCTTGTGCATTCATTAAATACATTGCTTTATTTCACAGTTTCAATGTGTGGAACTAATGTATCTTTCCTTAACACATTTACTTAATAGATTTAATATTCAGTATTTATTCAGAGCATTTCCTTCAATGATTTTGAAACACTTTACAATGAATTATTTTATATACTTGTGACGTAAAGCTGGTTAATAACAATACAGCCACCCTGGAGAGAACTAGAGAAAGTAAAGCCTAGACCCTGCCATTACCTCAGATAATACTGCCAAGCACTATTGTTCAAAATAATGAATCAGATCTCAACAAGTTACACAACTGAAATCAAAGCATAACATTTTTATATACTATTGCTTACCTTCTGTTCAGGTTTTCAAACTTTTTTATATGCACAGAGACTCACTTTTTTTAATATGCGAGTTGAGATATAGTCACAGGACTCCAGGAGATCAAGCTTATAAATGTTACTATGCCTGGGACAAGTCGCAACACACTGCTGGTTTAATGCAGGGACATCATCACAGAGGCAGCATAGCCAAGAAATTCTGCACCTTAAGCCCATCTTTTTCCTAGTGCCAGTGGATGGGAAGAGTGATAATGTGTACGTAAATAATTTGATTGAGATCGCATCAGTGTTAGAACCAGGGTGCACTGCCACTTGTTCATGACACTCAGCAGTGCTGTAAGATGGCTGCTGAGCATCAATAGATGTTTTCCATAGATGACTGTTCACCAGAAGAGGTTGATTTAACTGCATCTGAAAATTCATGGAAATGCACCTATCTTGACAAAAATTTTCCTTGAGAAATGTTTTAAGCAGGATGGGAAATTCTGGTTAGAATGACAGAGAGAAAGAAACAGAGGGAGCGATTAGCACTGCAAGAGCCCACGGCCCAGAACAGCTGGCTGAAATGTGGAAAAGCCATTTGAATACAAGTCATTCGCATATTGGCTAATTGCAAGCTGATTTTACCAGTCTTTTCTATTGAAGCAGATCCACATTGTATAATTGAACTGGGGGGAGTGAACAAGAGAAAGGCTGATGCTATCATCCGATATTTAAATGCTCTCCTTTGATGTGGGAAACTCAGGTTTAAAACCTTGCCTTAATAAATATTCAAAGATTTATGCAAAGCGAAGCAGCTGCAACAGAGAAGAGTAAGAGAGGCACCAAGCAGAAGCCTAGAATAGCTCCTGTCTCAGTGGATAAAGCCTGTCACTGAAAAGCAGGGAAAACGGTGGAGCGGGAAGTCAAAGCAAAAAGTCCCCTACTCACAGGGCAGAAACACTACTTTCTGTTCCCTCCCTCAGTCCCGAAGAGAAATGTGAACAGTCTTGGGTTTGTCCTGATACAGAGGGAGGGAGGCTTCAGAAATCCTGAAAGTCCTCCAGGGAGAGGAAAACGTTTTCTCCCATGCTGTCATTAGAAAAAGGTTTCTTATTTGCAAATGCTATCGAGGACAGGTGTATCGGGTAGGATCTTAGACATAGGCAGAATAGCCAGGCTGTTGACTAAGGAAAGAAATTAGAATATAGCATGAGGAGCCAACAATGCTTAATAAAAATGATTCCCTTTAAAAGGAGCAACAGCTTCTTCTTGGAGACCTCTTCAGTAGCATATCTGAAAAAAGTACTTAGCCATCTTGATTATTGTTGCCTCCTTTTAATAGACGAGTTAAAAAAAATGCACGGAAGTTAACTCCTGGCCCCAAATTATTCTAGGAGTTCCAGACACTGCATCTTGTGCTTAGGTACCTACAGGTCATTTCAGAATATGAAGCATCTTGTACACACATTTTCCAACTGAATGCAGCAGTAAGATGGTGAGAATTTAATTATGTGTAACAAGTTGACATCTTCCTGCAAATTTCATAGCTTATTTCAGCTCATACTTGCATAGTGCAATACTGAAATGAAATTATGACTTCAAAATGAGCAATCCACTTCCAGTTCGAGATTCGTTTTCAGTGATTTGAATCTCTATTAAGGACCGTGCCAGCTCTTTATACACTACCTGAATTAAGCCTAACACTGCTCTGTGGGCCATCAGAAAGCAAAGTGAATGACAAATATTGAAGAAATTTCTATCCTATATGATGGTAGCTTGTCTGGAATAGGGATTTCTCTGAGCCTTGAGTACTCTCACGCCCATTCATATAAAAGGTTATTTAGTTTATATAGCTCTGGGATAATTGATCAAACTGGTAGGTGGGGGCTAGCTTATAGGGAGATCGACAGCTATTACTGACTTACAAAACTCCTCCCGATGATACTGCAGAAACCTGAAAGCCAGTGAAGGTAATTGCTGACGTGCTGGTGCACACCTAGTGGAAGTGAATGCTTTTGTGTGCTGTACACCTTGCATGCTGGTCTCCTTGCTAGCAAGAGGTACCTCTTTTGAGTGCTCCACAGAAGTCTCCTGGGAACCAGTGTTTCTGTACACAGCAGAGTCATCACAAATTGGAAATACCTGTGTATGCACGTGAAGGGTGGAGAAAAGTCTGTGCTGACCGCAGAGCTTCCGCAGTTAGCGTGCTGCGTTGGGTGATTTAGATTTAGACACAGGTCTAATGTATTTTCCACGTACACCATAGCACAAAATAAGGTAAGTGGTGTTAGAGTTCCCTCTTTTTCCAAGTAGCTCTGCAGAGCCAACATCCTGTTCCTGCCAACTTGTTATCTGTACATAGGATAGGCTCAGCCTTTGGGAGGATGGTAGCTGTGTACCAGATGGGTTCCTGGTACACTGTTTGCTCCTTTTGTAAAACATTAATATAATATTTCTACAATTTCATCAGCATTTTGTAAGCCATGTTGTCACTTTAGTAACATTCCTGAAAATGTCACAGCTTGATTTTTTCATCATTATATCTGCTCTTCATTTCATCACAATGCCTAGCAGAATTAACTGCACTGTGGCATCTGCTTTACTCCTGACCACCTGTTTTAAAGATAGAGATCTCACCTATTATGCTTGCAGATTTTTTTTTTCTCAGGTGTTCCTTCTGAGGTTCCCATCCAAAGGTGATTGAAGGTCAATGGGACATTCTCAGCTGGTGTAAATGATACAGCTCCATTTACTTCAGCTAATGTTGACAGTTTGCATCAGATGATACCTCCTAGTCTTTGCCTCAGAGAGAACTGTTTTTCCTATATATGACTAGTATTAGATTGCATACTTTATATTCATAGAGTACTTCACTAAGTAGGTTAGACTCCTCTGTGCTGCCTACTTGTCTCAGGAATAATGTTGTTTCATTTCATAATGACATAATGGTGCCACCTGCAGTCCTAGGCCTTATACAAGTGGTTTCAGATAATGTGGTTCACAATAATAAAAGCATTGAACACAGTAATGGGAAGGTTAACCGTAATCAGTCATTTGTGGAAGTCACTGCATTTTAAGAAGAGCTGCTTTATTTCTGTTACTGTAATAAGAGCTTAAATTTCTCACTATTTTCCTTGAAAATGAAGTCAGTGAAACCAAAGTCTTTGCACTGGTGATTTGTCAGAGGCATCCAATAAAGCTCGGTAACATTATTCTCTGTAGCTCTTTATGATACCAAGTGTGCTGGAACCTGCTAAAACACTTCATTGCAAATGTCAGTCCCTGTGCACCCATCACAAATAAGGAAAGCTTGTACCCTGTAAACTGTGTTTGAACCTGAGAGATATTTTTCTTTTTATTAGCAGAGTAAAATCAGAATGACTAACTGATTAATGTTGTTCTTTTGTGTTTTTCTCATCTGTCCAGTGGGGTTTTCTCTTCTGTTTTCTTTTCATATGGAAACCTGTCTCCTAGTGCCAAAGGATGCCCAACTACCGAGCATTCTGCTATGAATTCTTTATTAGTATTACTTTTAATATGTGGATTTTGACATGTTTTTCAGTGCTTTTTCTTCCATCTCCTTTTCACAGTTATTAAAGATAGAGTACATTTGTGCTATACATAAATGTATGAACATCTCTAAAAAGTGGCAACCAGTACAGAGCCAATGTGCAAACATACCACATGGTTTGGGAAACTGGGAGAAGGAACATGATGAAATAGAGAAGATATTAAAAAATCCTGTTAGTTCCAGTTGCAGCTGTTTAATAGGATGAACTTGGTATTTATGACTTGGATTTTTTTTCAATTACTCTTCTTTGTGGGTAGTCTTACTGACCAGTTAGAACATCTGCTGACCAGTTAGAATAATCACTTTATTCTGCCTGAATATTCTTCTCTGTGTGGGGTCTCTTTTTTACTGAAATGTGATTGTTGTTTAATGGCTAGCCTATTGATACAGGCACATGTTTTACTTAAGTGTTCTTACTTCCTTTAATCATAGTGAGATAAATCACCCACATTAGGAGGAAATAGGGGTTATAATTACATTGAATTAAATGTTTGATTCTCCTTCTTCTTCCATAGGTAATTATTTTAATGATAGCTTCGTAATTCACCTAGCAGAGTAATGAAAGAATGTCCACACCTACATCATTTTCCTGAACGCAAAGGAAATTGCACATTAATCTGACAAAATGTTGACATTAGGGAATGAATTATCAGCTCAGTTTTAACCAGGCCTCTTTTTATTCACCTCCAGTTATTTGTGGCATAATTTTGGTCATTTATGCAATCTAAGTACCTGATTGCATATTCAGAGAAGGTACTTAGATATCTGAGCACTGTTACTTCCTATCATTTATTTGGAGTACAAACATAGAGCTCAGCTATTGAAAGTCTGGTTTTAGAGTACTAGCTACGGTCTTTACTGAAGTTCTCATTTTTCCAAAACGCTGCATTTCTTTGCATTCTCAAAACACCCAAGCCCTCTGCTAAACCCAGTGGTAACAGGCATTGCTGCTCTTTTCCAAAACTCTTTGCTAGTTTCATATGCTATAAAAAAACTCCAGCATGATAATCATACTGTTTTTCTTCCGTTCTACTTTGCAGTATTCTTCAGTGTGTGGTGTGTTAGTGGGTAGTTTTAACTTGAGAGCAGGCATACTGAAATGTATGGGGTTTATTCTTACAGAAAGTTCACAGGCAATCAGCCATTTTCTCTCATTTAATCTCATCACTCCTGTATACCCTGGGAACTGATTTGAAGTGCAGAGAAGGAAACAGAAAATGGGCAGATATGTACAAAAGTTTTCATTTCATTCTTCTATGCTGTTATGCCATGGAAGTGTGAGTATTTTAAGTTACTCTTCACAATTTAGTCATCTTCAGTAACAAAAAGGGGCTAGACCTAGATTTTCTTCAGCTGATGAGAGATGTCAGTGGAACAATAAGCAGTGAAGGTCTTAGCTCTAAGTTGCTTTCAACACCGTAATTGCAAAGTCTTGCACGTGAGCAAGGCTTCATCCGCTGGTGTTGAGCAGCCATCTCTGGGGGTGAACTGTGACAACTCAAGAGCACGCAGAAACGCTCTGCGACAGTTCAGGGAAGGAAGCAGCAAATAACACTGTTCCAGTCTGAACTGCAGGGGTTGTTGAGATGGTAGAAATTTAATTGCTTGTGCTGGAATCAGGCCAGTAAACAGGGTCATCTCTCTTGTCCTTTGAAGAAGTATTTTGGCACATCTCAGATGCAGCAGCAGCATTTGGAGTTGCAGCAGAAATTTTTTGCAGCAAGCTTCGATCCCATCCTGAATCTGGAGGGTCATTCCTGTACTGAAAAACCCACCCTGTTACCTAAGGCTTCACTCAAATAACATCAGTGCCAGCCACAGTCCAGCTCAGAGTGTCTGTCTTCACTAGTATCTTTTGCCCAAATCTTGGCTCTTTGGGGTAGGGTAAAGGTCTATCTCTGCCACCTCATTCATATGCCACTGATGATAGCCATGTGTGTCAGTTTCTTCATTTGGCGTTAATCTTTATTTGCTTATTTTGAAGGAGGAAAGGTGGTTGGATACGGGATTATTTTCAAAACTGCTGTGTATCTGCTAGAAATGTGATAGTTCAATGGAAACAGAGAAATCCCAAAGATAAACTTGATACTAAACAACATCACCTTTTATTGTCACTGGAAAACATGCCAAGAAACAGAATTTGAATGGGTATTTCCTTCCTGAAAATCTTAATGTTGGGCTTCTCACCACTGACTCTGGGCACTTCGGGCTCTTAATTTTGCTGCGTCGTGAATACGCCAGAATTTTGTTGAGGTTGTTTAGTACCAAACTTCGAACCTTCACTTAGTCACAACAAATTTCTCACAAGTGAGAAACCGAATAAGCACAGAAACTCTTCAAAATAAATATATCATTTCACAAAAATCATCAGCTGTTTGTAGATGGTTCAGAAGAGGGAGGGAGACAAAATTAATCAAATAAATTACTGCTTGCACATGCTTTGCTTTGTATACTTGGCAAAAAATGTCACAATAGTGATTTAAGGCAACTACTTTCTAGAGCATTCCGTGTGCAGCAGACTATTTGTCTCTTAGAAATATTGTTACACTCACAGAAAGCTGTCAGATTCCTTCTTTTAGTTCCAGTATATGTAGCTGAGTTTCCTTATGAGTCAGTGTTTACACAACATCCTGTTTCCTTGCTCAAGAAGCAGGGAAGGATTCATATAAAGCAAGATTAATATATTATTTTAATTGTTGATTTGGACTGTGTGTATATATATTATTAATATATGTGATACTATATATGATACTGTATATACTATATTTTATAAATTTATTCTATATTCTTTACATTAATATAGAATTATAATATGCTACATTATCATATATATGTATATTCCACAGTGTGTCATCTTCTCCATAGGGGAAGAATCTGGCCTCACTAGATGCTGTAGCAAAGCACTCAATTACCTCATTAGGCTTAGGCTTTCATCTGGTTTCTAGATCATTTCACCCATGTGGAAACCTCAGTGGTTCTATTTTCCACAGCGTACTTTCTGCCACAGTTTTTCTCCCTTCCTTCCATGTCCCTATCTTTACAAAATGTTCTTTCAGAAGAGACTGCTGTGTTCAACCCATCCATATATGCCCATACCTTCAGGTTTGCCAGTCATCTAGGGTAACGGTGGTGCTGGGCACCTTGGGTTTCCAGTCTGTTCCTTCCTGATTTTCAAGAGATGTTGGAAACAAGCCTGATTGGCAAACGCAAGAGCTTCCTGTCCATGTGCCAGTTTTCCCAGTGAGCTCACCCTCAAGTTTCCACCCCACCATACAGCATGTTTGCTTATACAAAGTGTCACATCCGTTGTTACGGAAAGAGATAAACCTGGAAAATACAGAGCAGTTACTGAGAACTCATAATTATGGAGAACATTTATTAAACACTTGAATGGATACAAGGGGAATACAAATAGGAAAGGAAGTCTGTATAGATTTAGACAGGCAGTTAATGTAATCTGTTAAAGTCTTATTTTCTACCCAGTACAAGAACAAAAACCAGAAACTAGGTTACTGTACGTGTACAAAAAACCAAAGATCTGAGCAGTTACATTAAAAATATGGTATATGTCAACAGTCTGACTGTTTCACAGTTTTAGCTTGTTCATAAGCTTCCAAGAAACAGGAAAATATCTGCTATTTAACTGATATGTAATCTTTTTTGAAAGATCCAGACACGATGTCATGATCTTAATTTAACTCTTACTGGAAATCTTCAGCAATACATTGCCACGGGAGCTTGTGGCAGTGCAGAGGTTTAGATTCTTCATGGACATGCTTTCAGCATCCATACAGGAGATGAAATCAACACTAAATACAACATAGGAGATAAAATAAGACTCTGGCCAGAAAACTAACTTAAAAGCAGTGCTGAAAAAGGCTGGAGCTTTTGTTTTTAAGTACGTAATCTGTACACTAATCAAGAGCAGATATATGGAGGGTTCACCTTGAAGCAACAATGTGTCCATGTGAAGGAACTAACTGAAGCTCAGAACAACAAAAAAAACCCACAAATGGTTTTTTTACCATTTACTCCATTTCCACCCAGTGATGACTGCTATAACAAGTGCAAAATATTCAGTAGAGGTTTCGCAAGGATGGATTTAAAAAATCCAATATGTGAATATGAGATAAGGAACGGTGACCTTTATTCTCAGACCTTTACCCTTAAAGTAAGCTTAGGTTTAACCTTTAACCTTGACCTCTTATGTTACTTTAGCCATTCCAGTTATAGTGGCCTATGCACTGTGTCTCTACTTAATCTAGAAATCTAAATGTTTCATCTCTTCATTTTCTGTAGGAAACATGGTTTAGAATAGTGTTTTAATAAACATTTAGAATTGCTTCATATTTCTTAATTGATTTCTTGTCCACTTTATACTAAAAACTTTCCCTGTTTGAAACTTCTGCTGGTCTTAGTTTTATAAATTACCCATAATTGGGAAGATCCACCTCCACTGATGTTTATGCTGTGGTATCATCCACTGAATAGAGTGACTGGTTCAGGGCCATTAAACCCAATGCTGTTTGCCAGGTCATTCTTTTGGAATGATATCCAAGAGACGTGTAATTAACTCCCCCACTGATTGACAACAGAAAGAGCAGAGTAATCAGTCACTGTGTATAAATGCTCATCATTATTACAAGTGGTGTTTGGGGACAGATTCATGCTGCTCTGGTGGGGAACTGCATTTTGTACTCTTTCTGCCAAGTATCATCATCTTCCTTTCCTGCTCAAGATATAAGGCAATGGTTGATTTTTATCAGCTGACTTTCAGAGTGCGAGATGAAGCTAACTTGAGCTTTTTTTAGGAACTGAGAGTAGACAGTGGGAACTGAATGGAGTCTTGTTCTGTCTGAGAGCTTTTTGGTATGCACCCATGAATGATGATAAATTTCACTGCTGTGCCTGCAGCTTCTCCAGTAGGTACGTCAGAGAGGCCGGCCGATGAGCAATGCCTTTTTTTGGTACACAGGGAATTGTTAGTTAGTTAGATGAGCAGAAATCTCAGATACAAGTTGGTAACGAGAGGAGGCACTACGGGTACACTAGTTTATCACCTCTCACAAAAATTTTGGAAGACAGATGCTTTTGCACAGGGACAGAACAGACTGTGAACTAAAAGAAGAGATACTCATGGACAAAACTACCTGAGACGTATTGATAATCTCACAACAGGAGCCTTAGGGTAGTGTTTGCAGAAGTTTTGGCTGTTATTATGTTTTGCTATTGGTTTTGTGTGTATCATCTGTGAAAAAAAGTTGCACAATATGTTATGGACTATTAGGCCGAAGGCATAGGTTCAAAAACTGGAATCTCATTGATTGAGATGGAAAATCACCATTATATACTTGTTTTAAAAATGTTCCAGCCTGCTCTCTCATTTGTTGGACAACTAAGTCTTCATGAACACAAGCAGGATACTGAAAAATTGTCCCATTTCTATGTTGCATATTAAGTTGCTAGGGGTGTTTTGGATGAGGAAATACAAAAAAAGAAATGTTGTAATTAACATGGAGTTCTTTGCCCTTAACATAAAGAAATTGTAGTTTCTAATAAATTTATAGACATGCATTACAACTCCACAGACCTCTATTTTAGGCCAGTGCACAAATGAAAGTGTGCATTCATGTACATGCTGAACCTGATTAGTAACTGCACAGTTTCTTGTATGTATACTGAGGATTTTGTTGCATAAACCTAACTGTGACTGGAAAATAGAAGCTTATTTATGTTGTCACCATCAAAACCTGCAGAGTCATTGAAAATCCAGTTATAAGTTGTCCCTCAAATGATGTAACATTACAGCATATTTTTCTGTTTCAGAGGAATATCTCTGGGGTTCATTTGTCAGCACTGAACAGGGTGAAAGATCTATGTTTGAGGCTCCTAGGCACGCTTGTAATACAAATAAGGGTAATCAACAAGCTATGTTTTTAATAATTGGTTTTGAAATGACCCTGATGGTTCTTACGTGCTATGAGCTGTCAAGAAGAGGCAACATCCAACTGTGAGGCTTCCTGTCATTGCTGAGCCACTACCGATGTGCTCAAATCTCCAGTGGTGGTGTAGAGAGACTGGCTTCATGATGATGGTTCTGTAAATGGTCCCTGTTTTCATTTGGCAAGAAGTGAAATAGGCTCAGGCTGGTGTCATATCACAGCAGTCAATAAAATATGACTCACTCACTCTGATCACACTTGAATCAGAGGACCTGCCACTTTTTGTAGAAAAATAAGACTTCTCCTTCCCTTCGCTCATCTCTCCCAAGCAGATAATTTTAAAACCAAACTTCCCATGTGTTTAGATCCACAGGAAGATTATTTTTCTTTGTGTTTTGACTGTGTCTTGGGTGCTATACTTACTGCAGCGTGTCGAAGAGAATGCTGAATCACTTACCATTAACCAAGAGGAAGCTATCAATGACTGTCTGTCTCAAGTCTCCTTCAACAGGCAAAGGATCTGAATCCAATACAACCCTGTCAACTTTTAACGTATCAATTACCACCATCTATGTACAGGAGGCACAAAGATATTGATGAAATCCTGGCACTTGTTGAAGTTAATAGGAAAAGTCTCATTGCCTGCAGTGGAGCCAGGATTTCACCTAATGCTTATGGAGCAAACTTAGCTGTGCTGGTGGACTGATGACTATCAGTCCATTCAAATTCAGCAGAACAGAAGATGTAGTTTTCAAAAAGAATGAGGCTCTGTAGTCAAGAAGAAAACTTTGAAAGTTGCTTCTAGGTTGGCTTCACAGAGGCTGCACACAGCCTAACTGTGTAGGGTATAAGCTCTTTTTCCCCTCATTAGTCCAGGTTTTTTTCAGTAGTTTAGTTTGAAGAATTGAGTTAATCTTTCTGAGAGGAAAAAGTTGAAATATTTTATCTACAGTGAAGAAGGCTTTACTTCAGCCAGTGAGAGGCTTGCAAGAAACATTGGTTCATTTCAGCTGGTTCACTCTATTCTCACTAGACCCCAACTTCAGAGGAAATCTGAAATAAGCCATAAAAAGTTTATTTTAACTTTTTGGAGAAGCGCAACTAATGAAAAGAGAAAACTATGATGACCAGCTTGGATGAAAAAAAAAACAGAGTGAAGAATTTCATATACAGCAGGAAAGACCAAATTTCTGTACAGCTATTCTCCAGCATGTAACCCAGGGTTGTGATGTGTATAATGTAGAATTTGGCCTTGGAACATCATGACTACAGAAACGGGATAACTTGAAGTGTTTTAGCTTTTGTACTGAAGGGTTTGCATACCTTTTCTCAATCCCAGGTGGGGAGAATGGGTAGGTAGTGGATAAAGGCCTTCCTATAAAAAGACCTTCTTTGAAGTGTTCCAAGAGGGGTACCTATACTTCAGGGAGGTACAGTAGGTGGTTTACTTCGTTATCAAGTAATAATAACCCTGATGAGAGACAGACTGTTCCAGAAAAATCACTTCGATGATCAAGTCAGGTTTTTTCTGAGATTTTTTTCACCTTCTCTTTTCTGAGTCTTTTTTGTTGTTGTTGTTGTCACTGATCCTAGAGAATGAACCAAAGAAGAGTTTCTGTTTGTAGCCTTTTGCCACCTCATACCACTTGCAGCTCAGAGTGATTCTAGAAGTAGAGCAGGTCACTGACATTTGTCTCAAGACTTCGTTTCTTTGAGAGATAGTAAGTGTCATATAAACTCTACCTAAAAATTATTGTGGTGCTATTTTAGTTTAGAGTTGAATGGTAAGAACTTTATAACTGACTGGGCTGTAATTTATTACATTCAAGTCCAAAAATGAGCATTCTCCTTCTTGCCTAGCCGCAAGATACCTCGTTTCACAGAAATGCAAAGAAAAGCCATCCAAGACAGTTTCTGTTCAGAATTTAAACCACTCTTATTCAGTACTGTTCCCCCAAAACCTAGCTAGGGACTACAGGCAATTTATGGACAAAGATAATTCTCTTCCTTGAAAGGTATCCCTTCCACTCCTTATTGAGTGTCAGGGGATAGATACTGAAGTAACAACACACAGAGAAATCTCCTTTTTAATGCAATATATGAACTAGGATCTCACCTGCATCAGAGCCAGATCAGAGTAGGGAACCTCCTATTCAAGGGACTCCTCTGGCTGCTTGAGGCTGCTGCCTTTCTGGCTCTTTTGCTCTTCTAACATAGAGCAGATGAACAGTGAACTAAGGATTTGGTCTTCTCTCCCACCCAAGCTGGTATCTTTTGGTCGCAAGTTAGCGAAGTGTTTTAAGTTAAGTAGCTCTTGCGTTGTCAGGAGGGCTGTCCAACACTACTTCTCCACCTAGGTGGCAAGGTAGTACCAGCACAAGCCATACTAACATTTCATAATTGGACTTTCAGCATACGCAGAGCTGGAGAAACTCAGCCTGGCAAGACTGGGAATGTTCTAGTTTTTGCTGGCTTTGTGCATGCTATAATCTGCAGTGTCTGGCCAGCTGAGGGAAACTTAAATGGATTATTTTCAAGAAGTACATTTCCATGGTCTGGCTGTCAGCTGCCTCCAGATAGGATTTAGTCATGAGACTCACAGCCAGTCTTTTACAAACTAACCTTTGGAGCATGTTTTGGACTGGTTCATAAATTTGGGCTGGTCCATAACAAGTCTCTCCATTACCCCTGCCCAAAGGTGCTGTATATAATAGTTCTCTCATCATGACAACCTAATGGGGACAAATCACTTGAAGCATTTCCCCAAAGGTATATAGGGAAAATAATCTCAGTACCTACAGACACCCCCACACAAACGCATACTTAGAGTAGTCAGTCTTTTCTCTTACTTAGTTCTCCTTGTGGTTAAAGCTACATAGGATGATGAGCATGGGAAGAATTATTTTATGACAATTGTACAAGAATTTTGCTCGGTGAAAATATACTCTGACTCTCATATTGAGACTTGGAACACCACTTTCTTGTCTCAAGTCAGATCACAGAAATTAAACTTTAAAAAAATAATGCTTGAGCTTGGATCATATGATCTGGATCTGAGGTAGGAATTCTTTTTTTGCTGTTGAATTATCAAACAGGAAAACCCCCTCACTCCGTGGGAGACACTGGATAGAGAAATTGGTTTATTTCTTATCTAGGCATCATCACATCACAGAACATCAGTATTGGCTGGGGCTGGAGGATGGGCCAGATTGTATTTTTTGTGAAATATAATTAAAATCAGAAATTGTGCAAGTGATTTTTTTTGCTCACGCAGAGGTAGCAAGATTAATCTAGCTGTCATCTTCTGGGGAGTATTAGGAAATTCAGCCAGAGAAGCCTGTACTGTTGTAGCTCCAGTGCCAATGCAATTTTTCTTGCATGCTGCTCAGAAGTTCCCTTTGTAGTGAGAGTATTGTCAAAATCTACTCTTGGTGAAAAAGCTGAAGAGAAATAAAACCAGGGAAAATGTCCATCTGCATCCACCTGAGCTATCTTTTTCTTTTTAAAATGGACCTTTCTCCCTCCTTTCTGCAGTGAAAAGTTTCATCTGCATCCACCTGAGCTGTCTTTTTCTTTTTGAAATGGACCTTTCTCCCACCTTTCTCCACTGAAAAGTTCAGTTTCAGCCTGAAAGGAAATCTTTCATTTTGTGGCATTTACAAGAAAAGCTGAAGGAATGAAGATGTGGATACCCAGAAGTGATCCTCTGATGTCCTCTTAACGGAGTCTACTGGTTAGCTCTATCAGGCATAGCACCTTTCCTTGAGAGAGCCTGAAGCAGTGTTCCCTCTCCCTGCAGTCAGCAGGTATTTTGGGGAGGGAGGAAGGACCATGCAGGGGTGGAAGATGTTCTCCATCATTCCAGTCAGCGCTATTCCATCACCATACAGCATTAGATAGAAGTTTTTATTCCCTGCATTTGAGCTTGTAACCAATAGGTAGGAGACTGAATTCTTTCACTAGTTACCTGAACACTGATTAACCAGTGTTTAAAATTAAGCATATGGAACGCCTCCTTAAATTAGAGACTTTTAATAGAGTGTAGGTATACTGTTAATCATCTGCTTAAGCAACCTGCAAGAGTACAGACCCAAAGAGCCCATTAAGGCTTGCCTAAAGATAAAGGATGATTTATGGAGAATTTGATCTGAAAAGCACATTGGGCCTTCTTAAAAAAAAACCAACTTTACAGTATTTCATAGGGAAATAATCCTTTGATTATGACCTCTGGTCTTTACCTGATTCTGGATTATTTGCAAAGGTCCTTCCCTGCTTATTTTATCTGTCTGAGTGGGGTTTTATAAAAACTTCTGGACCCCAGTAGTTATATGTTTCAGAAATACTTTTCACATACAGCTGAAATGCAGAATCATTACTGTGTACAACATGTTTTTCAGAGAGTAACAATTAATTTCTATGGCCAGATGTGAAACTCTGAAAAAAAAAAGAAGTCGTAATGGATGTACTTGCAGGAACCCCCTTTCTCCCTTAGGTCTAATTGTGCAAATGGCACTGAGATAATACTGTTCTTGTTTGTCTTTTCCGTGAAGCCAATATGAAGATTAAAGTACCATCTGGCTTTCTGAAAGCTAAAGTTAGAAAACCTCTAGCTTGAAAGAAACAAGCAGTTGGATCCCTGTTGGGTGGACATTTTAAATGTAATTTAACTTTGCTCATCTCCAGTCAAAATTCTAACCACAAATCATCACTCAGAGCTTTTCCCTCTTCATAAGAGTTAGCATTCTAAAATAAATTTTTCAAAGTACCTTTTCCTGGAGGTCTCTGATAACCTTGGGTCTGTTCTCGTATTTATGCTCCAATAGAGTTTAAAGACAGAACCTGAAAAGTAAATCTGATTGACTGGAAAATTTCACAATAAGGGTTAGTTTTCTTCTTTGTGAAATAGCCATTTTTTCAAAAATGTTTTTTTGAAAAGTTGCCAGCATTACTAAAACTGTACTTTTTGTACATTTATATCAATTTTGCTATGACATTTTGACAAATCTTTTTACTTAGTGTTACTTTTGGGATCTTAAATCATTTTCACAATCATTACAGAAAAAAAAGTAATTTTAAGTCATGCTTCATCTGTGAAATCTATTTTTTCGTGAAATATTTAAAAAGTAATTTCAATAAAAATTGACTAATTTATATTAAAAAGAAATTTCACAGAAAAAGAAAATGAAGCTGTTTCAAACTCTATGAAACAAAAACGGTTTCACAATTTTTTTGTAAATTAAATTATTTTTTCTTGGATTTTTTTTGTTACCAGCTCATCTAAAAATTGCAGTTGATAATGAGCATAGAGTGATTATTAGTGAAGATTTCATCATAAAGAATTCTCCAGGGCTGCTAGTGATGAAAATACTGTGTCTAGTTTTGCTCCAGGCCATATCAGAACCAGAAACCCACTCTCGTTTGATTACTGGTGTATAAAATTTAGCCTATAAATAAACACATGCAGGAACCACACCCCCCCCACCTTTCCCTCTACCCTCCACCCACCCCCCCAATGTCAAAGCTGCTGAAAAGGATCTCCAAGTCTTAGAGCAAAATATTTTCACTTTTTCATCTGGAGATCTTCCTTTTGTCTTCAATCCCTGCATAAAAAAAAGCAAGCAAAATTGCAGGTGATAGGATGGAAAAGTAACAGAGGGCTCAAGAACCAGGTCTTTGCCTGACCAGTGAACTGTTTCAACTGATAACGTCTGTAGCAATAAGAGATATGCTTGTACTCTTTCCCTGTGGGCAGTCCTTTGTATCTGTACTGCACATCTTCTATATAGATCAGAGAAATTCCCCTTGCATCGAACCCAATCTCTTCCTGGGGCTAAGTGGAACAGTGTTGACAGTTCAAAAGAAAGCTAGAATCATTATGAAAAAAAAGGAACCTAAATGATAATGTGGGTGGTAGAATACTGCCTGGAGGAGTCCTGGGTATGAGTTTAGTGAAATCACCACCTGTGTTGCTTCTACCAAGGCAAATAAGGTGCCTGGGCACTTAACAGCATAATAAATTCAGGTAACTGGCTTAGATGTAGAGATCAAATATCTTCCTACCTTTGCTTCAAGTCAATGGACCTCACACAGACAAACATTTGTGTGGGAGAGGCTATTTATTAACTTATGGCTGTGGTGGGAGGATGTTAGGTGATGAACACCCATTAAGGCTGACATTGTGAGAGACTCCGCCTGTAGTAAGTTAAGTTGTTTTAGATAGTCTTTTTCCTGAAACTTTTTTTGTCCATTTGCTCTCACTCAAAGAATTCAGTCATTTTGCCCATATCTCAAGCTTTCTATAGAGTCTTTCCCCCTACCCTCAAAGTAAATTTACAAACCACGGGTTTGGTGGTCCAGTGAAAAGGGATTGGCCACGGTGCTCACACACCAGCTTTGACTGGATTATTGAGGCTGGTTAGAAAGCATAGCTGGTGGACATGGAAGTCTGTTTCAATAAAATGCTTTTCTGGAAATATTTAACACTCAAGATCCAGTCGAGATCCAGTGATTTCAGTTCCCTTCTGGATGAACTCAAAGTGCCCCTTTGGACCAAGCAAACTTCAAATGGCTTGAGGACGCTCTGAGGAGCAAACCTCACTCTTCCTCTTGTCTTGTCTGACTACCAGTGCTGGGTTAAAAGCACTAAGCCTTGTTGAGACAAAGTGGCCTGATAAAACCCACTGTTGTTAAGCCTGGTACCCCACTATTGCTGCCTCACCACTCCCAGTTATGTTTCATTCCTGCCTTTCTCAGCGGGGAGCTCCTCTACTACTTCTACCAATGCAGTCTTCACCCCACACCCATGCGCAGACCTAGAAGACCCTGGCCCTCAGGAGGGAGTCAAAGTTATCATCAAAGCCATCTGATAGCCAAATGTCAGTGCACTGCTCATGTGACAGTGCAGATGGCTTTGAGGCATTTGTGCTTTAAAAAAAAGAAGAAGAGATATTTTATAGCAGGACATTTTCAGTAAAGGCCTCCTGATTATGTCAATGTATGCAAGCTTTATCTAGGGAGACCATGAGGCTGAATTTGGTATTTTGTTCTTTAAAGTTGTGAGCCCCTTTGTTGTCTTTGGGCCAGTTTTAAAATTAATATTTAGGAAAGCATGTAGTTATTGCTATGTGCTTCAGTCTTGGTTAGCTGAATTGTATTTAGCAATGCCTGTAAAATAAAATTCTTGCAGCTCAAACTCATTGAGATATTCGTGTTTATGCATGAATTCAGGAATGACTACCAACGAGGTTTGGTTTGAATAGTCACTGTTGAGCAACACTGGAAAACAGCCAAGATATGGGCACCAAACACTGATGTGTATAAATTCAAAGCCATTTCAGAAAATGATCTCTGTAACTATTGTCTCACCTTCACTGACTGTAAAAATGAGAATGGTAATGTTTGCCCACGGCAGCTAGTGTTTTGAATATTAATTTGTACTTGTAAAGCACTTCAATGAGGTAAGTTACTCTTAATTCAGGACACCATTTGACCATGAACATGCAAATACACATAATCCTGTATTTTTACACCTAGCAAAAAGATGGAGTCAAGGAATCCTTTCTTTCTAAAATACATGAACTTGCTTTCATCAGCCAACTCCATAACACACAACTGTCAGTAGCAAGCTGTTTTGAGATTCCACTTGTCATTTCATTTTGATCTGGACAAGAATATGTTTTTAATATGTCACCCAATGCATATCGTAATTTCTCCTGTGGTATTTTTCCATAAAACCTGTTTTCTAGCTGAAGAAAAATGCGCTCTTTTGTTCTTTTCCCCTTTGCCTCCCCAGTGCATAGTTTGGGACTGGGATTCCAATGGAAAGCATGACTTCATTGGAGAATTTAGCTCGACTTTCAAGGAAATGCGAGGAGCTATGGAAGGAAGACAGGTAAGTGGAAACCACCCAAGCAATCTCAATGTGTAAGCTTTGTAGAGCAGTGTTCTTCAGACAATCCTGTAATAAAGTAAGTGACATTGCCTTATTGTCTCTCAGAAGTTAGTTGCTGTGTTGATCTCTCCCATAGGTTTTACTGTTATCTGGACATGCTAATCTGAAAATGCAAAAAGCAGCCTTTCCTGTACTTCCATGCCTGAAGTACTTAAGGTCTTTTTCTAGTTCACATTCTACAAGCATTTCTTTCTGCTAAGATTTATTTCCTTTGAGCCCAAGCACATGGTTTCTGTGAGGTGCTGTGCTGTTACAGCAAAACCGATGCCCAGTCTGGGTACTCAAAGCATTTCCCTACTGGCCTTTACTGGGTGAGGGTCATTCTCCGTCTTCCTCCATTTCTCATGTGCTGCGTTCATTGCTGCCAGCTCTAACTTGAACCCATCATGATGAAACTAATCTGTTTCCTAAATATCTCATGAATGACAGTCTTAAGGGAAAATGAAATTGTTAGCTTATTAATAAGTTAACTTCTTTATGTCAGTCTGATCTTTTCAAATTGAAGTTGATGGTAATTATTGAATATGATAAATGATTTGGCATATCTAATTCCAGAAATTGTAATTTGCTATTATTACTTACTCCTGAAGGTGTTAGTTTTGATAAATTGTCTGAGGGAGAGTTAAAAATATTGACTTTCTAATCTGCTGATAATTTGTATTCACTGCTTCATGATTATCTCAAAACCAAACACAAATGCCTAATAAGCTTTATTTGGGCTTTATATTAAGGTTCTGTTTATAATGTGTTAATAGAAAGCTAACAAAGAGTCAGAAGGTGTTTAATAAATGGTAAGCAGTCAGGCTATTCCATAGGTCAAGAGGTTTATATGATTCTTCTAGGTGTTTTCTATTGATGTTCTTAGAACAACCTAGAGTTTAGCAAATGTTGCTCATGCATGTAAAATACTGTTGATATGTATCCGTCATATATTAACCCATTATAAATAACTTCTGAACAGAACTTGAGTGTAAATGAAACCCTGTTTTGTTCTCTCAAATTAAGTCAGAGGATCAAAACTTAAACCAAACTCAATTTGAGTGGAAATAAAACCTACCTAAAGAGGTAAACAGATGCCAGAGTGAATAACGTTAACAAGGCCAGTGATGTGACAACACTCCAATTTTGTATACAAATACCCGTGGCTGGGAAAGGGACTGTGTGAGAGTGGTAAAGGGTGTGCATTTCCAATGTAAATGTCTTCAAAAGAGCATCACAGTCCTTCCCAAACAGACAGCTTGTTGGCCAAGACAAGAGACTTGCAGTCTGTAGTGCCAGGAATGGCTGTGAAGGATAAACTATATATTCTTTATTGTGATGGAGAAACAGCGTGCTCTTTTCATCCTCAGTTAGCGAAAAGCATAGTTACTCTGTCAGAGGCATAAGAAGTTAGTACAGCCATTTGTCAGTTCTTGTTCTAGGCTGGCACTGCAGTATCAGAGTGCCGTCCAGGAATGTTTTAATGTTGCACAATGCTTTAAGTGCCTGAGCCTGTGTCTTGCTAAGGGCCTGCCATTTGTCAGTCGGTAGGCTGCCTTTCACCTGTAACATTGCAATCTGCTTTTCACTGCAAAAGCGCAGCTTTTCTCCTCCACACATCTAAGGCGTTGTGGCATTATTTCTTCCTTGTTGCTCTCGTTCTGTTGGTACTGTGCAGTTATTCTGTGGGCTTGCACCTGCAAAACCCAATGCTGTTGTTATAGCCAGTTCTCACAGGACACAATTGCCACCAATGTGAGAATCAGCCCTTCTCCCCCCTCCTCTTTTCTAATCCTTGTTTTGTAGTCTATTCTAGAGGAAAACAAGATTTAGTGGATAAGATAGTAGGTAATAGTCATTTAAGTGGCTAATAAATATTGCCCAGAAAATATACATGCACATGCTAGATGGCTCTTGCACCTGATGAAAGCAGGCTTCAGTGAGCACTAATAGCATGACAGGCAAGAACAAGCAGTAGGGAGTTTGAGCAAATCCTGGTGAAAACAATATAGTTATGGAAAAAGGATTGTGATCACATGTTGTACAGGAGAGGTCGCTTGTGTGGGAGACCGTGTCACTTGTCACTTGGCTGGAGCCAGAGAGCAATTTCCCTTTCCCTTTCTCTCTTTCTCTCTTCTTCTGTCCCTCTCTTCCTCCCTCATCCTCTCTCCTTTTTCTCTGTTTTCTCCTCTTTCTCTCTCTCTCTCTGTCCCTTCCTCTCTCATCATCTCGCCTTTTTCTCTATTCTTCAGAAATAATTTTTGATGCTAAAGGCAATATATGCCATTAGCTGTGGACCCCATAAATACATCTCAGTGCATGGTTTATCTCAACATCCTTTGTGCAACATTAAGTAATGTGATTAGCATTTGTCAGTTTTTTCTTTAGTTTTATTCTCCCCAAAGAAAAAAGCATGTGCAATGGAGTGTTTACTTTGAATAAAGGGGGTTTAGTAAACCTTGAGGGAATGGCAGAGGAGGAGGAAGGTGTTTTGCCTTCCAGTGCATGTGTTGCTAGCTATTTCTAATAAGGAAGGCCACATCAGAGAAATGTAATTATATGTGGGTGAGGAGATGAGTAGGTTAGACAGAGCCCTTCTTTTCTAGAAGAGACTTTTTCATAGCCTCAGACCAGAAGATGTTCTGTTTTCCATGTAGTAATTCTTTCAGTCAGAGGAATAAAACCCCCAGCTACATCCTTCAGCCCATGGCGTTAGGCATTCTTTCACATAGCATCACAACAGTGAGCGTCAAAGATGAGGACCAAAACCTCGAATTTCATCTCAGATGCTGTGGAAGCCAGTGTGAAGAGCAGAACTCGGGTCTGACATCCCTGTTTAAGTTGCTAAGGAGACACAGTGAAACTTTTTATTCTGGTTATATTTTGTTTTGTGCAGTAGACTTCATGGCCAGCTACAGTACATTGCTATAGTTCTGTCAAAAGTTAATTAAAAGATAATCAAAACACCCTAGTGATTGTCAACCAGGGTTTTTCACTCTCCCAGGCAACGAGAGAGAATAGGAGGGAACATTTATCATTGATGAGAGATCCAGGAACTCTTCTTAAGTACCAGCTGCAAATCTGTGCGGTGTTAAAGGAGGCTACACCAGTGGCACAGCTCTCCCTCTCTGCCTATCGGCAACGTCTGTATTACTTGGTATCAGCTCCACAAGTTGTCATAAAAGCATTAATCAATAAGGGTGGGAGTAACATAGTAGTTTGTGCTGGTGAGCAGGAAGAACTGTGTGTCATCTGTGAGCTGCTAGTACTTCTCACCATTTCATCAGCTCACCTCATCTCTGGAGGAGCTGACAAGGATCTTGAAGTTGCCTTTTAATTGCACATAGTTTGTTCTCCAGAAAGCACAGAGTATTCTGACCCATTCTTCATCCTCCCCCTCTTGGCTACAAGATAAAAGTATCCTGTAGCCAATCTATCAACTGCTACAGAACCACTTGAGATGGTCAGAATGGATATGTGTCCCCTGCTTACTTAAAGGAGGTGATGGTGCTTCTAAGACTGTTTCAGTTCCATTCCTGGGCTGGGTACTGATTATCCCAAATTTTGAGTATCAGCATCTGATTAGATGAGCTTATATGTGGCTTGCTGGCTTGCTTCCACTGTGAGATTTCTTGGGAATTTGTGTTTAAGACCAGGCATCATTTAGATAAATGTTGTGAATCTAGCACTGGCAGCTTGCTAGTGGTTGAACGAGTAGCGTGTGAAGGAAGGAGAGAAGATTCCTTCTCTGAATGACTGATTACCTGTTTTGATCAGGAATGGCATGAGTAGTTTATGAATTCTTTCCTAAATGTGGCAGGTCCTGGGTGAGATTCACAAGTCTTGAATTATTACTCCTTCGGAGTAACAGTTGCTTCTCAATGGAAAGGACTGAATTCTGGGAAAGTTTGAAGGTCTTTGGTTGGTGGTACAGGTGAAATTAATTCATGCTGTTTAAGAAGACTTCCTGATCATGAACAGCCTCAGGATAATAGTTTGGTATGAGTTTCTGTTCCATAATAACTACCGTGTTGTCACACCTAGCCTGTTTTTGTACTGACCACCAATAAAAAATGGCACAAAGACATCCTGTTGTTCAAATGCACATCTGAACCGGGCGTTTCTAAACCTTCTATTTAGCATTTTTCACCATTCCAAAATTCATCATTTACTCCTTCACCATAATCTTGACACAAGAAAACACAGTAAGAACAAGTCCATCCCTATTTGTGACAGTTGGTATTTCGTGAAATACTAGTAAATACTTTGAGTTTTATTGTATGCTTAAGATTTGTCCCAAATATATGTATGATATATATTTTTAATATGTGTGTACAGTGGCAGTTTTATAAGGTGTTCTAATATTAATCTATCAAACATTTGAAAACAAGATTAGAAAAGCTTGATAAAAATTTAAGGACTATTAAAGCTTTTCATAGTTGGAAGGAGAAATCCTCCACTAAGTAGAAAAGTCACAATTTTTTTTTTTAAACAGAGGCAATAAAACCAGAGGGATTTAGGGAAAAAAAAGTCATAGAAACATAAACCACCTGGATCCCCACGCAGCACGGGAGTTACATAAGGGAAAAATCTGTTCCTGTATTACATAAAAATGGACAAACGTGTACACATACACACACACAAAAGGGAAAGGGGAGGAAGAAACCCTACTGTACTTACCACCTCCACTGACATTCCCACAAGTTCGGGGTGTCTTTAGGGGGGCGAGGAGGGCTGCTGAGGTGCACAAGATTGAATGGGGTCCTGAGGGGATCTGAGCTGGGTTCCCCCATTTGTCCAGATATCTGACTATGATCCTAACTCAGGGCCTTTGCATCAGGTAGCTCTTCAAACAACTGAGCAAGGATGAGACCTTTAAGCCTTTGGTAATGTGCCAAGGAATTCATTGACACCAGTGGACAATTCCATGTCTAGTTTTGTCAGGAGACAGGCAGGTTCATCCAGGACTGTCTGCAACATCAGCAGCTGCTGCTGGCCCCAGAGAGGGGAACAGAGGCCTCGGAGGAGGGTGCAGCCATGTCAGGGACCTGCCACATCGTGCGATTCGGCAACCAGTGGCGCAACCTCAGGAGTGCGGGTGAGGCTGGGGGCCTTGGCTGGGGAAACAAGAAACGCTTTGATTTTCACTTCATTCCCCAGGTGCAAGTTTCCAGAGGAAACCTCTGATAGTGATTAAAAACAGCTCTTCTCCCGTGGTGGAGGTCTTTCTGGGACAGAAGGAGAAAAAAAAAAAAAAACCAAAACGTTCTGTCCTCTTGCCTGAAGGGACGGCAGGAATAAACTAGCCTTTCGGGCAGGAGGAGTTGCAGTTCACTTAAAAGTGACTTGCTTTTCTTGAGGCATCAGAAAGGGATAATGCAGGATATAATGCTGCCTGCTATCGATTGTTTTTTTTCTCCCTGTCCATTAGACCGTGATGCCTCCTCTGTCATTTACAAACTATGCAATTCGTTGCAGCAGCTGTATGTGAGGGAACAAGAGAGAAGCAAAAGAATTGCAGGGGAGGCAAGAGAACATGCTAATGATAACCCAAGCTTTGCCATAGCTCTCTAGCCCTTTCCTCACAGGACTACCTGATGTCCTGGTGTGCAAGCACAGTCTCCCACAGAAAGCAACTGCTCTGTAGCGTGATTTCTCTTGCCTTAGCGTACATGAAACTCTCCTGACACCTTCATTTCTTTCTCTGAATAGCTTGCCCTACTGGTAGCCACATACTGTTCAAATTTTGGTTGTACAATGGTTGCCTACACATTGTGATCTCCACTTCCCTTTGCTGGTTTGTGGCATGGGTGGTTGCACCGTTTCCTCTTCTCTTCTGAAGGTTTGGTAAAAGAAGGGCTAAGGATGTTTGGGAAGGCAGCATCCTTCACTGCAGAGAGTAACGTCTCCCATTGAGGGATCTGTGTCTCCTCATTACAGCAGGGAAAGGATTAGGACCTTACAAGTGTTAGCGTTGGTTTGCTGACTTTCACTGAAGAATAACTGGATGGAGTTTGTTTTACATTCAGAAATTCTCCGCGTGGTGGTTTAAATTTCAGGGTATGAAAGAAACACCAAAGCAGTATAGTCTGGGGGTTCATTACCCACATTTGCAACAGTACTTATATTAAATTACCAGGAGACAGTTAAAACCAGGTTGCTTTCTGTTTCAGATTCACTGCGTGGTTTGACAGGGAAAGAGCTTGTATAGCCCGAAGCTGCCAGGCATTTGGAGGAAATGCTAAGTGACTTTCAGAATGATGAATTCAAACTTCACAATGTTTACCGTTAGTGTCAGATTGCAGCCTTTCGCATTAGTTTCCTCTCAAATGAAAAGTTAATTTAAGACACAAAAATGAATCAATTAAAAAAAGTCAGATACCAAATCAATACTGCGAATGTAGGAACAGACTGAAAATTGAGCTTGGCCTCACAGTGCAAGCAAAATATTTGAAAATTGTTTCTCGTTATTACTTACCTGTTTAGAGCTGTATTCTGAACTCTGTTCCCTTTAGAAGAGCTGGAGATATGACAAGGCCTGTATATTTCCTTCCAATGATGCTTGTCACATCTTCAGCTCGAACTGTGGGAATTGCCAAGGTCAGAACTGGATCTTTGCGGGTAAGTGAAGATTGAGAGTTTTATGTAAAACAGTCTTATTGGTTTTTTAAGCCTATGAATTGGGAAAGGACTTCTTCCTTCTGTCCTCTCCTGTCCCCTTCCCTTCTTTGTACTATCACATCAACAGATTTAATAGGTGCAAAATTGTTCTTCTTTCTGTTTTCCTACTTTCTAGGAATCTGCTAGTCTGTTCTTTCCTTTGCTTTATTATCCACATCAGCCAATGACATGTTAGTGACTTGCACATGGAATATTTCAATAGCTTTAGATAGTTGCTGAGAATTGTTATCCATACATCTCAAAATGCATTGCAAAGGTAGGTGAACATTCCTAGTTGCATTTTACAGTTAGCACAGAGAAGCTGAGAGGCTGGCCACAGGCACAGATTTTTGTCCCCTGAAGTAGTGTTTTATGCCACTTTGGTCCTTATATAGTGTAAACTTCTTCCAGAAACCAATTACATGAACATAATGTTTAGCAGGCTTAAATAATCCTTTTCCCAAGTAGAGGAATTATGTGCATAGTGTAAGGGTTCATATAGGTCAGGCCTTGTTTAAACATACACATTGAAAAGTGTTCATGTTGGAGGATGATAAAATTAAAGAAGTGTACCTTGGACGTTCAGGGGAAAGCAATAAGGTCTCTGCAGTGTAGTTCAGTGTCAAAGGGAGGAACACAAATCCTGACTCCTATTTTTTCTCTCTATTTGATATATTACAGTTTCTTTGTAATATACAGACAGCACAATTTCTCTGTAGGAATGCTTCCAATAAGTTTGGAGACAACTGTATGCTAAACCGTTTTGCCAGACAGCAATGTATCAAGACGCAAGTGGGCAGTGCTTTTGCCTCGCTGTCAGATTGCTTTCCCAAATACGAGCTTATTGCACTCTGGTGCTGTGTCACAGAGCGCTCTCTTTACTTGGAGAGAAAGGCTTTTATTTCTTAAGCCTGACTGCTTCTCCTGAGTAGAGAAAAAATGTTTATGGAGGATTTCCCCTGAACATGTGGGCCTGTGTCTGCCTGTCTTCTCAGTTGGAAAATTCATTTCACAAGACAAATAATTGAGCTGTAGGCTAACTGGAAGAGCAAGCAGATGTGCTTCCTGCAGTTGGAATATTTTTTTGTCTTTTCCTATTCTTTGCTCTGTCACCTGTCTCCAGTAACACAGTGATGAAAATACTCCTCCTCTCCTGTGCAGATAAGGCCTCATATTGTTCCAAAGCCATATGTTTTGCCTTCCCTTTTTTGACATTTGGCAAAAGCTCTAAGTTTGAAATACTTCAGGGACATCCAAGTAATTGCTGTTAGGCAGTGGTTTGAAGCTCGATGAAATTGCTGGGGCTGTTCATAAGGTAAAAATGATTTTACGTGTTCAAACACTTTGCTCAGACAGATCTTATATGAAGGTCTTCACTATAGA